>NC_132978.1:7165000-7765000 GCF_047496725.1 Anoplolepis gracilipes | reverse complement strand
AGATATTAAGAAATATGTAAAAAAAATGCACGTATACGTAGTAAATATATTTAAAATGCGTGTGTATATATAAAATAAAATATAATTATATAAAATATAATACATTATAATTATATAAAAAATAATCTTAATAATCGTATCTTTTGTACAAAGATAAATTCTCAAAAATAAAATAATTTAGATATTTTAAAATTGCGTTACAACATTTTGTATCGTAAATATGATTTTGGAATCGCACTATATTGGGACGTATCATGTGATCAGACTATTAATTCTGTCAATAAATAGAAAATGTAAAAAGGTAGTTAAACCCGTTGCCTTCATAGCTGCAGATGTCAAATCGAAAAATCCGATTACCGAGTACACGGATACGCGGAAATGATCCGGATAATCCAAGTACCGAAGAATATGAAGTATATCAGATGAATTTGAGCGTCTTCACGTTCGCTCTAAATTATGCCATATTTATAAGGCTTGCTATTCCGTCATATTTTTATTCGAATTTATCGGTCTTGTGAATCGTATTATTCGGTTCGATCGTCCGCTTCGTTCATCTTTTACGATTGGCACGTCATTTATTACTCGCATTAATGCCGTGAAATTGTTCTCCCGTTACGATGAAAATAAAAACTTGAAGTATTTTGACATTGATCGTCGAACGTGTCAATGTGGATGGCATGTATCGCGACGGAGCAAGTACTGGTGCGACACAATGTACAGTCCCTATCATTAATCTCCGTCAAGAGCTTGTTTTCTCAACCATCAAGTCTAATCTTCAAAGAAACAAAGCCCATGTATTTAGTAGAGCCCTCATTATAACGACAAGAAAAACAATCTTAGCACGTATATTTAGCTTCCTATAGGGTTTCTTATAAAACTGATAGAATGTAGCCGCAAAAAGGTAAAGTAAAAAGTCACGCGTTTTTTTTCGATTAAAAATTCTTCGGCAAAATTCAGATTTAACATGAGGAAAAACTGGTAACTAAACTTAATTAATTAATTATTAACCAAGATTAATTATTTTTGTTGATATTCGCTGAAATTAATTGAACACTCTAATTTAGAATCTAACCTGATCAATTTCAAAAATTTTCGAAAAAAGTTATCAACACAAACGAAGTCGTATCTAGAATTGTATAGTATATCGCGTGATGAAATTTTATATCAGTTCGCTATTTTTTGATATCGTTTGCTCTATCGAAACTGTTTCCAATGCATCGGCACGATCAATCCGGAGATTGTAAATTTCAAAATTTTTCTCATCGCAGGTGGCACATCGTTGATTGGTTTTCCGAACGTTTCTCTATCGTACGTGTCGACCGGGGTTGCGAGAGAGGGGAGGGTATAACTCGTGAAAACTAAATTCCGGTGCGGTGTGAAATTCTCGCTCAATTACGGATATTAATGCGGGTATTAATAGAATTTGTCGATTTGGGACGTCGCGTCTCGTTTCGACTGGCGCGCCCACATGTCGCCTCGCCAAATAATTCGCGTCGATGCGTTGTCTCCGTTTTCCCGAGGGGTTGATGACCCGTATTTATATATCGCTGATTTTGCCTTTGGACAGGTTGTGTCAGCGCGATTTTTAAAACAATTAAAATTCCTGCAAAATTCATCGATTGCATTTGCAAAATGACAGTTGAGAGTTATTGTAAGTGACTCTCCATGTTCTTTCTGTGCCGTTCTTCATGAAAAGGTAAAAAAAAATGATTAAACTGTTCTATTGACGTCGTTGAATAACGGATACTTTAAAATATATAAAATAGATTTTTATCATGATATATATAATCGACAATATATATATATATATGTTGCATATTATTTCTATTGCGAGTAACAATTTTATGTGAGAATATTTACATCTTAAATTGTGTAAGGACTTATAGGGCGCGTTCGGGGAGACACTATTGGCGCTAACAGCGTCGTTTTATCTTTGTTCAATTTTTAATGAGTAACAAAGATAGAATGACACTGTTAGCGCTAATAGTGTCTCCCCGAACGTGCCCATAATATACATCGTCAATTTATAGAAAAATTATGCTTTACTATGCTTAAGTATTATTTTGCACATTTTATGCAGCCGGAAAAACACGTAAATAATGTAATAATCATAAGGAAGTAGATAAAAGAGTAATTTATCGTATTTATTGTTTATATCATTTTCGGCTTGCAATAAAAAAATTGGTGTAATGTATCATCGATCGTTATATATTCAACAAAGAACCATACGTTATTTATAATTATATCTTATCATATTTATTATTTTTTAAATTACATGTTGTTGACATGCGATAAATAAATCATTTGGTTATTATATGGCCAATATAATGAGATTCATGAAACGTATCGTTTTTCGATCGAATCGTCCGCGATGCAATCACGAAACTGATTGGCCAGCGCGTATGAATATCATGAAAATCATAAGAACGCTTTTGATATGCCGTATTACACGGATTGCAAAATTGCGTACATCCGTATTTACGCCGGATACATTGTTTCTCGGTTAAATATAAACGCGCGCGCGAGCTAGCGGGCGATACAGTTATGTCGATTACGACCACCGCGGGCGGAATAAATCATGAAAATTGCAAAAGTGCGCTTCACATTACGCGCTCGGCGCCTCATGCGTGCACTACATTACAGGCGCTGCAAAACACATGCATGGCCTCTCATATTTCTATCCGCGATTTATGCGATTTACGTTGTGCCGTGCATCATGCGCGCGCTTTCATTATCGGCAAATCAATCAGGCAGGTCGCAGGACGGAAACGGATAGTGGTTTACCCGCTCTTTCAGCGACATTTGCAGCTCGCTATCCGCGTATGCAGATGTTCGTGCAATAACAAAATACCGATATAACACCGACATGTATATGTATAAGTTAGCTCTCGTATAAACGTCATTAGAACGAAACAGGATGTGTGCATGAAAGAGAGCGAGAGAGAGAGAGAGAGAGAGAGAGAGAGAAAGAGAAAGAACGAAGGTTAATGTTGCGACACATGCATATTCATAATCCAATTATGATAATAATTGGCGGGAAAATTATTTGAGTATATTTTACATCGGCTGTATCGCGCAGCGCGTGCACACTGTAGTTTCATTAAAGTAATTCGTTTTCGCCGAGAGCGATTGTCGTGAAATCCGGCGCTGTAATTAACGTAAAGTGGAAACACTGCGAAATCTCACTGCGACGACATTTTTGTACCCGTTACGAATTAACGCGCGCACTCGCACCCGCGAAAGAAGCGGGACATAAGTCGAGTTTCGTTTAACGCGGCGAAAACTGAATTAAGTCTTTCTTAACTTTCTTTAGCTCTATGCAGCTTTTTCAGAAATTATTTCCTCGACAAAAACATTACGAGCATTTTACGACAGACGCTGGGTGAAAAATAATCTTCAAATATGCTAATAATCTTTTCAACTTTTTTCAAACCTCATCTGCGGGTATATATATTGTTTTAATAATTTGGTTTAATAATTACATTAATTTATGATACTAACGTTTGTTGGCACACATACACACACGCACACACACGCACACACATACGCACACGTACACTCATACACACATATGGTACGCTGTAATACCGAGAAGAGATCCGAGCTTTTTAAGGAAGGCAAGACACTGATGTATGCCAGATGCCGCAAAAACGTGGTCACGACACTTTTCGCGCTTGTCAGACACAGAGGTCGTATGTGAGACTGGTAGCTGTACTATAAAAATGGCGCGACCCTTTTTCCTCTTTAAATATGTATCACACGTTACTGCTGAGTCTGTGTGAGATAGTCTCTTCGAGGCAGTAGCGCGTACGTCAGCTAGAATCAATTAAGGTCGTAAGAGTGCTTCACACGGCTCAAATCAAAGTCCCGGTGTGCCAGAGAGAAAGAAATACGTGCCTCGCAATGTTTCGCTGTGGCACGTTAAGCCGTACAACAAGAAAAATGCTTTCGTCGTCATAGTTGTAAGACTAAATCCGCACTACACTTTATCTTCTCGCTGCCACGCCCATATCTATGTACATAATAGCAATAGTAAAAAAAAAAAAAAAGGATTTGTAAAACTTCCTTCTTAAAGACGCTCAACTATTTTCTGCGTATCTATTATAACGTCAAAAAGAGTTGAATAGCAATATGTAACTTTTTTGTAGAAGAAAATCAGACTCAGAAATAAAAAAGTAAAAATTTCTACCTTGTAATTAAAATTCAAATATATTATAAAAGGCAAATATAATTTAAGATTTCGGAATATTTATGAATCGATTTAAATTTTAATTTTGATTCCGGAAAGCTATCTAGCTGGAATATGGAATGTAATACAGACATTAAAATAAAGCATATTAAAAGTGCGACTGTCAATCGTGCATCTTGCATGATCCCTACCTCCGCGATTGGAACATTTTCATCTCAATATATCGAGCACTCTACAAAAACGCGGAGTGAATTGAAATTTAATAATAAACGTTAAGAAAAAGAAAGAGAAAGAGCGAGATGAGAGGGTAGGAGAAACATACCGACACATCGGTGCTTTTTCCATGTCTTCTCGACGAAAGCCGAAGATTTTTACGCATCTCGGTACCGAAGCGAACCGTGGCGGTTCGTTCTCTCTTATGAATACAAATTACCCGGTTGCGTCGTCGAGAGACTCGTGGTAGCTCAGCGACATGCTTGAATTAAAAAGGGACGAGCAGAATGGTCGTTTCTCCCGATGCGTAATTATGACGACCTAGTTGTCGCTGCAAAGAAAAAAAATCAATCGATCGATCCATCTGGGGCGATTATTACGAGACTGCTTATCACGTGGAATGATGCGGGCCCGTTGAAGTCTGATACAGCTTCTTAAAACATGCGTGTGTTACATAAACTATTTTTAACGCATACACTGAAAAAAAAATTTATTTAATCTAAAAAAATATTTAGTTCAATACGTTCAAATATTTATTTAAATTAAGCAAAAACATATTTGAATCAATAAAATATATTGCTGAATAGTAAAATAGACAATATATTTTACTAATTCAAATATATTTTGCTTAATTTAAATAAATACCTACTTTGAACGTATTGAACTAAATATTCTTTTAGATTAAGTAAATTTTTTTCAGTATATATATAAACATAATAAAAGTGCAAGAGTCTTTATTTTGAGTATTTGAGCATTTATGAAAATATTCTCTCAAATATTCTATATCGTTTCCCATAATTCAAGAAAAAATAATGATTCACATTTTCTTGTGATTTTGTTTAAAGTGTAAGATAGACGTGATAGCGATAAATCTCTTGAATCTCTCTCTCTCTCTCTCTCTCTATCTCTCTATCTTTTACTTTCCTTGCAGCGAGAGGAGGATATATATATATATATATCTAGAGAGAAAGAGAGAGAGAGAGAGAGCTTCGTTATGCGCGTGGCTCTTTAATTACATATCGATATTTCGATATTAAACAATGAGCTTGAAATTTTAATTGCTTCTCGTTTGCAATAACAAAAGTGATTTCATGTATATCTGTTCACTACTTGAATGATATGCTTCGAGTAATCCTGCGATACTCATTCTGCTCTCGAACTTATTATCTTATTACTATCCGCGAATACCGCGCAAATGATCACGTTCTGTTGCCAGCAAAACCAGAAATAATCGAGTGCGGGGTCCGCTCCACAAAAAAAGCGAGGTAATAATGTAGTAGGTCAGGTAGCAAGCTAGAGCGCGGCACTCGTCGGCTTGCGGTTGTCATCGCTTCGTTCGAAGCGGAAAATGGATGAAAGGTGAAGTTTGTAATATCCGTTGAAAGCCTGACGAGCCGGTGGATGGATGCTTCGAGAGGGCTGATGAGACTACCTTCCCCTGGCAAGAGACTGCGGAGAGAAGATATAAGAAGAATAGACGGATGGGGAATAGAAGGAAGGGAGAATGGAAACTCTCGCCTGTGTACATTTAGTCATCTCCGATGGATCATGCGTCATTTGCGTACGCTTATATTATATACATTATACGTATATATATATCGGTCAGATCGGATCTTAATTTTAACAGCGGATTTTCCGTGACGAGTTAATTTCAAATCCGTTTATTACGTGGGAAATTGTCGGGAGAAGTCTACTAATATTCTAATAACATAAAATCCGATTAAATTTGATACGCATTATACAATTTTATTAATTAATATCATTTTTTTTCATTCAAAGCTACGATTCCGTGTAATTGTATTATATATGCGTAATAAATGCAGCCAAGTAATAATGACGGTGGTAGGGATAATATATATCAATGATATTAATAATAATAATATTTACTCGATAATATTTAACACGCAGTACCACTTTACATCTTTGGTTATTAATTATGCAACTTAATTTAATTATTAATTATGGACATATACATATTTACATATATTTATGTTAATATTATTATTTTATATAATTTGACAAATATATATATGTAGATATTGTACGCTATCTTATAAGATATAATTAACATAGAATGTTCTATAATAGCGTATAATAGTATAAATAAAAAAAGACATACAGCTTACGCTAGAATGTCCACACGCAAGTTATTCACCGGCACGAAGTTACCGTGAACTTTTAGCCGAGAAAATTCACTTGTGTTCCAGCAAGCTTATGAGAAGACTACGAACTCTCTACAACCCCCGACAAGTCACTCCAAAATGAGAAGATGGTTGAGACAGCTTAGGAGAATTGGAGTTGCTTATACCGTATTACTCAGTTTTGAGAAAAACAGCACGTCTGCGGTTTTTCTGAAAAGTGTCTAATTTCGTAAATTAATAAATTTTTGATCGTTATTTCGCTTTTCTTTTTCTTCTTCATATGCGCGATATACATTACCTATCGTCTATCACTCTGTAAACTAATATAATGTGAAAGTGTAGTATCATAACATATATACATATATATATATATATATATATATATATATATATATATGCAATATGAAAGAGATTTAATACTTGAACTACGAATCATATGTCAGTGAGATCGTTTCCTGTAAACGTTTAATTAGATCGTTTGGAAAGCAACATGTTCGAATATGTTTACGAAATATATAGTTTGATAGCTTTGAAACCATTACAAAGCAACCATCTAATACGTTAGCACACTCGTAGCTGTTATATTAGAAAAATAATTCTCACGACATAATCACACAAAATTTGTGAATCAATAAATTACAATTTTATATTGAAGATATGAATAGAAAAAATATAGTAATAAAAATATAATATCATAATAATTTTCATTTTCTATTCCTGAGAAACATGCGCGAGTGATGTAATAATCTTAGAATAAATGTTAAGATTACTACACAAAGGACTCAATATTTGTTAGAAACTTGATGTTCGTCAGCTGCTTGCATATACTGTAACACAAAGATACATGCAACGTCACGTCAGAAGTGCAAAACGTCGGCGCATTTGCAATTCCCAGGTCAAACACATCTGCAATTAATACCGGCACCGTTAGTAGCTCGACGAACGCAGATGGTGTAAAGATGCACAGATGTTAGCGTACACAAACATCTATAAACGTGCACATCTTCAAATTATTTCTTCATTAAAATTAGATAAGAGAGAGAGAGAGAGAGAAAGAGAGAGCGAAATTACTGGTATATATAAGCGAATCTAATTGGAATAATTCTGGAAAATTAATAGTCAAAAACCGACTGAAATAATTTTCGATTTTTACGCGAAACTTGACATTTGTGCGCAGACTAATATTAAGAACACGTCAAAAAGATGCAAATATCGTAAAATAGGCAAAAAAAATTGAAGAAGTTTTACATACACAGATGTACCGATTGTTTGATTGATTGTTCCAATTAAATCCGATCAATCTGTTTCTCGGCAATCATTTTGCTTGGGTTACAACAGAGTTGTCTCATCACTTAAGAATTTCTAGGTAATTAACTTCCTGGTACAGCGAATTTGAGAAACCGCAAATGCTGTTCCCAGACTGCACCGTCGATCAGAGTTTCAATCGAATCATTGGACGCGATTATTGTATTTCTTCCTAATGACCGGGAAACGTTTCCGACTCGTGGTTGGGCGTTGAACCGCTCGTGTATAACGATATACCCCAATCCCATCGATCGTAACCGCGGTTCTCGAACTAGAAGCGGACGAATAATTTGCAGATTATCATTATGTATAGATTGATCGCCCGAATTATTTGAAACAGGAGAAATATCACAAAGCTATTGATAGCATAAATCTAATGCTTATATCTACATCAAACACATATTAACAATTTTTTTTTTAATTTCATAAACAAGTCACGTGAAAAATAAGATTTTTGATTGATGGACAATAATTTTATGTTACGTTTAGTCTATTAAAATAATTATTAAGTCAGTTAATTAAGTAAAGAGCAGTGATATCCAATTTCGCGCAGCTGGTAAATGTGATAGCGCACGTCCCGCTGCAAGTTGTAAAACAATTTTCAACACTCGGGACTTTGAGGGATTGTTAGACGAAGATCGTTCTGAGTAATTAAAACTTGGCGCAGTAAGATGCAAATTATTTCAACTCTCGGCTCGTTATACAGATTCATTTCTGTACTATATATACATATATATACATATATATATATATATATATATATATATATATATTACTTTTATTTTCCCAATCCCAATTCTTTCCCAGCAGATTTCGCTATTGCTTCTGTAAGTATATGATAATCAATAAAGCAGAGATATATGTATGTGTATATATTAGTTTGAAATCAATCTTGTTCAAATTTAATATGAATATTTCAACGACACGATATACCAGCAAAATAAAAAAATATATCTGTTGAAAAACTTCAATAGAATATATTATTCTTTGCATTTATAAATATCTTATTTATAAGATATTTATAATTTTTAGATTTCTTTATGCAATATGTGTGTGTATGTGTTGTGAGTTTAATACATTTGATATAAGAGCATTTTAATCAATATTTTATAGATGAAATAAAAACTAGAATGGGATTTTCATTATAATTTGACTTAATAATTTAAGTTATAATTTTATTTACGAATAATGTGTATTTATACATTATTATAATCTTGATTATAAAATTTATTTCGGAGATTTTTCTCTATAATTCTAATTCAGCTAGATTCGCTTATGCTTTGGCTTTTCTCAATATCTATTCTGCCTCACATAAATGCTTTCCCAGCTCTTTATCAATTGTAATTCCCTCTTCATTCTCTGTTCAGCTTCTTGAGCTTTTACTCTTCAGCTTTTTATATGATGTTTTACGTCGCGATAAAAATGGGAAAACCATCATGAAAACTTATTGTTCTTCGATAGTACCATATCTGTTTTTTCTTTACACTTTAGTCGCATTTTATTATAATTTTATCTATTGGTAAAGATAAGCAGATATTAATATTATTGATAAAAAGATCTAAAAAAAGATATAAGAAAAATATCATTATTATATTATTATTACTAAATATTATTATAATAATAAAATATTATTCAATATTAATTATAAATATTATAATAATAAAGTATTATTACAGAATGTCTACTTCCTGGAAAAATGTGGAAAATCTGGAATTCTTCGAGATTTCTTTTATATCTGGAAAAATCAGGTAAGTTTCATGGAATTTTATTGGGATTTGGGGAATTTTTTCGAAAATTCCCTTTTGATTTGTATAATTTTGCTCTCATATTATAAACAATCAGTCATGTATGAAACTGACGTCTAATTTCGTGGAAACTCATTAATTGTTGAGAGTTCTGGCTTTATTTTTAATGGTTTAGAATTCTTGATAGATTAAACAAATAATGCTAGCTTAAAGACAAAAAAAGGCTCAAGACAAATTGAAACGCCAATTTTCATTGTTTACTCACGGTACGTCATCTGCTGATGATTTTTTTAGCATTTCTTACCAGATTTTAAACGTTTGAAAATTTTACAATAGTTTTACAAAAAGTTCTATGCGTAAAATTAGAATATTGTATAATCAAATTTAATCGCCTAAGACGCCGGAGATATAAGTTTTGAGGTGAGACGTTCGTATCTTGGCTCGTTTCTAATAAATTAATTGTGTATGTGTAAATACTATAAAAATAATAGAGGATTTGTTTTATTAATTGTTAATGAGTATTGAGATGAAACGTTCGTATCTCTGCTCGTCTATAATAAATTGATTGTGCATGTGTATGTACATACTATAAAAAAGATAAATTATGTATTTGTTTTTTTAATTGTTAATGATTGTATTTTTGTATGTGGTTCAAAATATTTATATAGATATATATTATTATTATTATTATATTGCAATATATTCCAAATACAAATATTATATATTTTGATTACAAATATTATACATTCTAATTTTTATTATTATATTTTCTCCACGTAGAGAAAAATTATTACGATATTATTACGATATTAAAATTATTTAAAATATCATATTATTTAAAATTATATAATTTAAAAGTATATAATATACTATTTAAAATTATTATATTATTTCGTCGCGGAGCAAAGATTACAGAGGACACGTGCAACGCCAAGCGTATTACGGGGAAAAAACATAGACATACGTGGAATTAATCGACGCGTGTTACACGTAACACAGTCGCGTTTACACGTGATATCGGACACGTGAGTCATCCGCTTCACGTGCTGTCGAGTTCAGCTCTGGTATGCACGCAGCACAGTCACAGTATATGTATACAGAACCAAACCGAATCGAGCTGACAGCTGACAATGAGTTGAGGCGAGCCGAGCCGAGCCGAGTCGAGTCAGGTCGAACTTAGCCGAACCGAGTCAGGATCACGGATATCGCGGTTGCCTTGCGTCGTTTTTTCCGTCGACCTTGGGCGAATATCGTGTACAAGCGTATGTACATCGGGAGTGAATCGAAATTTAGAGTTTAGATAAACTACAGTCTAGAGACAGATTTATTCCGCACGCATTTGTCGCAATCAGTTGCGTTTCGTGACTTTCGAGATCTTTCGAGCCTGCAACTACGTCGCCCGCCGTCATGTTCCTATACGTCGTTGCTTTCGCGCCTATTTCGGCGGCTATTTGCTTGACCGAGGAGCGTCGCGAGTTTTGTAACATTACAGAGGAGTACCCGGGTGTCGACAGATAGCCGCGAGTGTCAAGGGACGTGAATTCGTCGGAAACGGTAATTCGGATTGTGGAAGGGGGGAGGAGGGGAAAGAGTGATAATCGCGCGCGAACGAATGTCGGGAGTGTCAAATTCAAAAACGATCGTTTCATTGTACGTATCTATTCATCCGCAAAAAAGTACACACTGAATTTTGTGTATGCGTACAACGCGTTGTACGCGATCTTGTTATCATTCGTGCGGTGATGTAAGGTACCAGTCTGACGAAGTGTTTCGTGGATAAATTTCGTAATATGTATCGAAATCGGGAATGTCGCGAGTGTTTTATAAGTGCTTTTGGAAATCAATCAATGCAGGATTAGGAAATAATGAACAGACTAGGGATTGCATTGAGCTTTATGGGAGCAATCAGATTATTAGGTATGAAATAATTTACTACGTATTATTCGCCGAATTAATTTTCTTTTGCAATTATCGTATAGCATATTTCATGCAATTCCATTTGAATGTATATAAAGTTGACATCTCACTTCGTGGAAATTTAATTGTTGAGAATTTTGGGTTTATTTTAGCTTTAGAATTCTTGGTAGATTAAACAAATATAATAGCACCATTAAAAGAATAGCCCAGGAAAAAATTGGGACAACTTGAGACGCCAAGTTCACGCTACGTGTCGCTTTGTTCTTTAACGATTTTTTTAGTATTCTTGTCAGATTTAAGCACTTCAGAGTGCTGTAATAGTTCTATGCGTAAAAATTATTAGACTATTAATTATATAAATTTGATATTACGCTGTAAATAAGACTTGGTGTTATCGGCGTCTCGATCTATAATTTTCGGCGATTGATCGAATAATTTTCATTTTTTTAAGATTAAAAAAATATGAATTTTATATGTTATATTATGATATATGACATATTCAATATTAAGACATCGAATACATAAACAATATATATATATATATATATATTTTTTTTTTTTAAACGCACAATTTGTTTGGTCAGCAAACTGGTATGTGTTGTGCAAAGCTGCATCTCATTTCATGGAAACTCACTAATTGTTGAGAGCTCTGGCTTTATTTTATATAGTTCTAGAGTTCTTCACAAATTAAACAAATAGTTCCGATAATTGTTCAGTAGAAAGTTTTATGCGTATAAATTAGAATATTAATTAATTAAATCAATTAAATTGACAATTAAACGCTGGTCATATTTCGATAGTTAATAAATATGCTAATAATTTTTACGTACAAAACTCTTTCTAAAAATTAAAAATGATTCCAGAATAACATGAAATCTCATTAATAAAACTATCGAAATATGACCAGCGTTTAATTGTAAATTTAATTGATTTAATTAATCAATATTCTAATTTTTACGCTTAAAACTTTCTACTGAGCAATTATCAGAACTATTTGTTTAATTTGTGAAGAACTCTAGAACTATATAAAATGAAGCCAGAGCTCTCAACAATTACTGAGTTTCCATGAAATGAGATGCAGCTTTACACATACCAGTTTGCTGACCAAATATATTGTGCGTTTAAAAAAAAAAATATATATATATATATATATATATTGTTTATGTATTCGATGTTTTAATATTGAATATGTCATATATCATAATATAACATATAAAATTCATATTTTTTTAATATTAAAAAAATAAAAATTTTATGCAATTAGAAAATGTTTATGTTATGAAAATTTTTATATGTAGTGTTTTTAGTTCATTTGTAAATCTAGCACTTGAAACTTAAAAGGCTCTTTTTTTCTTCTTTCTTTTTTATGAATTAGAAAAATGAATTATGTATTAAAAAAAATTTATTTTAGAGAAAATTGTATTAAAAAATCTTGAAAATATTCTCTTTGGAATTGAAATTTTGACCAAAAATACCTGGAAATCAGGGAATTTTTTAAAAGATTTAAATAAACACTCTGTATTAATAAATTGAATTATTAATCAATTATTTATATATATTACTATTAACTATTAAATTATTATTAATAAATTATTATTGATAAATAATTACCATTAACTATTAAATTATTACTATTAATTAATATTATTAACAGCATTAATGCTACGTGGTTTCATTTTATTTAAACACAAATAAAAAATAAGATATCGACATATATAATTAATTATGAATAAAATTAGACATCCGGCATTATTTTTAATCCTCTGCGTAATCATAAGTCTGGATCGTTGACGGCGGATCATATGCAGGAGATTTAATCAAAGTGTTATTGCGCTCCATATGATGGACGACGCGTAAAAATTTGCCAGATCCATAATTGTGCCCTGAAGATCCGTGAATAACTGGAAACGCATTCTGTGGATTAAAGCGATCTAAAATTTAACGAATGCCGTAAGCTAGAAAACGCCTTTGCTTGCGCGGAAGTATTCTTAATCCCTCTCTACTCTTTTTTGTTTATCTCTAACCAAGACGTTTCTGTGTAATTGGCACATTTGAGTAGTTACAGAAAAGTTGGAGCGAGACAGAATTAAAGCCAGAGAAAGAGGGAAAGTCGCGCGGAATATGCTGTTGCATTCTCTTTTCTCTCCCTGCCTCTCTCTCTCTCTCTCTCTCTCTCTCTCTCTCTCTCTCTCTCTCTCTCTCTCTCTCTCTCTCTCTCTCTCCCCCCTGATTCTCTCTTTCTCTTTGCCTATAATGGAAAAAGTTAAAAGACAGTCTCGGAAGAAGAGTAAACATTTTTGTAAACAACCACAACTTTACTTCTTAAACGACAGAACATCAAAATAACTGCTTTCCTAGCCTAGTAGTGTGTATTATTAGATTCCCGAGAGAGCGTTTTGGCCTAATCTACTGAGATGTCACGGAAATGCGAGTCGCATCTTGTAGGACACGCTTATTGCATAAAAGCATATTGCAAGAAATATCTCTAGTTACGGAATGCAGATCAAAAATATGTCTTACTTTGAGAAATCGTAAATCTATGCGTTATTTGCTTATATATGACGTTATGAGATAAGAGAAGTCCGCTCTCGTTCGCTAGCCTACGATGCCATGAACGCTATAACTTTTCATGCAGATGAACCGCTATTGCCTTCGCACGGCTATCTTCCTTACCCCGTAGCGGCATAATAAATGCGTTATTATGCACAATATCGCCGAGCTACCTTTACTTGTTCATCATTTATAGCAGTGGCTCCTTGTCTTGGGATGACTTTACGCATATTGAGTTGAAAACGCAGACGTAGAATATTCGGAGCGCGGTCAAAATTAAACGAAGTTCCTCAAAAGACTCGAGGGACATATAGATCTTTAACTAGTCGTTTCCGTGTAATTTCACCGAGAAAATCGAAGAAGAAATGACACCCACCGGATATTGGAAACTCGACGGCAACTTCAACTTATCTACTGGAAAATTAAAAGCGAACACGAGATAAATCCAATAATATATTCTATCGATGATCGAATTGTTTAATTTCGAATCGAATTTATTCCTCTTAATTTTTTATAAAGTTACCTCATGCGTTAACAGTTTTTCGAAGCCTCGATATTGAGATATTGAGATTTTGCCATTTTGTCGATTGTGCAATACAATATCGTTATATTTTCAATATGGCTTTAAATTTATTAAATCAGAGAATAAAGTGATATGAAAATATTGCATCGATGTTTGTATTACACGACGCGGTTTGATCTGTAAAGCTATAAATTCCGTTAAATGGTAATGTATGTTGTCAAATGTGTAGGTTGCAGTTTCAAAGCTCCACAATTTAATTATGAAATATTCACGTAGGCATATTCGGAGGTTATCACATTCAAGTCTTACTCTAACTTTGAATATAATGGTCTTCGCGTTGAGATGAAAAATGCTGCTTCTTGAAATAGACTAATCTGCGAGGTTTTATGACAGCTCATACAATTTTTCACGATTCTCTTACTAGTTTTATTGAAGAGAAATTTACAATAATGTTTTTCTTTAATATTTTATATATATAGTTATCACGTTTTGTGAAATTATAGTTCTTACATGCCATGCGCACTTGATGATATTGTTTCGTTGAGATATTCGAGCAAGAATCCCCCTTGTAAACCGCCAATGTACTGAATCGATTATTAAATTAATGATATAAAAATTTAAATGATATTTATGCGAGCACTTTATAAAGCAATCATTCACGTTTTAAAGTTTTAACGACGTTTCTTGTACTGACGCGTGGTGAAAACCGTCGAAATCTCGGCCATAAAAAACGGACCGCTATGAAAAATTTCACAATTTCTCGATAGCGTGCGGATGTACGGCCGCAGCTCGCTCCGACTTGAAATACGATATTCCGGCGATCGTTAGTTGCGGGAGAATTTTGCCGGATGCACACTTTGCATGTACGTCATATATTCGCCACCGCATCCGGCTGCTTCTTCAAAGATGGAACTTCGCGGGCTTCTTTCGGCGTCGATTCTTCTCTCGCGTTCTAGAATTTCCAGAAAGTATCGGCTAGCGCATTCTCTCGATAACGGCGCGTTCTCACTAACCTTTCGTACCTTGCATAGAGAGCACGATATGATATATGAGCTCTGGAACTGTATATATGTATCCTCTTCCGCATTTACCTCGATCCGTTCCGAGCAAGCAACCTCGTGTGCGGTTAAGCATTCGCCTTTCTGGACGAGCATGTGTATAATGATGCCGGACCATGACAGTCAGGGTAGAGTGACGCCGGTTTCAATGTTTCGTAACGTGCATTCTTCCGTGATGTGCCTCGTAGTAGTGTGCAGTTTATGTATACAAACGACTCGTGGTAACAATAACTCGGCGCGTTGCGAACGGCAAAGTTTAGATAGAGTTCGCGTGAATATTGACGAATCTCAGACGAAATTAATGTCGCGTTCGTTTTCACAAATAAATTTGTGCAAATAATACCAACAAATACACTATAACATAGCGCGAAAATATTAACAAAATGATATTTGGCATTTATCATATATTAAAGAGAAAAATTCGTTCACTCAAAGTTTCTCATGGGACTCGTCTTATATTGTTATTACAGAAACAATATCAAAGTTTAATTAGGACGAAGGAAGAAAAACGCGGTCTATCGTACATACTGGAATGTCGTTTTTATCCGATATTTACATTTCACCGGGGAACTTTGTTTTCACATCTCGTTCGATGCAAATAAAAAGAGAGAGAGAGAGAGAGAGAGAAAAAGAGAAAGCTCTTATGTACGTCTACTCGGTTCGCGAGGTCGCGCCGGAAGTTACCTCGCTAAAGCAAGATATGTATGTGTCTCATCGGCTTTACATACGATTTATGTAAAAACATTGTGTTCGATAGAATTTTATTTCGGTTACAATCCATGGGGAGGGTAACCATAGATAACAATTTGATAGTCTAATTTTTTAACAAACTCGCGCTTTTCAAGTGCTGTTAAGCTTGTATATTCGTGTTGACATAATACTAATTCTCGAGGTTAATATTTGACGTTACATCCGAATAAGTTAAAAATTCTCGATCGTAAAAATTAATTTTATGGAGGCTTTGAACGACGAGTAATATAATAATTGAATCATCATATCATCTTTTTATATCTATTTATGATGTTGATCAATTTCATATATGTATGTAATATAATTTCTTAGCACTTGATTATGAATATACGACTGCTATATAGAATTTTTAATCTGGCATTTGCCTCATAATAGACATTTACTTTACTTTCTCTGCTATGTATTACCAATCTCTTTTGACATGGATCATTTCTCGTTTTATATATCGAATTTTACAGTGTAACACTTAGATTCTCCACTTAGAGAGAAGGATCTATAACTTTACTAAAATTTTCTCTTTAAACATTGAATACTGTGAATTTTCATGTAAGACATTAGATTGTTAGTGTCTTGTATAATTAAAGAAGCCGAAGATATGGCTCTAAACTTTTGTTTCAAGTTCTTTTGTCCTTTTTATAATAGTAATGGTATCGTCTTTCATCTTCTGTTCTTCTTTCACATTACACATTTACTTACATTTTCGCTAAAAATTGTTATTAGTTATGTTCAGTTATATTCAAGAAAGAAAGTCTAATAATAGTTAGTTAATATTTTTCGTATCGTCTTTCATCTTCTGTTCTTCTTTCACATTACACATTTACTTACATTTCCGCTGAAAATTGTTAGCAATTATATTCAGTTATATTCAAGAAAAAAAAGTCTAATAATAGTTGGTTAATATTTTTTGAAAAAAAATCGAGAATTGAATTTTTACAAATCTAAAAACAGTGTTTTGTTTGTGTTGAGTTAAATTAAAATTCTATCTAGTTAGACTGGCGTTATTTCTGCACGTAACATGTTCCAGGGAATAAAATTCTGATAACACAATTAAGTTTGAAAAAAAATTTTTTTTTTATGCAATTTTTTCTCACGCGGTTTTTGAACTCGCCAAATTAATTTTATTTGACTGAAAATTCCACTTTGAGCTCGAATTTCAGCTCAAGTACGGTAGTCAAAAGAAGGGTTAGCCCGCAATGTGGGTTAAAGTGTCAAGAATGCAGAGCACGATTTACTGTGGTGTAGCAACACGTGCCTAGCGATCACACTCGTCTTCTAGTTAACCACTCTCGCAGGAGGCCGTCTTTGTCCATGTTTTGCGGCTACATTCGCCACTGCGACAAACGTGATGAGAGTGTAAAATAGGGGGCTCGATGAATATACGCGATTTTGGAAAGAGAGGCGAGGGAAACCGTGTTGGTCGAAGTCTCTGTTTGTCTACAAGTTGATTTCCGGATTTCATGACTCTAGCAGTATTTGCCTCGCGAAATTAGTTCATCGTTTTACAATCAAGCGATCAACAAAGCGCGACAAACCGACCGGAATAAATCGAGGTATTGCGTTTTGCAACTTAATAAAGCCATTAGATTATCGAGCGTAGAGGGGTAGCCTCTGGTTCGCTGTGGCCTCGGACCGCAATAATGATAGGTATAGCTACCGGCCGATGTGTGTTGCGGTGGTGCTACAGTATTCGCATAGTTTACAATCTCGATTGAGATTTAGTTTACCTCCCTCGTTTTGTATCCTGTTTTCATGACGATTTTTAACGTTTCTCTTATTCACAATTCTGCTTCAGATCCTCTAGAAAAAGATTTGTATATTTTCCGATTCGAAATTCCCGATGATGAGTTGCTTCTTTCGCGCGTGTTTACCATTTCGCATAAAATAGATTAATACTTCGTGCAAAATACGTATATCAAGCGAAAAGTTGATTTTGTATATAGGTATAACGGAGCGATATAAACTATAAACTCTGATTATACTTGTTAAGATTGGGAAAGCTTTCGATATAGTGGCTTTAAAAGCGGAGATTAAGAGGGAAATATTTTTCCATCATACAAAAGGGTTCTCGTTAAGTGCAGATCTGTAAGTCTATTGTAACGCCAGTTGAATTACTTGATCTTTTTGCATCTGAAAATAATAATTACTATCTAAGAGCCTAGTACAATTTCTTTCTTATAAAAGTGATTTAGCACGTTCTCGGTTTATAATCCATTCAGATAAGAAATATCTTACGCAATATTTTTAGCAAATCTTTTTCTCTCTTATTCATACAAAAAAGCATGTTCTTTCTTCTCATAATAATCTTTTATTTTTTTACGTTATTTATCATTACGATTGATTAATTGTTTTTAATACAAAATATACCCCGCTAATTAACTCTTTAACAATAGGAAAGCAATTATTCTGCGGTGTGTTAATATTTCTTTGCTGTTTGATTGCTGTCCCGCAGGACTTCACCGATTATTTAGCGAAGCTGCGCTTCAAACGAGCCGGAGTTTCGCGCCCTCGTCTTCTTGCATCTTCGCGAACTTCCGTAATTAAAATTTGAATCCGCAGAAAATAAATAACAACCTAAGCGAAAGGCGAAAGACGCGGGGCACGGAGAACCATTGAGATATTAAAATCCTTTGATCTATTATTGAACCTGAAACAATCTGAATAAATAGCATGAAGGCAAATAAATAGGGAGAGTTTCACACACGATGCTATTTGAGTTCGCCAGTTCTATACCATCGTCCTCCTGTCAGCAAGCATCAGAGTACTCGATTCTTCCTTTGCAAGAACTCGCGCAATTGGTTTCCAAAGTTACATTTCAGACGCTCGACAAATTTTATATCTCCTCTCCTTCGCTTTCTCCTTGTATCCCATAAACTTATGCAATTTGCATCGAAATACAGGAGACATTATATTGGAATAGAGAGCACGGATCGGCAATATTACTGCGACATATACAGTTACAAAGCTTAGTTACTTTATATAAAAGTCTGCGCGATTAACTCTCGTATTTTGTCGATATACTGTGATACTGAAAATCTCGTACAGATTTCTGCTTCCTTTCTGCTGTATATTCTTGTTTCGCAAAGTTGTAATTAATTCGCGAATAAAAAATAAAGTAATCGGGTAGGTTGTAGAGGTATTACTAAGATATTAAAAGCTTGATGATTTATCGAGCGAGGAATAATTAAAACGCCACCGTTGCGGTAAGAGACAGACTATTTCGCGTTGAATCCTCCGACGGCGTTTTATTTCCATAATTCTTCATCTCACAATTTTTTTGCCGCGAAGAAACTCGCGCAGCTACATTTTAGTCAAATGTTCACGGAAGGACTGTCGTTTCTTTCATTTCCCGCCCCATTTCCTTCATCGCGCGAACTTGTTCGTCGATGCAAACTTGAATATTCGAGGAAGGTAATACAGTAAGAGATAATTGAAGAAAGATTAATTGACGGAATATCGAAGAAACCTTAATAATTTATTGGGCGGCGAATTACTCGAATAATTAAAACTTTTCGCGGCCGGAGATTATTTCAGACAGGCTAATTCGACAACTTTATTTACATAATCCTTTACGCGGAAGATTCTCTCTTCATTCTCTCTTCTCATCGATACTTATTCTCTTTCGCTACCGCCATACCTAAAATTTTCACAATCTCCATGTGTTTGCTTTATTTCACGTCTGCCTGTTTACATAGAGCTATACGGCTCGACAATGCGCGAAAATAGGCTTTCGTTTTTCGTTCAGACCAGCGAGAAGGACATATAGTTGGAGCTCTAGCCGATATTTTAATTATTCATTAGGCGTTGAATATTCCAAATGGTGGTTGGAAGCCGACTACCACACGGCTACAGTGGCTGAAAATCGTAGGTATAGGACAACGCCGTTGGATTGGGCCGCGTTATTTCGTATCGAACTTCGTACTGCATTAACCGACGACTCCGCCATTAGGACGAACCGCGCGACGATGCTTTATTTCCGGCGGTACTTCGTTCCCCTACTTTCTCTTTCCGGCCATGATTCTCTCCTTTGTACTCCACGCGTGCTCTAATCGACTTAAAAGCCAATGCGCTCTCCACGATTTCCATTTCATCTCGACCCATCGAAACTTTGCGAACGAGTTGTTGTTTAGAGTGCTCGCATATGGCAAGCACACCTCGGGAATATATACATCGTACAGTTGGCAGTCGATGTAGTTTTGTTTTATGTCCGATGTGTCGGCTCCACACAAGTTTTCATTTACACTTCTGTGCACGTGGACCCTCGAAACATATATTTGTCTTTATACGCCATAAAGTTTGATCATGTTCGATTGAGTGGCTGCCTTCTTGTCATATATGTGTGTTCATTATTTCATAATTTTATTTTTAATAAGTAAAAGTGTGATATAATATACTTTTGCTTTTGGTATTTTTCAATCGAATTAAATCTAACTCATAAATTCTGATTAATTTTAACACGTTTCATTTTACTCGGCAATTTGCAAAGCCGATATAGAACAGATTTTCACGCCGAGTACTCTACAATTAATATACGTTCATTGCAATAAATGTATTAATTTCAATTATCTGGTAAGTGTATTTAAATCAATTTGATTTTATAATGTTAAAATTAGTTCGGAGACAATAAGAAAATGTACAAGTATATAAAAAAACATAAATACGTTAAAAAAGTAAAATAAGAGCATTTACGCGTCGTGACAAATTAAGCAATTGTGAATGTAGAGCTAGTATTTTTGCCGTCCTTTTCTCGCGACCTTTTTCCATTTTACAAACGTGGATATCAACGTTACGCCCACGATTTCACGAGTGCTCGGGGGCAGCTATGGGCTACCACAGGGATTGAGTTTAAAACCCCGTGAAAACCAATTTATTCTTTTTAAGCAGGACATAAAGAAAATATCAAGTTTTAAATGCCAATAAAATGGAAATATACCACGAATAGCAGTACGTAGAAGAAATCTATTGAGGAAGGCGCGAATGATTCAAGTAACGTTCAGTATTAATCTCGTTTACCTTCGTTTTTTATGAAGATCACAAAATACGAATAGAATTTCATGTGCATCGAATAAATTTAAGTGTAATATGACGCCAGCCGTGTTGCATTTCGTTGAATATCTGCATATCCATTCATATGCACACATAAACACACACACACACACACATATATATATATAGGTCGCCATATTTGTCAAGGGATCATTATAATGTATTATGATATACTGCATCGAAACTATGTTATTGCAACTGAAAGAGCGTATACAAGTTGCAACCATACATTATAGACTGAAAGCGGGAATAACGCAAAATATAGAACATGTGTCCGGGAAATGTATTTTCTGATAAACTTAACCGACTATTTACAGTGATATATTCTCGCTTCAACTGCGTTTCAGTGGAAAGACTACTAATATATTCATGAGACTCAGTTATGCCTCTATCTATCCAAGTAAATATCCAACTATACACATACACACACACACACACACACACACACACACACACACACACACACATACAAAACTATGAGAGGGCAAGTCGTATGTTTTATTTTAATAATTCATTAACGCTGATTTCGCGTTAGCGACGCGATGAAATAATATACGCGTGCTAATAAGGTGCGCGTGAACAACGAGATAATGATAACGGGCGAGAGAGAAAAAGAGTACCTCTATTCGAATTAATTTCTGCAACAGTAGGAACTTTGGATAAGCCGAGCGAGGGATATAACGTATAATAAAAGAAAAAAAAAGAAATCTTGATGATAGCGAGTATATTATCTTATAGTTGCTGACCGTGCTGCTTTATTTCCATAACTCTTCTCATGAATTCTTCGCCCCGGTGTATGCTCGTTCCGCGCAATTTCACAGTAGAATCGCGCAGATATATACCACCACCATATTCCTGCCGAATTAAAGATCAGCGGAAATTAATTTTACGGTTGAGCGCTGCGACGAAATACGGCTGGTGAAAAAAAGAGATAATAATGGCAATAGATAACGCGGTGCATTGGTCGTTAAATTCACCGAAAAGCTTTTGCGACGACATTTCCCGTTAAATATCGTGAGATGTTCGCTATACCTGATCTTGTGAAATGCTGCAATTGTGAAAATTTGATATATCATAACGTATGTAATAAGACTAAAAAATGATGATATAAAATATTCTTCTAAAAAGTTAATAATAAATAAAATATATATATTTTATATCTCGCTTTATATATTGTCATGGATTTTCTTGTATACATTATATATTGTTTTGTGATATATAATAGTTAATTTATAATCCAGATCATTTGTTAAATGGGACAGTACAAGGTATCTCATAAGAGTGAATTAATAATCATGACTGCTTAATTATTTCGCGATGACTATCAAATGGGCACTAATTTAAAATTGAAATTTGTACAAAGAGGCTCAATTTACTAGGCTATATACCTAACCACCAACTAGAAGCAGCTTTACAGTACACCGGTGATAATTCCTGTAGTGAGAAGTGCTTTGTGTAATCAAAACTTTCCACGATACCGGGCGGAGCGTTTCAGACTTCATAAATAACGGATCTTACTCGTGATAAAGGATTACCCGCTTTAATAGGGCGAGACCGGGCTAATCACTGCAACGATAAACTTTTCGGATGTATTATCTATCTACGGCGTGCGAGATTTCATTACGCGAGTTTGTCTTTCCGCAGGCGCGGCAAAATACTGAAGGGCTCTTAAAGAAAATCGGAGAAGCAACACTCTCGACTGTTGCATCTCTCGCATCGTACTTTGTGTAACGCTTACGTTTTTATAAAAGATTAAATTTTCTCTCAGAAAGGAGAAGTTTCTCTTCTGAGACGGTATATTTACTAGAATTCATGGAATATTACATAATTTTTCGCCGAGTCATAATAATGAAACTCATTAAAATAATACAATAACGTCAATTACGAAATGTAAAAGATTTTTTCGGATCATGAAAAGAGTTGTAATAAAAATTCCAGTAATATGTATCTTTTTGTATCTCTTTGTATCTTGTAACTTTTCCCGTTTACTGTTTCCTCATGCGTAATATACGAGATCGATTTTACTTTACTCGTTGTTTCATTACGTTTTTAATTATTACACGCAGAGATAGAAAAGTTTATTAACGAGAAACTTTTTTGCAACTCAAATGTAAAAACATATCTCGTTTTGGATGTATTATATAATTTGAATATATTTTTTATATAATACTTTTATTCTTCATGTAGATATTCTTCACGTGTGCGTATGTATACGTGTGTATACGTGTGCATCAAGAATATCTCGGGATATGAGTATACTTCCGTATCTCTCAGAAACATTGAACTGTTGAATATTCGACACGAAATGTCACGATTTCGCGTTGAATATTATTCGGTACATTATGCTCAATTGGTGTGCGTGCAACGTATATGCACGTGAAACTTTGATTATTCTCCCAGGTATTGTGTTCAAGCGCTATCGCAGCTGTGATGCAAGAACATGATGCTAGGAAATTCAAGTCGAATGATAGAGAAGGGGGAGGGGAGATCGATAGGCTCGATCCGTGGATGATGGCAGATGCTGCGCGGCCACATAATGCATAACGTCTCTCTGGATTGTTAACAGGATTTAGAGTATGACGCGGTCGCGTATACACTCGAGATGTCTCGTACTGACATGAAATAAAGGATCCCATGAAAGGACACACATTCCTGGGGGAGAAGAAAAGCCGCACGTGGAAAATATCAACGTTGATAAATGTCAGGGCCAAGAGTAATTCGTTTTACCTCTATTCCGGATGGGTCGTGTAACTGTTCCTTGTCACCGTAAGAACTTAGACGCTAACAAGAACAGCGAATATTTATCTATAATATCGTAAATGGTCGATTTGTGCCGAAAGAACGTTAAAAAAGATTACATTTTCGCTGTTTTAAGTTTTTTATTAACCTTGTTGTTATACATGTATGAGATCTCATTAAAGATTCAAAATAAATAAATAAATAATCACTTCGTCACGAAAAAAGAAACGAATTTAAATTGATTAATTAACTGCACAATTTCTAGAATTTTTTTCTTTTAATTTAGAACATTTTATTCAGGATGTAGCGCGCTCTTCATGGATATTATATTAAACCAGCACGGTAATTGCAGAAGTAGAGTCCTTTTGTAGAGCGTATGTAGGCCACATTAGTCCTATAATTCGCTGCATTTGCATGCGTACACGCGTGAGCCTTACGAGTACCGCGCTGTACAAAACGTTTATTGCGCCGCCACTAACCAGCGGTTGCAAATAGCAAGCGCGTGTAATTGAGAGTGGCTTGACGAGGGTAACGCAAGAGCCGATGAATCCACGTCGTTGAATGTGGTTAAATTTTTGTCCGCGTGCGAAAACCTGCACAATTCGAGTTATGCAAGATAGAGAATCGCATTACATTATATTAACAACGACTGAGAGAGTCTCCAAGGTGGACTTATTAAATTTATATCGCGACATCACGCCGACGAAGATTATAATAGGCCAAAATAATGAATGCGAGCAGCGTGTAACGTCCCGCGATCGAAGGTTGTAAAGCTGTTCGAATTAAATTTATTAACACGCCGCACACTCGTTCAGCTCGTCGTGTAAAATCTGATTATACACGCGAGGGCGGAGATTCGTATTCATCAATTTTATCGATGCGATATACTAATGAAGTTTTAGCCCGTTTTAACTGCGAATGAATAAGAGAGAGAGAGAGAGAGAGAGAGAGAGAGAGAGAGAGAGAGAGAGAGAGAGAGAGGAAGATAAAGAGCCTCGCACGCGAATAAAGCTCGTTTTGTAACTGATGAACGCACTGACACAGGAGCATCAGCACTTGTCGATTAATTGAATACGTATCGTACATGTCGATCGACATTTGCGTTCACCGGTACGAGGATGTGCAAATGTTACCTTCCGTTTCATGCGATGAAGTAATCAAAAGCTCTACAGTTAAGCTATTGTTACATCGATATGTCGTTCCGCACATACAAGACATTAATCCTTATAGTACCGAGAAGACAATGGCCCGTGTTCAAAACGCAATCACAAAGTTGTATATGCATGTGCCTCTCTATCGAATGTTGTATTGAACAATTTCGAAGCGAATTGGCGATTAGTCAATCATGCGTAAACGGTTGTGTCGACGTATAGGAAATACAGGTAATAAGTAAAGTTTGCGTCTTTCATTTTCAGTTTTCATTTTTTTGTCGGCTTTTTTTTTTTTAATTTGAAATAAAGATTATCTAGAAGGATATTCTGTCACATCTCCTGATACGCTTAGGACCTCGATTTACCATCAAGCGGTGGCCGGTGGCTCGTATGAAATGTCTACAATTTAACACGATAGATCCATATACGTTGTTAATTACGTCCAGTTCCCGCTGGTCTAAAACGTTTGTGATGCTGCGACTAAGTAGAGTTGCGAGAGTGGTTCGGTCTGTAATTGAGAGTGGCCTGCGGGTACATGACCGGTTATACGGTTATACGCTGAGATACATTCGCGTGTCACTGAGCTATTACATTCTATGCGATGAGTGATATACCGAATATACATCTCTACACTACGCGTATACACACACACACACACACACGCGCGTGCGCAGAAAAAGAAAGAGAGAGAGAGAGAGAGACAGAAAAAGAGAGAGGAGACGTCAAGTTGGATATCACCTTCTGTAACGTCCTCAACTTGTACCACGTCTGTATAACACTATGCGTTTACACACGTGTACGTATAAACTACATGTCTCGTTTCTATCGCACTTCTCGGGCTATCCATGGTATTATCCGTAACTGCTGCGATAATCAAGCCCCAGGGCATGTCTACGTGTCCTACGCACTGCTAACGGCACGATGCAATCGGTTGCAATCGGTCGGTGGCATCTCCTGAGAACGGAGATGCGGAACTTCTGCGGACGTAAACCCGCGCCTGCGCGACTTGTAATTAGCCCGCAGCCCTCAAATCACTCCCCATGCATTCCATCAATCTCGATAAAAGTTATATCGTACACACATATAATATACCTGCAGAATTTACCTGCGAATTTACTTTAAAAGGCACATTTTCTCTCTGTTTTCTGGAGAAACTCCAATTGCTAGCGTCTGATTGCTCGGCCTGCAGTTTTGCTACAGATTACAGTCGAGCGATGCTCGGCACGACGACGGGTAGAGAACGGTCGAGGCTGTAATAAACCTGACTGTGGAATTTCGAGGTATCGCTCGCCCGCGCGTCCTCGTAAACCTCCTAGCGTTATAACAACACGACAGATTGGACAGTTTATCACGGCACGTAGGCAACTTTCGGCGCGTTCGTGCGCGAGTTTTCTCTCTTCTGGCACATTGACGATTTTTTTTTCTTTCTTTTTTTACTTCTTCTTTTTTCGTCAGCTGCGACAAATGGTCGATTTTGTCGCGATGCGCGTACAGAAAAAAATTCTTATTTTATCACAATTTTTTTATTGTTAACTTTCTGGCGGTCAAATACGTATATGAGGAATATATATGATTGCTAGTAGAAATATTTTTTATTAAAACGTCTAAGTATTTTGTGATAGTACTAAAACGCATTCTTATATCTACAAAAATATTTGTAATTATTATAATTATTATTATAATAATTATTATCATTATAATAATAATTATTATAATTATAATTATATTATAATTATTATTATAGTTCATTAAATCATTAAAATAAGTAGGTTAAAGTAAAAGTTATAGTTATTCCTGATAATATATCGAAATATATAATTTTATAATACGTACAGGAATATTTATCTTTTCCAAAACAGTTACATCATGTTTCTTAACGATATAAGTGTCTGTATATATATATATATATATATATATATATATATATATATATATATATATATATCATTAATTATTGTATAATACGTCTGTAGTAACGATACACGAATTCCTTTGTCTCTAATGACTGTGTTTCTAATGACTGTGTAATATTGTACGTAACATACCAGAAGGAACATTAATATTGAATCGTAAGCGATCGCTTACATGTCTGCATTTAGATCCTAATGACACTAACTAAGTAATGTGTAGAACGCTTTGTTATTTCAATATAAAATTTGTATTAATTGTAAGTACCAGCGATCAATACTAGAATATCTTATCATTTACCTCGCGGTATAATTTCTTACAATAAACATAAAATTATTTTATATTTGTATTAGTATAACGATATAAAAGATTTATTACTTTGGTGTTATATTAATTGTATCAATTTTTTATCCTTGCAATCTACATAATCGTTTTCGTTATTAGAAGACAAGTTTTAAATTAATATTAAGATACATAATAGTATAATATAACGTGTACAAAATTTGCGAATGTTGGTATAACATTTTACATTATTAGTTACACATACTCAAAACCGCGAACTATCCGTTCGATCCCTACGTCATTGTTTCAGACGAGCACCACTTTTGCTATAACCATCGAACGTGACTTTTGCTTCTTTCTCACCGAAACGAGAAAACCTCTTCCTTTTCTTCTTCTTGTTATATCTCGCAGGGTCATAGAAACTGTATTTCAAACCACTCACGCTTTCTTTACTTCCCGGTTCGATCTTTCCTTGAAAAGCTTCTCAGTGTGGACGCGCAAACCGCGTTGTATACTATGTATTGCGAGGAAATGGGTGTGTATTCGCGCGATAAGATAAAAGAGAATGTAACTATATGTATGCTATAGATATCAAATCCCTACGCGCTATTTTTAGGCTACGTGAGAGAAAAACCAAATCGACGACACATTTTCATCGTTATATAAATTCTATTTAATTACAATTCTCCTTCGTGACATTTATTTTTTTCACTTTTTTTTATCAACTAAACTTTTTCCCTTATATTTATATAATTTGTAAATGCTTTCAATATGTTGCATTGTTTTTCTTATTAGGAGACTGACATAGCTTATTATACACTCAAAAAAATGATCTTTTTAGACGGAAAATTTTTCTGTGATGCCTATCTTTAAGGCCTATTGTCAAGGACAATTATATTTGTGATTAATATTTGGCAATGGCATCTAAATTTTCTAGAGGTATTGCTAGAATATTGCTGCTATAAATTCTATACGTGACAAACAATATTCCAACAGATACAAAAAGTAGCGATAAATTTTAATTGAGACATTTAGAAATCTATCTACATTAGCAAAATATTTTTTTGAGTGTATATTAGAATAGACGTTGCCCTTCGTGATATTTTATAATTCATTTCGTATGCGTGGGACGGGATTGCGCTCTTATTAAAATAATCAGTTTCTCGTGCGGACGCTTTGTAATGATGCTTTTGCGTGCGCGGCCGAGTTAGATACAGTTATACGCTGCACAGCGGGGAATTCAAAGCGAATGAAAAATTAATTAAGCAACGGATGGCATGGGCGACAAAGCGGCTTAAATCCTTCGTGGGAACGTGGCAGGTCGTACATCCTCTCTTTTCGTGGTTTTGACCCTCCAACTGGTCGAGGTTTTAATTCGTCGTCAACCCTCCCACACAGTCGTCGTCGACCGACGATAAAAACGCGTTGACGATTTCACAAATCATTTCTCCGACAATTTCAGAACCTGCAATCCTCAAGTAACTAATTGCCACATTTTCTGTAAAAACGTAATGCAGAATTGCAAGATGTATTCTAGAAAAAAAAAAAACAGGACGGAATTACGCGCGCGTGCATTCGATATGCACATTATATGCCTCGTAGTATATTTGGATTCATTTTAACACATTCTTCCGATTTGAGACAAACAAATTGAAAGATAATTTCTTGTTTTTTTTTTTAATGGATATTATAATCAATGTTGTTTGGATAAATTTTCATCTCGAACAATGATAAATGCAATGTATTTTAATAAAAATGTTTGATGGAATAATTTAAAATGTAAATAGCAAATATATATAATAAATAAGATACACTATATATAAATGCATAGAAATGTCAAAAGAATATTACAGACAATAGGAATTTTCAGAAATCTTACTTATAAATTATCTTGTCTCTTTTTCGTGTATCAAAAATTATTTAGAAGTAAATAAATACACCACGAATTTTATTATTGCATGAAATATAAAAAAGAATGATTTTTAAAAATGGCAATACCTCTTGGGTAGATTAACGCTGTATTAACATGATTTAAAAAAAAAAATTGCTTGTATAAAATATATATATGATACTATTCAATTTTTGTAGCATCAATGAAATAACAAAGATGTTAACTTATTATGGAAATCAATTCGTTAGCTTGGCAACGGTGATGCGAGCGCGTAAATTAATTCTGCAACGTGGGCTGAACTAAATTTTACACCGTATGCCGCAGAATTGCTTTCACGGATCTTATGTGCGCGATACAATGCCGCCGTATCGCAAATACACGGTGCTTTAAGTTTCTTAACCGCGGTTGCTTTCGACGTAACGCGTACCGATAACCGGCGTCTTCGACGTCTCGCACGTCTCTCGTTTACATCTACGATCAAAGACGAATCGACGGCGGTTAGACGCTCTTTGTTGTGCTTTGCGGTGTTCGATGGAGGAAGGACCTATTGTTACGACGGCACAATTATACGATGACGCTTGAAATTGGATCGATCGGTCTCTCGAACAGAGTCCCGCTCTCTCGCACACGGACGCGTTTTAATTTTCCACATTATACGCTTGATAGCCAAGAGATGCAGACTGCGCTAAAGTCGGGCTAATACGCACGGGGGAATTATGGCCCACGGTGAATGCACGGCGGGCAACCGAAACGCATTCTAGCTTACGTACCTAGAAAATTGCATCGTTCGCGGTGCAAGAACGAAACATTGTGTGCTAACGCGCTTCGTCCTGCTCGCTATTATGATACTAAGAATATTCGCTACGCGCGAGTCTCGTTTACACTAATTAAATATATTTTCTTCCTTTTTTTCGTGCGGAAAATAGATATTTTAATGCCGAGTTTCTTTCTGTAAGTTTACAGTCAATTTTTTCGAATATGTTAGATAATTATTTTATGCATTCAAAAGAAAAATTCTCACAAATGAAATTATTATATTAAAATATAATAGATAAGAATAGAAAAAAAAACAACAAAAATGGATTCAATCAGCATCTGAATCTATCTGAAAGAATCCAGAATCTGCAGAGGAATCAATTTAAATTAATTCTTTCTCATTATCTTATAGCTGCCGCAGAAAGTTGCTCAAGATAGTTATACGCTTTCGTATTAGCGATTCAAACGAGCACTTTCCGACCGCACGATGCGGCACGATCACCGCGCACGATGCTTCAGAGTCGCTCTTTCGTGCAAGCACCAGGTGGCCGCCAAGCAGGGCATCCAGCCTGTAGAAACGGAGATTAACGTCGCCGACGTATCGGAAGTTAAGCACGAGTTTTAACGCGGCTTGTCCCGAACGTGACTGTGCACAAACCGGAACACATGCACCGCGGACATTAAGACGTGATCAACGACGGACGCGCATGCAACACGCCCGTGTCCAATATTCTTTCGTTCTCCGGTTGCGCAGCAGCTACTTTGCCGAGGCAGGGTGCATTCGGTGGCGCAACTAACGTTTAATGGCCGTTGTTCGTAGGGCAACTTATAGGATCGTTCATTATTTACCCTTATTTTAAACAACGGGATAGTCGATTATCTTACTCGTTACGCCTTTGCTTAAACGCGAATTGAGATACGTGAATATCTGTCAGCAACATAATAATAATAATATGTATTTAAATAAATATATATTATATTTTTGCACTCACCTAATATATATATATATATATATATATATATATATATATATATATATATAGTATATACACAATATATAATAATAGGTTTGAAATAGTTTTTCTTCTTTTTTCATTCTTGCTTATTTTTCTCTCCTATTTTGTTCGTCTCTCTTCGCTCCACCAACGAGGCATCTGCAAAATTGTTAGTTACTTCACTGCGTCCATTGCTTCCGTGATGCTCGGAATGTGTTTGCCCCGCGCGACTTACTCAGGGGAATTCTCTTGCATCAGCTCGCGCCTGCATATTTTGCTATCTTTCCTTTTCTGAGCTCCAGCGTTCTTTCCCCTCTTTCCATGCGCTATTCCGCCGCGTCATCCTTTGTGATGTGCGTTCGTTTGGCTTGACTATGACAAAAGCGCGAGATGCAGAATCGTTATGTAATTCTAGATGCTAATTGCGTCTCGCGCGGTACCGTCTCTTTTAACGTGCTACCGTCTCTCTATCTCTCTCTCTCTTTCTCTTTCTCTTTCTCTTGTATGTATATCATCGGGTCGGCATTGCTGCAAGTGACGGCGCTATTTACAGAAACTGGAGAGAGCTCGCGCCAAACGTTGATTTCACTCAATTGTTATAGCCATCGCCTATAATTAACTCTACTCTAATTAACTCTTAAATAATTATTCTTTAGGTTGACCAAGAATACAAATCACAATTGCAACTTCAGATGCAATTGAAGTAGTTGCGACACTGATGTTAAAGTAATATAACAAAATTCTTTTTAAAATATTTATAATGAAGCTAATAAAAAAAAAACTGCTCAATCGTAAACACTTTTTAACATAAATATCACAAAAAACACAAAAATCAACAAATAATTTCTCAATTATATATATCTAACACATCTTACTTGCATATATATTTTTAATCCTAAAATATCGTAACGTCACGTTTATCCCAAAGTTATGATAAATCTCAAATTTTGCTACATACTGTCACTTAGTCACATTATTTATTCTATTTGGTAAATAACAATCGCTCATCGATGACAACTGAAATTGCGATATACCGACGATAATTACAATCCTTGTACGACCGGGGTTTTATCGCCAAAAGCAAGCGGTGATTTACATAGGTGCACGCCCCTGCATCGCTCGACTCTCGAGACTGCTGGTTCTAACGGCTCGCTTCGTGCTCGACGAAATACGATGCACCGCACGTGCACGTTTTTCACTCGCCAAAATGTCCGCATATAAAAGAAAGAAAGAACCGTCAGCCTGCGTAATTCAAGCTCAAAGACGCGAATCGCTACGTCACGTCTTTAACGCTAATCCGTTTTACGCGCATCGCTCGCTCGCGAGGAGAAAGAAAGAGACGAAATAGAAAAAGGAAATCGAGTTGAAAACGGTAGCTGTCACGACGTTTACATTGCGCTCGATGTAGCTTACATAGCTACGGCGTTTGCAGGTTAAAGTCTCGATGTCGTTAGACCGCTGACAAACACCGCCCACGCTCAGGCATGACGTCTGGCCTTTCGTCGAGTCGGTTACTCGGCAAAGGTCCTTGCACCCGGCAAATAGTGAGAGCCTCCTACCACTGATCAGCTGCCACCGACCTTCAAGTCGACACTTTAGTTGTCCTTCTACCTATAATTTTTACTAACGCGATTTTTAATTCTCTTTCTTCTTGAGTTATGTAAAACTGCATGTACCTCCAATTACATGAATCGTTATTCGAATATTTATTTATAACAATTTAGAATATAAATGTGTTGAAAGATGAAGGATTAAGAATTATTGTTATATAATTCCATTTTTTCTGTTGAGAAAGAAAAAATATTATTTTAATATTTTATTGACTTTATTTTTTCTTCGTTATGCAAATATTGTATCAATATTGTAATTTATTATTTTGCCAACGGAGGCGTAAGATATTGTACCGTGAAATAACCCAACATTATTGACCGCTCTTTTTATGTTATGAAAAAATGAGGAGAAGATGCGAGCACGGAGAACGGTTTATAGTGTACTTAAAGATAAATTTAAGATTTTATAATCTTCCGTGTACCATATTTATCGCTTAAAGCAGCGGTGATATTAAACTTAGATATGCATGTAAAACGTATAATAAGCCTTGAGAATTATGATAACTGATAAAAAAAAATTTATTTTCTTTTTTCGAAAAACATTATTACATAATCGCGAGTTTTAAAAAAAGAAAATTAGAAAAGTGTTTCTATTTTGAACGATGTTATTGACATGCTGTCTATTGAATGGCATTAACAAAAAAAAATATAGTGACGTAAATAAAGACTAATATGCAATTTTTCATGCTTTATCATATCAATAAAAATGTTTAAAAATAAAATTTTCAAATAATCTTACGCTTGAAAGAATAGAAAAATTATTTTTCTTCAAAATACAATAAATTTACGTAACGTTTTTAAAAAGTCTACTATCGAGAATAGAAGAAAATTAATAGATTCTCTTTTAATCAGTGCAATCAATATTGATGCTTAAAAAAATCTTTTATAGAATATTAATAGCTCAATAAAAAATTTGCCGTTGAAAAGAATTTTTTTTTCAAGTTCTATAAATCTAGCAGCTGTATCACTTATGATATCACACGAGAGTGACATGATTGTTCCTGTAAAGTGAGGTGGTGCAAGGTACACAAGGTGCAAACGACCTCGAAGTACCCATGGTAGCGTTTACATTTCACTCCACGCCACTTAACCAACGCCTTCGCAGATGCAGGCTGATGTCCTCGTGCTGTTTAAACGCCATGTATGCCTGTAGAAGGTAACCTTATCGTTCGTTACGACCTTGCTAATTTGACTTCTACCGGCATCAACAGGCGATTGAATGAAGTCATTGTAGTTGTGCCAAGCATTGCATAGATAAACTATACATTTTTCTATTTTAAAATTACATAACGTGAATCGAAATGCAATTTATGAATATTAAAATATTCTTTTAAATAATATTGCATTTTAGTGTTTGTTTACATTATTCAGATTATATTAAAAAGCAATATTAAAAATTAAATTTGTCAAAAAAAAAAAAAAAATATTTTCCATAGAAAATAAATTTTATTTTCACAAAAAACATTTATCGTAAAAAATTACAACACGCAAAGCTATCATACTCGAAAAAGAAATTATTTGAATTTTATGATATACTATATATTTGTTTTCACCATTGAAGAATTAATATAACAAGCAATATAGTAATTTCATTAAACTTTTTTAATATCTCTCGCTGGAATATGTGTTTTATACAAAACATTTTCATTTCCGTGTCTTGTATATATATATATATATATATATTATATATATATATATGCATCGAACGAGTGCAATGTCTACTTTTAACAGCACGAGCACGATATGTACTTTTAACAAATAGCGATTGCATATCGGCGAGAAATGGTCGAGATCACGCCTCGGCTGTGAAATTAACTCGATTACGAAAAAGTTTCGAGCAGAGTCGCCAGAGTTCGTCGGAAGGCTAAGTACGGTTCTTGACGATTTCTTCCGTTCTCGAAGAGCGGAACATTTGGCTAACTTGGCGATTGCGCAAATTCACTTGCAGAACTGGGCAGGGACTCGTGACCGAACGGAACTATCTCCTGCGACGTGCGAGCGCACCGCGCCGGCTAATTCGATTTCCATCGAAAGTAGAGACGTGCATTTCGACAATCTCCTCCGTGCGCCGGCGAATAAATTCATTACCGAGCCTCATCAAGGATTATATTCTTACCTCTGTAAGGAAGGATGGAATACAGCCAGCATTCGTCTGAGAGAGAGAGAGAGAGAGAGAGAGAGAGGAAAAATAGCGTCGTCGAGAGACCTGCGCTTCGCGCGCACGTAGATAATCCGCGGATCTACAATTACATTTTCATATAGCGCAAATTGCATTTCAGTTCTGGTAAACAGCGGCAACAGCGAAATATAGCGGATAGAATATCGCGCTCGCGACGAAAATTATAGTCAGTGGATTTCCAACTGAAAATGTAAGTATTGTCCTTGATGATGTTTTGTGGAAACTTTCAACACGGCAAATATATCGCGCCGCTAACTTTGCGATTCCATAAATTTGCTTATGAAATTCGCGTACGAATCAGCAGGCGGCAATCTAGCGACCCGGAAAATGCACGGCCCAGATTAATCTCCATATCAAAACGGTAACGCAGTTTCGTAAATCCGTCAACGTTTCGCCGGTCAAATAAGCTTTGATGTCCCAATGCGGCCAGTTACTTCATGAACGAGTATAAATCGCCGTAATTGCGTTTTGTTTGGCGCGAAGCGGTATCCCCTGGTATGTATTTTGCCGCGCGGAAGAAAAATAAATGACGCGGATTTAATTATTTTTTATTGCGCGACGGGAATATTCAAGTTACCTGCATTTTTAATGCTATTAAATGAATAAAACCACTTTTATGGTACGCTAAAACACGTCGTCATCCAGACGTCACGTATTCCTGACGATTTCTCTCTGCGAACCGCAAACAGTCACTACGGAAACGACTGGCGGAAATTATCGCGATTACCGCCGACGCGCGATTACACACACAAACGAATTATCGTAATAGATCTTCCGAGGGAAACGTTAACGTAAGTACATACCGAGTAGCGAGTAGCGAAGCGAATCTCGCGAGCTGGATAAAGTGCTCCTTCCGACGATTTCTTACGGCGACCTTCGCTCGCGGAAATCTCGCGCAAACTTTACGTAAATTCACTTTCAAAACTCGTCGCTCACCGCTGAATGGCGGTAGCGGGAGACTTCTGCGACGAACTAACTCCGTTTTCATCGAAAGTACAGGACACGCGCTCGGCTCATTAGCTAAGCATGGCGAGGAATGGCAGAGCGACTACCGCCGCATTAATAGCGGCACTGGTTAGTACTAACTTTTACCTCCAACTGCAAGGAATACTTAGGGGCCGCAGTAAGACTTCAGACGAGGCTATTATCGTAATGCGTGCTTGTTAAGGAAGATTGGTCGCGTGCTAACTGGCAATTCCGTACTTCTATTAATTATACAGGGCGTTGATGCCGTTACATCCGAATCCTCATATATCCATCTTTGCGCCTTGTTAATTGCACGTTGCCTGGAAACTTTCATCAATTTCGTATGAAAGAATCTTTAAATACGGACGACTAACACGAGTAAATAAAGGTAGCAAACAATTAAGTAGCGTTAGACATTTCCAGATTTAAAAATACGAAATCATACACGCGGCGAGACGGGATTGATCGAAAAACGATAAATTGCAGTTTTATTGTTATATTGTATACTTCATTTGCGTGTCTACTATTTCGTATCGCGATATACTTTTTTACGTATCTATTTTTTTACTGTGTCTATATATTTTGTGCCAAATTAGGTCAGCCACGAATAGAAAAATTCATAAAATTGTTTACAACACATATTACACATAAAGCTCTGACGTTTCCAAGATTATTAAATCCTTTTGTTAAATCAAATGCTTGCTTCTCTGATGTACCAATTTTACAGTTGACTTTATCTTGAGCTTCAGTGTGCTCGAAAAGATTGAATAAGATTTTACGATCCAAAGAGGCGACTCGCGCATGTTCAACGTTGCAGAAAATAATTTCGGAAGAGTTCTCCGAAAAGAGAGAGAGATTGCAGCAACGCACATCTATCAAAATCATACAATACTTGGAATCAAAATTTTCGGTCGCTCTAATAAAATCTCAATTGAATCGACTACCTCTACTTTTTTTCCCCGAGCGTACACAGTCATTCCCAGCTCGTCGCCTCATTGTGAAGCCTCGAGGTGCTCGAAAAGGCCCGAAGATTCAATAACGTTTTACGACCCGAGAGCCGATTCTTATCCTTGTGGAAACGATTTCGAAAAGTTTCGACGACGTTGAGGCAACACCGAGACGACGAGGTGAGATGAAACGCGACGCGACGCGACACGTCGAGAGGCGTGCTACGCTCGTAAAAGGGGAACGACACAACGATAACTCGTACGCGCGCGCGCACCCCATCCTGTTCTTATCCGTAATTTACGCTCGCCTAGGGTGCGGGTAAAGGTTGGCTTAAGGACGCTCCAAACTAATACAACGTGCTGCTGCGGCCGCCGTCGCAACCTGTAACGCGATAGCGGCATCAGCCGACTAAGCATCTTTCACGGCCCCCGAACCCCGACTTCTCGAGTGCTTACAGGATATGAAGATTGCCAAGATTAGGGCTTACGGCGAGATACCTACCGCTTTTCCCCTGCGTGACATAAGCGCGCCCGTCGACGGGTCGTTGAACGTTCGTGTGTGCGTCAGTAACGGGGACGGATCGTCCGTGACGTTTCCCGGAAGCGACTGATTGGAATTATCGGCGGCTTATATGACGATACCAAGAGTAGCAACTCGCTCTCTTGTCGTTGACTTGCGATCTCGGATGAGAGATAAGGGAAATGTGACTGACGTTGGGTATAAGCTACGACGCTTCCAAGATAGAATTCTATATCGAGATGAATCGATGGATGACGACCTCATACACTTTTCGCAAACTATGAAAATATTAAATAATGATGCGATAAGTGTGAATTATACTCTTCATTTCTTATATTAAATAATAATCAAATAAATAGTAAAGTGCTTAAAAATTCATTTCTTTACGTAATACATTAATAAATTATCTTGTTTTGATTAATTTACAAACATAAAAAATAAAAATATAAAAATTCCTTGCAACCTTATCGATTGAATAAATCAATTTATAATTTTTAGTAATAAAGTTTGTATATCAGAAAATTATATATTATAATATGATCGAATGATAAAACATAAGCTTACCATATTCGTGAATATTTCTAGAAAGTCCACATATACAATACCTATTGTGTAACAAAATACTCTAAACGTAATGTTAGCAGGCTTGGGTTGCACAAAGCATATGTAATTGATTACACTGTACGAAAATTCTCATTCGCTATCTTCAACACGCTCCAGAGTAGCGCCGATTTTGAGGTAAGCGAATATACGGAAATTGCGAGAGTATTGATAACACACCACCTTAGATAGTTCCGCGTCGTCGGTTGCCTTCAAGTGGCAAAATCGCTCGCTTCTACTGTGTCACTGGAGCAATTGGATGTCTAAAGCACTCAAATAAATAGTAGTAAATATGTTTTGACGCGAGGTAATTTCATCTACTGAAAGTGCGTGTATATAATTGTTGACTCGAACTACTTGAGAAATGGTAACTGTCACAATGAGAAACAGAGTAACACAATAAAAATTAAAGATAGAATAAAATGTTATAATAATAATTAAAAGAAATAATGAAGCAGATTTGATTCACAACAAAAGAATTAAATAGGTCAGGTTATATAATAGTTTTATATAAAAACAATTTTTTCATTCTTACATGTTATATTTTATTCTGCATATTTTATTTATATCTATATTTTATACGAGAACACGGTTGTAAAAAAAATTTTTTCATCGTTCAAACATCGTGGTCATCATGGGTAATCGTGCGCAGCCGCCAGATTTGGATCACGGCCAGACGTGTAATATTCATCGCCTGACAGCGCCCACGCCGCTAAATTAGCAACGGTTACAACGTGCCTGGGCAAACTATTTAGGCCCGCTTTTATATCTGGCGATTAAGGGAGCTTTCCGCTAAAAGCGCTCTCATGAGCGAGCAAGAGGACATTGTTTTATGAAAAGTTGCTGATGGATGGATAGAGAGATGTCGAGGGTTCGACCGTCCTCTCTCTCTCTCTCTCTCTCTCTCTCTCTCTCTCTCTCTCTCTCTCTCTCTCTCTCTCTCTCTCTCTCTCTCTCTCTCTCTTTCTCTCTCTTATAATGTTCTATCAGCCCGTTGAGAAAGTATTCATCCCTCTTTTAAGAGTAAATGCATTTTTTATGCCTCGCAGCTCTCTCTACGTCGCGTTTGATTTATTATCAGCAGCGATAAAATCTGACTTGAAAGAGAATCTTGCGGTACTTTAGTTATTATTGAACAGTTGCGCGTTTGATTAAATTAGACTAAAAATGAGTCGAGGCGAACATTTTGATTGTGAGATACGATGATAATAAATATATACGTTGCATTACGTGCCATCACATGTCGATGTATCACAAGGAACACCGGGTGTGAGTTTGCGAAATCGTTAACTGTCCGTGCAGCATTTTCCCCAAGCGCTCATTAATTACGTATAATAATTAGCGAGCAATAAAGTGTATTGGCAGGATTTCATACGTTCGATAGAAGTCCGCGTTGCGTGGCATGCTCCGATACCAATTACGTTCCAATTACGCGACACTCTATATCCTCATCGTTACCTGCTTTCTCCTCCCTGTTATAATTTTGGTATAATATATTAATAGAAGTTATAAAGAGAGATATATATGACATGCGAGCGTGCGCTGAATCGTTGAGACTTAATCGCCACTTAACACATTCGCGTTAATGATCTTCTCGAAACTTTTATGATATTTATAGATAAGTATTTTTATTATTGAGCTTTTGATTCCCATTAAGCGGAATGATTAATTGTATGATTAACGTAATATATAGCGCGCTAAATTGTCACATTGTCAATAAAATATAAATTTACAGTTGGATAGATTTTTATAAAATTACGGCGGAGAGAATTGTCAGCGCGTGCAATTGCAGCAATTATCCGACGCAGAGATGAAGCTACGATTGTTTAAATGAAATTAGTGAAAGTAGTGAAGAACTCGGCGAGAGTAGTTTAGCGCGTCGATGAGAAGTTATTGAATTTCTCGTCGTATTACGAGTTAATTTCAAAACCATTTCACTCATGATGACGGCAAATACTTTACCCAACTATAAAAGACATTAATGTGCTGAGAATGGTTGTTACAATCATTGAGGTTGCCAAAACGACATTATCGCATATTAACAATCGGGCATATAACGCGCGTATGCGAGAACTTAGTTTTCCCTCGACATGTTACGGGTTAATTCGCTTAATTGCAGCGCCAGCAACGTGCTTATTGTGGCAGACAATTCTATCAACTAAACTTCATACTTATAATTGTGAAAAAACATCTCAAAGTTGTGTTCCGAGTAAAAGGAGTGTACATATTTTTTCGTATATTGCACTTTTTGCAGACTTGAATGCAATATTAACATTTCCTAAAGTATTATTATACCAAATTTATAATTTGTCGTTTATTGATGTAACAATCAATTATTTAATTATTAATTTAATTTAAATTACATTGTTATATTCGGCTCTTTTACGCCTCTAGTATTATATCATTATTTATTTAATTATTGAGCCATTTACTAATTATTTTAATTATTTCCTAAAGTAATTCTTAATTTTCGTAATAATTATCCCGTTCATGCTTATAATTTTTCTCTTCTAATATATATTTCCCTTTAGTTGCATATTATAATAATCATCTTTCTGATTGTGTTAAATGACACATACACTATTCCGACCTCGATCGATTTTGACCATATAGTCGTCGACAGATAACCAGCGAGCATCCATTCGTGAAAGTATCTTAACTCAATAACTAGTAGATAACACAGGCATTAAACGATTACAGAGTTTTAAATGAAGTTATCGAAAGTTAGACGCGGAGAATTTAATAACGTTTTGCAATATACCGATGGGCGATTCGCAATTTGAGGCCCATTTGCATTATCTCCTTCCCGGATAATACTGTATAAGCAGTTGTAAAATTTATTAGCGTGAGATCGCTGGGAGAACGCTGGTGAAAATTACGAACGCGTGAATAACGCGTGTCACGCGAGAGACGCGCATCTCGAAAGAGAATTGTTCTGACATATTACGAGATCTCAGAGCAGTAGACCGTGAGATACTCCACTCCAAAATCATGTGTTGTTACGACGAGCGGGCTCGTAAACGATGATGATTCGAGTTATTCCGATCGTCGGGTGAATATTGCGACGATAACGTTCGCGATATCGTACGACGAGAAATTATCCGCCCCGTTATCACGTTCGCGAGTAGCGCGGCGATGACGCGCGGATGCGACACCTAAGATATTCTTCGGTGAAGAGACCGCTCGGTTGCGCTGATCGTAAAACCGGGGTCGTTGTAGTCGACGATGTCGTACATGGTGTCGATTAATCGATTTTGATGTCGTGCGCGCTCACGCAGATTTGATATCAGCAATCGACCTAAAATCCGATATCACATGCAGATCCGATACATTAACCACGTGCACCACGAGATCCATAGGCCGATTTTAAGAGCACTTCGTGTTGCAGCTGAATACATCTGAATCCGGACCGGTGAATCCAAAATGCACATGTGCAAATGCGTATTTCGATGCAGGCAGCGTAATTGTTCTCTTCAATTGGCATTGATATGCCATACGCGGTTATAAATTCACTTACGAGATTAATAAAATATATGAAAACTAAAATTATCTTTTGTTTCTGCGGTATCTAGATTCGAGCTGAAGAAAATTTGTCTTTCTTTCTTTTTATATACAATATACAATAAGAATGATAATTTTAATATTGTACAGGTATACATTGTGTGTGTGCGCGCGCGAGCCAAGTGTCACTATGCTGCGCTGCGCATTGAATTTCAACGAGTGCAATAAAAAAATAACGCGCCCGTGAATTTCGTTCCGTGACACACGACGGGCTTAAACAATTTTTTACATCCATAACCCCAGTGCAAGCATGCCGGGCCCTTACCATAATAAAGATGTCGTCCGTGCTACGATGGAAAATCGATAACTCCATATAAAACTAATTTTTATGGCCACTGCGGCTGACGGTGATAACGTTTCAACTTGACAGTTTTCTCGCCGGCGCTGCCGACATGCATGAGGTCGATTAATCGACTTCCACGCTTTCCATGCACGACGCGAGTTCAACCGTACGTTGCTGGCGACGTGATACAATCAGACATCTTACGTTATCGGTTTAGAAACCGGTAAAGTAAATTTCATGCGTTGAAAGTTTCTGAATTGACAAAAATTGCCGAAACTATTTTTACTGACAGGTTCAATACGCGCGATTTGCAAATATGGTATTGATGCATAAGTAATGGCTTTATTGATTGCATTGTATGTAGTAACGAATCACAATTTTCAACCTGAAAAATGACAACGTGATCAAATAGAATACAACAATGGTATGGTCGGCTCGTCAATCTCACAACGAGTACCAATTTTCTGTGTGTGTGTGTGAAATTGAAAAAAATTTTCAATATCTTTCTCTCTCTCTCTCTCTCTCTCTCTCTCTATTTGTTAATGCTTGCACGTTACATTTTTTTTTTTTGCTTTGTTTCTGGTCTTATGCTTAAAAAAAATCTACACAAATTTACATATATTTCTTGACATAAGTGGAAAACAATTTGTTCAACAAAAGTTAAAAAATAAATTTTAAACATTTTTTTATTAATTAAAACGGGGATTATCTATTGTTAAAATATCGATATTTAAAATGTCAAAATGACCCATATGTGATTAAATGAACTTTCACATTTGGCGTTAATATCAATGTTACCAATTTTCATTATATTTTCAGAGCAGGAATTTTGTATATGCCAATTAGTTGGTTAAAATATCTCGAATATACCATTCGTGATATACACATCAGAAAACTTATTACTTTCATCATTCTTCTAATTAAATTACTCGGTTCATATTTTTAATACAGCAGGTCACGAATTTAATTTCATAGAACAGGGTTTGCTTTGATTTTGACGTGAGAATTAATTAAAAGCGCAGTACGCTAATAATCCCAACGAAAAAACGTAAAAATCGCGCGTATGCAAGAAATAAAACCTCGATACCTACATTTCACGTCGATATAATTTAAATAATAATGTATGTTTACAACAAGCTGTGTCTACATTTTTCAAGAATCTCACTCCATAAAGGAAACGAATAAAATATACGATTGATATAGAAGAGTCAGTCAAACCGCACGCGCTTAAAATCGCACGTATATACATACAATAGCGTACCCGTCCGGCTGGCGTCATTAAAATTCAAGAGAGATTGGGCTTGATCCGGCGCAAATCCCACGGAGAAGCCAGTGAGACTGTTCCAACAGTCGAAAGTTCCCGTGAGTCGCCGACCTCGCTAGAAATGTCCACCGCCCACGAGAAACTTATCATCGCGGCCGATATAGATGTAGAAAGAAATGTCCTATATTTCATTCCGAGGACCACGTTACGCGAATTTCGACAGGTGCTCGATTAACGGCTGACCGCCTGGCCGATAACGTGTAATCGTACGTTAAGAACACGTCCCGGTATTTTCGATGCGATCTTAATCTCGCATAATCTGTTGAAGTAGTTTTTCGTGCTAGAAAAGAAGGCTATAAATGCAACGAAAGAAAAATTTCCTTCCAAGAAAGAATTCTTACGTGTCCGAAGTTTTATACATTTGTGTAAATGCTTTAGTTGTATAATTGTGCCACGAAATAGAGGCTTCGATCGCGTAAATGTATATAATCGACATTTTTTTTTTTTTTTTTTTCTAATGAACGTGAATTGTGAAAGAAACGTGATTGACAGATAAATCCGAGCAATCTACTCCAATTTCAACAAATTATACGTTTATTTTGTTATCGCTTGTAGAAAAAAAAATTTGTATCACGTAAAGAGACAACGACATTGATAATCGTATTGAGCGATTACGAAAGAGCAGAATGTTCATCTCGCTCAAACGTGCTGCGCAAAAAAGCAATATACGGAGCAGAATTGCTATCTAAAAACGGAATCGAAAATTTCGTACAAATGCTGTACACAGAGCACAACTCGGCATATGTAATAAAAACGAAAATGTTTCAACTTTTGCCATTGGTTTTGCCCAAGTTTCGTCAATTTACATCGTATTATTTTTGCTTTTACGCTTTTAAACAAAGATGTATACATTTGTATCGAATATATCTCACGAAAACAAATTAGAGCAGTCAGTTCGTGCGAAAAAACGGAAAGCAGCTTCACATGGCACGTCCGGCTCAAGAAAATATGTAATGAAATGGGAAACTCGTAGAGGAACAAAAATCTACAACGTGGCGTGGAGGCATCTTGGCGTAGAATTAGAGCGTAAGAATGGGAACGCTCCTGCACGCGCGCGAGCGCACTATCGATCATCAAGCTGGCTGTTTTCTCGAGCACGTAGGGGATTCGCCGAAAGTGTTTTAGAAAGCATTCTTTCAGCGTGACGTTAAACCAAGGATCGACTTTACGGTGTATTTGGTCTGGCGGCAGGTTAAGCTAAGCTCGGTTTAAAATTCGGTGGGGCGTATGGTAGCGGCTAGATGGGAATCTGTTTGTCGAGAGGATGAACTGCTACTGCTGCTGCAGTATACTGGTAACACCGGCATGACGCCCTGGCGTGACATGATCCGTCTGTATGATGAGTTGCGAGAACTGTTAGCGATGATAAACGTGTAACGCGAGCTTGTCGTAACTTTTTGACTTATGACAAAGTGTGAATCAGGAGGGAGAAAAAAGACCGGGTAGTATTCTCTGTTGCTATTTCAGCGAATTTCGATCCACTGGAATTAATCATCACCGACGGTAAATAAACCTGACCAAATTTATCATTCGTCTCGATGCTGTGAGATATTAACGCGTACGACACGCCGTGCACTTTGATGTATGTTTACGCGTACGTTACCATGTATGTATACATCAACGAAACCAATCATTGAGTATGACAAGACTAATTGAGGGCAGATATACTGAATTACTTATTAAATTGAAATTATTTTTACTCTTGGTTGACAGCAATGTGCAAAATTAATTAATAACAACAGATAATAAAATAATTTTTATAGCTAACAGATAATTTTTATCGATAACACTTTTGCGAACTAATGTGAATAATGAAATACTGCTGTACGTGTATGAATCATATTCAAGACTCTTATTACGAAAAATTCAATGAAATAAACGAGTTTTAAACGGACAAAATTCTCTACTGCCAGGAATCCCCGAAGGAGATTTTAGAATCTCGAAAAATTTGTTCCGCAAACGCGGAATCATTTAAAACATATTTTAGAACATTAATAAAATATTTTTTTTAAATTATATTCTTCGTTAATTACGTAATTTGAGTTATAAACGTTACAGAATGATATTATTGAAAGTCGCGCAATACACTCAACGGATAATTCGAAACTTTCGATATTATTTTCGCGCATCGATGGAGAAAATCGTATCAATATTAAATCTTGATTACAAACAATGGAAACGAGATTTCCTCGACTCTTTGGAATTCCGCGCTTCGCTATAGCCGTTTGTCTATAGCCTTGTCGACACTGCTTGCTAAAACGGAACATCTCGTGCGTCGAATAATGCTGTTCGCCGGCTACGTTCCTTTGTAAGCGGCAATGCACGCTTATATATTCGGTCGAAGGAATCAACTGAATACCAACTAAGAGTAGCCAATCGTCCGCTCGGTCATCCTCGCATGCCAAGGTTCTAACGTTTCATCCGGAAACCGACTACAGTCGATTCGCTTCCGTTAAGTGAATGGTATAATAAAATAGAAATTTATCTTTGACGCGATCTAAGTGTGCGTGCAAATACCACATTCAGCTTCAACCGGCAATTCATTGTAGTCTTTCTAGTTATCTACAACGAGCCTTTCATATTTTTATAACGAAAAGATACGTGCAATATAATATAAATTACCGATAATCTGATTCATAAGAATTTACCTGATTTTATGATAAAAATGTAGTTTTCTGAAGATTTCGACAATTAACTATTTAATTAATCATCAAATTTGCAATTTTATAATGAAAAATTTTCGAAAAACATTATTGTTATATTATGTACAATTTACATTATACCTATAGCGATTTATTCCAACTCGATTTAAGTAAACATATCAAAGGAAGACGTTACATATAAGTATCTTAATTAATTTTCAACATTCCCTCCAAGTCGCTATTTGAAATTATACAGTAGAGGAAATTTGAATAGTGAAGCCGTTAAGATTATCACGACAATCTAGTGAGAGTCTTTCAAGCATCCCTCGACCACACTTAGATGTCATTAACACCTTCGTCGCGTACTATGGAGCGCACTAATATCTTTCATTCCAGTGAAATACTTCGGGTCGACGAGAAATTATCAACTTTCTTCCGTGCAGCCACTGCGATAACGTGGCGAAAAACTTTTCCGGTTTGTTGCGATAATTATTCGATCAATCTCGCGTCGCGTGCCACAGAGGTGATACACAGCAATAGCTTTGCAAGCGTATGGCGAGAAATGAGATCTCTTTCCCTCGTCGGGATTAAACCGAGAGATTTTACTCTCCCATGAGTATCTTCATCTGCGAGACAATAGAGTTGCATGACAAGGAGCGAAGTTTAATTCGGCACAGTTTCGCGCTCGCGCTCGTCAAACTTGCTTCGTCTCGTCGCATTCTGGAATCGTGGTCGTTGCGCGACCTTTGTTCGCGATTCTTCCACAATTCGCTGCGTTTTCGATGACAATTCTTTTTTTCTCCTTTCTGCCTTTTTATCCGTCTACATCTTACAATTAACCGTTTGCCGTCTCACGTAATGATGAGCCAAACATATCTCATTTTTAAAGGGCCACGACGGACAGATAGCGTGTCGCGCGTATCGTATTTGCGGATGACCAATGGGAATGGCGAAGTAAGTGGTGGTGATTAACGAGCCGCAGTGTCACCGATATACAAACACAGCTAGCCATTGACGGCACGGTTGGCTACGAAAGCGGCTATGGTCAAAGGGAAGAGCGCCTTTGATCCGTCAGTGTTAAAATATTCCTAAGCGCGTCCCGGTTTGACTGTGGTCCGCTGCGACGCCGTTTGGTGCAAAACATCGTTTATACGCGATAATTCAACGTGATGGACGAAAGAGTTACTCGATGAAATTTGTTATGCATGCCTCATTGTTTCAACTTCGAATACTTCATTGCGGTTTAATGAAATATTGCAACTCAACTTTCAATGAAATGTAGGATACATCTGTGAGAGTAGGTCGTTTGATATGTAAAGAATGTTTCACTTCAAGCTAAAATATCAAGGCCTTTACTATTATCTTTATTAGAATAAAAAAATAACTTTAATGACTATTCATTCGATTTAATTATAAATTAATGTGGTTAGGTATAAATCGAATTTTTAATATCTACTTCATAAGAAATAGATTTTTTTTCAAAAGCAAGTACTTAACACCTTGCAAAACTACCGCCTAACTCGATTATGTTTTAAGCGAGTTGTTAAGCGAGTAGGTGGAAAGTTGATGAACGGTCGGAGGGAAAAGCGAGAATCAGGTCGAGTCGCGATTCCGCTCGAGCTCGCGCAAATACGATAAAACACAACAACAAATTCAACAGCCACTTACTGTCCTTCACGCAGAATGCGCCAATAATCCAGAGCGGAAAGAGCGGCACGACGAGCACATTCAAGTGTCTCGCGTTCGCGTTGTACCGTAGACTCCTCCCGTCGTGTGGCCTAAAGTAAATCATGATCGTTCCACGTGACGCGGCACGATCATAGCAACTCCGATCACCAAGGTACGTCGTCGATGTACATCCACCCGCACTGTTCGTAAACGCACACTGATCCACACGGATTCCTCTTCACTCTTTGGAGAGGTCTAGTCAAGTCCGGAATCCGGACGACGTGGTTGCCGATTATCGTGCACACGATATTCGCGCATCCTCCTCGTCCGCGACGAATTTTCGCAGATGAGACGAGAGAGGCCAACCGGGGTTGTTCGGACGGATCGCGCGCGAGTACTGATCGGATCAACGAATCCACGACGCGCGAGAGACACACGGCGCTGGAGGAGGCTGCGCTGGACCACTGGATTATTTCGGAAGCTCTCGAGAGACTCCGAAGACCGGCTCTGGAGGCTCTTAATCGGAAAGCGGATACAGTGATCGCGTGCACTACGTAATAGTTCTCCGCGTCGCGAAATCACATCGTCAATTTACTCGCAATATATCCAGAGATTTGCGCGCGTTATCATTTCTTCTCTCTTTCTCTTTAGCACTTTTTTAACCTTTTTTTCTATTAAACCATACTTTGTTTTTCACACCTTTTTACTTTCCATTTTTTTTCGCACCAACTTTCTTTTTTATTTGTTCTCTTTTTTTTTTTTTTGCACAATATCAAAGTTTCTTTTCGCACTATCGATTCTTTTTTTTTCTTTTTCACCCCTTCGGAAGATCTTTGGCAACTCTCACTCTTTTATAACAACTTTTCTCTCGTGCTTTTTTTTCTTTTTTTTTTTTTTTTTTTTTAATTTGCCCGTTTCACTCGCGTCCTCGATGACACGTTCGATCGGCACGTTTGAGCGCTTCAAGCACGACGACGTGATGCGCGCCACTCACGGCGTCAGCGTGATTTCGCACTCCCTCCACGACTGTATCGGGGGCCGAACCGTGCGCGGCCGCCGCACACCGCCGCTCTCACCTGCTGCGGCTGCCGCTGGTGCCGCCACCGATGCGTCGTTGCCGCCGCCGCGAGCCAGCCGACGTCGACGTCGTGGGGTCGTTGCCGTCGTCGTCGTCGCCGTCGCCGCTGCTGCCGTCGCCACCGCCACCACCGTCGCCGCTGCCGCCGCCGCCGCCGCCGCCACCACCGACACCCTCGATCGAAAAGAGGTCCGTGTACGCGCCCGCGCACACGCTTTACCTCGCATGCGTATTGAACGCGGACCGATGTCTCTGGACCTCTTTCTGCCTCCACTTGGTGGCACGCGCCGCTTCCTCCTCGTAGTTGCTGCTACCGTTGCTTGCGCTCGTCACAAGTCTCTTGCTTCTGTCTCCTCTCTTTTTTTGTCACCTTCTTTTCATCTCGATTGATGTAATTAATTTTCTCTTTTAGGTGAAATGTTCTGATTTTCTAGTGATTTCAAGCTGTCTATTATTATACTTATAGTCGTACGTCGATGTTGATATTTTTTTTTATCGAACATGTAAGTTTATCTTGTATCTTTTACAACCATTTAATATCTCATTCATTCCTCTATTGTAATATTATTCTTACATTTTTATCTTACTTTTTTATTAGGTTTAAACCGTGCTATGCTTGCTCCAGAATAATGAAGCATACCCAAGTAGCACATGTTCGTTTAATAAACGTTTCATAACGTTTTCTAAACGTATCTTTTCGTATTAGATACGTTTAGAAAACGTTTATAAAACGAACAGTGCTACCTGGGTATTCTTTCTTTTTTCTCTTGTTGCATTTTTTCCCGTGAATCGAAATCGAAGTATAAGCTTGTTGAGAACTCGAGTGATACGTTGGACGAATGCGAACGAAAGGGAATCTTAGGTTGATTTTGAATGTGGGTAAATTTGCAACATCGTTTGGAGCCAAGTGCGCGCTCGACGACGGTTCATTATAAACAAAATTGGATGCGACTGTAATTTTTTTTTCGCTGCATCCGACTCTTGCACTCTGTCTGCTGTCTGTATTTTATTTTCTGGCAACGTCATAAAAAATATCTTTTCCTTATTTCTTAAGATTTAAGAAAGAAAGCATTCTTAATTGGATATCCAGAGACGAGACGAAATTATCGAATCTGTGTCATTTCTAATTATATGTGCAACATACCTATGATCCAGATGCATGTATAGTAATATTTCATTTGTAAAATTGCAACAAGTAAATTTAGCTTTCTGTATCTTACTGAATCTCCATACCGGCTTACATAATATTCCATTTCTTTTCTTTGTTACTCATAATAATCTTTGCCTTCGTTTTTCATTTGCATCTTCATCTTTTTACATTTCGCTCTATAGTAGGCGTTCGATACGAAAGTCGGTCTAATACAGAAAGTTTTTCAAAGGAAAACGTGCGCGTATCGAATCTACGAATAGAGATGAAAAGGACCAGGACTTTGGTTAATTTTATATCTTTTATCGAGATTTGCGGATTATCGGATGTTCGCTAGCACTGCACGCTAATCCTCTTCATTACTACTCTTTTCAAATACGTCATTACTTTCAACGCAATTTCAATCGCAAACAAATGTAGTATGTCTTTAATATTATATAATACATATATCGCGCTTATTTAAGTTTTGCTTTTTTATATTGTTTAAAATTTTTAGAAAAATAAGATTTATGAATATATTATCTCTCTCCCTCTCTCTTCCTCTCTCTCTCTCTCTCTCTCTCTCTCTCTCTTTCAAACAATATAAAACATTTTATGAAAAATTTCCCAGTTTATTACTATATGTGTGTCTCTTTTTTGAAAGATTCATATAAACCTATAAAATATTTAGGAATTTTTGTGAAAAAGAATTGATATATATATATATATATCTTTTTTCACAAAAATTCCTATATATATATATACATAAAATAAATATAAATAAATATAAAGGTTAACAAAAAGACTATTTTTTGGCAAATATGAGAGAGAAAGAACGTAATAAAAAAAAGATAATTAAAATTGGCGCATTTGAGAAGGAATGAGATATATAATTATTTTTCTCTTTCTGCATATCTTTTTTATCATTCTTTATGCTTTCTTCTCTTTACTCGTTAATCTTTGCTCTCTTTGCTCTCTCTTTCTCTCTCTCTCTTTTTCTCTTTTAAGATGACTCTTCTGCAATGTCGCCCGGAATTCCTGCGTGTAGCAAGAAATTCTCGAAAAAAAGAGATACTGTGGCTGTGTAAAGAAGATTGGAATTTGTTACCATCAAGGAATGTGCATATTTTCATTACGTTACATTGTCTGAGATTAAAAATCGAATTATTTTTGAGAATAAAAAATATTAGGTATTTTAAACAGATTGAATTATGTGAAAAATAAATCACGAGCATGATAATAGCTGTTATTAAATTGTTTAATAACCAAACATTAATCTATTAAAATTGATATAATACGAATGTATCATAAAAGATATGGTACGCAAAATACATCGGTAGGAAATTTCGCGTACGTCCCATGTGAGATGCACGAAATAAAATCTAAATTATGTACATTATATTTCGGAAATATAATTATTACGCGTAACAATATATGATTCCATTACAACGATATTACAAGAAGCGACTCGGATAATAATTGCTATTGCGATTCGTTTTCTTTCCATTGCTAAAAAAGCTGCGCCAAGAAATGATGCCCATCAAATTATTTGCAGCGTCTTACGTTTGTCTTGCAACAGATTTAAATTTCCCATTTCTTCAATTACGGGGAGGGCGGGGGAGAGGACATGACAAACCCCCGGAGAAATTTTTATTGAAGGGGTATGCATGACAGACCCTGGGAAAATTTTTTGCCGGAAAAGTATGCATGACAAATGCCCGAAGAAATTTTTAGAGAGAGCAATTTCGAGGTTACTGTTTATCTTATTTTTTTATTATCGATACATAGACGATATACCATTGGCAGCTTCTTTTTTTTCCATTTGACTGTCCTAGATACATTTAACTCCTTAAGAGAAGGTAAAAACCGTTGAGGTTGAAGAACAAAATTGAACTTCTTATGTGCAAGAAAGTATACGTAGAACGAGCATAGCACTTTGTCACGGATATGTTTTGCATTTATTTACAAATGTTTTCATTGCATAGCAAATATTGAATTACTGTCTGAGGTCTGTCTAAAACTATTTTTTTTATTGTCCGTTATTTAATTGCGCTAATTTGATTGATTTGTTCAAACGTGTAATAAATAAATATTCATAATCAAATCGAGAATTTTCCAAAATTTTATGCATTTTTACAGAAATAATATGGAATTACTAGATTACACGCAACGAGAGTCTTAAGGGTAATTGTAGGTACAGTATTCCCGACGCATTTCCTGTTTGCGAACAGACTTCGTAGACTACAACAGTTATTTGAATTCCACAGATGGGTACGAATATTCGGTATGCGGGCAAAACGTCTTAGATTCAATTTTTCGCAAATGGATTCCTCGTGGTAGAGTGTAGAGAGAATCTTTCTATATAATATGGCATGAAAATTTGATGCGAAAGAAATTGGATTTAAGCTGTAGTGCTGCGCCAAACACATCCCGTGTATACGATATATTGCCCAAGGGAAAGCGCAATGTGTTTGCTACTCCGATGGTAAACGATATTAACAAACGATGGAACTCGGTCCAATTTTTTACGTCTCGATGATTTGTGAATTACAGTCAAGTCGTGCGAATCGATTTGTGTACGGTACGTGTGCAGAGAGAAAAAGAGACAGAGACAGAGAGGAAAGGCACTTCTGTATAGACTATAAATGATAGAGAATGGAGATAGAGAAATTTTTACCAATTTTTTCCCTGAACAATTCTCAATATGTGTTACTAATGGATTAGTGAAGGCTTGAGTCGTGCGCGCTCCAAGTACGCTTCAATTTGCGAAACTCTACAGTTAATGGACTCACGCCATATCGAGCTATTAAATTCTGTCATACGGACGCGAAAACGATACAGTGTGAGGAAAAAAGAGAGAGAGAGAGAGAGAGAGAGAGAGAGAGAGAGAGAGAGAGAGAGAGAGAAAGAAGGAGAGAGACAAACAGAGATTTTGTTTACTGCACAGATTAGCGTAGGATTAGTAACCGGACTTTATTCTCTCTCGCACTCGATGCATATAATACATATACCGAGCGTTACGCCGCATTATCATCGCTTCGTGTCGTCCACGCACATTTATGTCGTCGACGCATTCGTCCGATGACATTATTATCGAAAAGCGTTTTACCACGGGGAAGCACGTTCGCTCGCTTTTCGCGGATAAATGTTACGTGTGGCAGCTACGCTACCGGTGAGACCAAGGGAAAGCGCAGCACGGGAGAGCTCTCCACTTCGTCGTTAAGCGATAATAATAGGCGTTGCGCATGCATAGAGAGACGGAGAAAGAGAGAGAGAGAGAGAGAGAGAGAGAGAGAGAGAGAGAGACAGAGAGAGAAAGATACATAAATATAGCAAACTCGAGAGATACATACGCCGGCGAGATGCCCAGGAGGAAACAATGCGTCCCGCTGTGCACGTCAATGAGAACCGCGGAATCTCGTTAGCGCTCTAAATCCTCCTTTTTTGAGGCCACGATGCATTTCCAGGTTCAAGACACGTGATATATTCGCATACGGCTCTTGCGTCGGGTGACTATAATATCGCCTGTATAATGTCTTTACTATTCAATGTATATTACCTCGGGTGTATAGAGAATATGTCTCCTGATACGTTAAGAGTTTCTTTACTACAATGACGTCGTTGATTTTTTCTTTTGATATAAAAATTAAAATGTTACGTTTAATTATTTTATCACATCGATTATAAAAAAAAAGAAATATCTTATTTGCTTTCGCGGCGCGCTTTTGATTTAATAATATCATTTATGTCGCACGCTTCAGTGCCAATTCGCAAATCGGATCAGGAATTTGAGCGTGGGAAATATGACGGTCGCGGTGACGAAGATACAACCTAATGCTCCTTAGAAATTTCGTAATGAATCGATACGCACGATCGAGCCATGAACCGAAGATGGATTATGCGCGTAAGGCATCGTGGCGTAGGATAATAGAGAAGCCCGTCCGAATAAAATTACGGCAAATATTGTACCAAGAGAACTTACCCCCGTATGAGAGCGCGATCGGATAATCGATTTCGACGTTAACGCCGGAATCTTTCAGTGCACGGAAAATTAACATACTCTATGTTATACGTAACGAACGAGCACACAGAGTGTCAAGATTCCTAAAGAAATTTTTCGAATTTTTTTCTACCCGGCGACGCCAATTCCGCCTTTGTTTAATCTGGCAATCATCATACATCATCCACCGCAAAATTACGCCGCCAGCGCGTTGTTACTGCATTTATATTGCTCTTCCGTCTTTCAGTCGCGTCGCTTCTTTTCATATTTTGAAGACGCGTCTGTTTCGCCCTACAGCGGTTTCATAGAGTGTTACGCGGATATTAAATTATGAAGGAAAGAGGAGTTACGTGAAACTAACAGATCCGAGAAACAAAGAGAAAATTCCATGTGCTCTATTTTCTACGAGAAAGATTCCTCTCTCTCTCTCTTTCTCTCTCCCCCTATCTCTTTTTGCAAACATTATGAAAATTCAATCAATTAATTTAAACTCTAGCGCGATTAATATCATCACTAATTGTCACTTTTGATTAAAAAATCACTTTGCAAAAATAATCTATCGCAATTGCTTTTCCCTGGCCCGGTTCTCTGGCATAATTTTGATATTGAAAAATTATAATTTTATTTAATCGATTTTTCTATATTACTGCTTTTCTTGTACATGATTTTCGTAGAAATGTTTTCAAACTAACGCATTTCTAATATTATAATTTTAATGACTAAGCTCATTGTTCCATCTCTTATAAGAAATTTTAATTCTCTGCGACGCGACGAGAGTGTCTTTGTTGAAGACCATAATTTCTCACAGACGAATACACCCATGGGTGCACTTCGTTCTCGCGTTCGGACGCGTGCTATTTCGCGTTACGCTTGAACGGTAACGTCAATCCAGACTGTCGAGCCAAGGGAATGAAACGGTAACTAGCCGGTATTCACCCTTCCCGGAAACAAGCCAGAGTAGACACACACTACGACCAGTGTTCATTCATCCGTACTTGTTCGTTCCACGTGCAAGTTTTATTAAAATCCGCTCGTACATGGTATAAAAGCTGATAATATTGAATAATAATGTTGAGAAAATTATATATGTATAATTATATGTTTTATATATATATATATATATATATATATATATATATATATATATATGACATGTAAATATTCAGATTACAGAATATTACAGAATATTTGAAAATACTAGAAAGTGTGCTCAAATGCTACAGCTCATTGAATTGAATTTTTGTCCAAATGATTTCAACAAAATAAATGAAAATAAATGAAGTAACTAAATATGATCAAGTGTGGTATAAAATATTTCGAATAAAGTATGAAATTTTAACGAGTGTGCAGTGAATTACAAAAAAAAAGACAATATAACTATGAGCAAAAGAATAAAATCGAAGCTTTCTAAATTGGAACATATGAGTTTTATTTAATAATTCTTCCGGATCGCGTATCGACAATAAAATTGATAGCACTTTCGAAATTTCGTTATATTATGATCGAGGTCAATAGAATTTACGCGATTGTAAGAACGAAAATTTCTATGTAGGAACCTTATTATCGGACGCAGTATAACAGTCGTCTGGGCACTAAGCCAATTACATTTCGTTAATGAAATGGAATTCAGTTTTGGTGAACGTATGATTTTAATTCACTCAGACTATCGACGTGCGAAGATCGCAAAACAGAAAAGCGCAATTGTAAACACACTTATTGACGTAAATTCCATTTTGCATGTTTACTAACATTGTATATGATATTCACTTATATGAGCCAGAAAATATTTTTTAAATGTTTAATTTTTTGTTCATTATTTCAAAACCAATTAAGTGATTCGAGATTTTGCAATCTTGATATCTCATTTATTGACAACACGTCGTCATATTTTTTTCTTTTACCATTGAATTATTTGTTCATATATCATTTTTCGTAGACTCATGATTACTGCAATTTAGTACTTACAATAATAACGATGTTGCCCGACAAAAACGTTAATAACATCGAGCTAATATCTCCTGGTCGAGTGATTTTCCTCATTAGTGCTAAAGGGATCGACTTGTCCTTTTTGCCCTAACGAAGAAACCTCTTCTATTTTATGAGGATAAAATATAATTTTGTCATCTCCCTTTGAAAAGACAATTTTCCGCTGTATTGCAATAAAGTGATGTCATCAACGTGACTCTTGAAAATTACGAGGTAAATATATGAATGTCATCATTTGTTGAAAATGCCGATTTACTAAAATATTTTAATGTTTGATGCGAAATGAAATACGTGTTTCAAAGTTATTTTATTTTAGCGGTATAATGGATATAGATGTTTCTAGAAATACAATGCAGATAGATAATAATAGAACTCGGCATAATGATGTCTAAGAGATAGTTGCTGTCACCAACATATACAAGATAAAGTCTCGCATCTTTTATTCTGGCATAAAGCAACGTCTGTCTCCTTCAATGTCACCTTTTAAAGGATATAACGCATTTCAACAAAAAGCAGTCTGTATTCAAAAGACAAGGTACAGATAAACAAGAAAGGAAAGAGGATAAAAAAATCATAATGAACGGTTTATAGAAAATCTCGTAAAAATTTCTTGAATGTTAACGTTATGGTATGTCTCTTTAATAGGATATACAATTCTCACATTAATGCTGCGACAAATATTGAAAATGCACTACCTTCTAAAGTTGCACTCGAAAGATTATAACTGCTCATACTTTTTATTCTTGATCATAAAACCAGGTCAAAAAAGAAGAGAAACTCTCTCTCTTTTTCTATTATCGGTTGCTTATTATAGACAATTAAGCGCAAAAATACTTATGTTCATATACAATTAAATTGATGGCATCTAACTGGCGTGTTTCGTTTAAATCGTGAAAAATACAGACGTCAATATTCATTCAAGTATTAATCATAAAATTTTTTTGCATAATTTTTCAATCTAAAATTACATACGAAAATTTAGAAAAAATCAGATATATAGAAAATTAATTGTTCAATCATGTCTCACAAATATCTAAAGATATGATAAGTATACGATATGAATAAATAATTACAAACAAAATATTCTGTTTTTGGAACTTTAAATTAATTATTAATTAAACAATTAATATATTATTAATAGTCGCGCATAATGTACGTTTTTTTAAAGAACTATTATCACACAGTATTGTTTATTCCAAGGTGATTAATTGTTATAGCAAAATTTTGCAATACTTGTGTTTTTGAAAACGAATTCATATATGAAACATCTATATTCTATGTATACTATTACTTTACCGCTCAAGTATCGTTGCACGAATGATAACAAGACCGCGGCACGTAAACAGTGACACGTTATATGACGTCAAAGCCGAATATCATGTTATTGTTAATTTATTGTCGAAATATTTTACGTACTATAAAAAAAAAAATATATATATATATACACGCAAAATATACATATATATATACTATATTTTTTAAATTTGTTTATGTTTATTCGATTATTTATTATTTATTAAATAATTACTAATTATTATTTATTTAATAATTAAATAATTTATTATTTATTAAATAATGGATGTATCTCACAGGGTCTTTTGTTATGTTAGTTACTCGAACTTGTTTTACTATGCGTTCTCAATTTGAATAGCAAATTATATTTAGATTGTCGAAAAGTAAACTAATAAAGCAGCGATCAAAATGCATTTAATTTTAAGAATCATCAATGAAATAATTATTATATGAATCGGAATGAGATAATAATTTATAATTTTTATTCTTATACGGGTTGTTTGCTATCATATACGTACAAAATGTTTATTTTTTTCTTATTGTTAATACTTTTCGCTATCGCTTCTAGAAAAATAATAATACGATAATAACACATGTATAAAACAGCTCGCAAGTTACTCGTTTGAGAAGTTACGCGAATAACAAATGTGTTTTAATAATAATAAGTGAAAATAATAGCCAAATATAAAATGTCTGTTACCATCAGGTAAAATATTGAGCACATTATGAAATAAAAAAATGCAACATATTCTGTGTTTCTCTAATTTTAAATTAAATTAATTATGTCAAAAAACTTTTCGTTATTTTAATTTCTATGTCTCTGAATTCTGTAATTTATTTATTACTATTATTACTCGTTCTTAATCCAAAAATGATTTATATTGAAATCTAAATTGATGAAAACTTTAAAGCATGAGGCAAAATATATTTTAGTCCAAGAACATTAAAAAAATAATCAACGTTCGTGTATCGCAATAAAATAATAATTTATTATTCTCCTCGCTTATTACCCTTTGATAGAGTTCAAATAAATCGCGAAAAATATCTACTTTAATGAATAACTGTCATTTCAATATGATTACTTCGTCATTCACGGAAATCAGTTGTAATCGTACAAACTAATAATCTAATTGTTTATAGAAAACCTTTTATGATCAGTAATTTATCTTGCATATTTTTTACATAGCACCTTCTCATTCAATATTATTTAGAATAATATCCCTGCAAATACGATGTAAGACAGAATTAACTAAACGAGCGGCATACTGCTAACAGAAACTGGCCTGACCACGACCGATTAATCAATAATTAACGTTTTAATTTTTTCTGTTAATTTATTCGTTTCTCTAACGATTCTTTGTGTACCGCAAGTGGAGTCGTCGTCGTCATTCATTTCATTCTTCGTTTTCATTTGTCTCGCGGTGTTGCGTATCGCGCTAACAACGTTGGGAGACCTCGTTATAAACCGCGCGAGACATGGTCGCATTGCAAACGTGTCCGGAACGGGAAATACGCAGGATACACGCTTGTACGATCGCGCGCTCTCGTCGTCGGTGCAAGTCGGTTCTCGAGGACTCTCCTGAAATTTTCACCGCGCCAGAAATACCAGACGGTTAGGTTTCCCGCACAGGACTTGCTGTTGCCTCTCGTTATACTTGTATGCGGCGCGCGCGGGAAATATCGGTCTTTAAAGCTCGACACACGAGCTCTCATGCATTTATGTATAACGGTAGATAGAACGGCCGCATCGATCGCACTAAAAAAATAAAAAAAGAAAAAAAAAATTAATTGATAGGCGCGCGAGAGAAGAAACGGGAGGAAGGACAAAGACAGAGACAGAGAGAAAGAGAGAGAGTAGTATGTGTGTGAACGCGATTCGTGTGTTGGTGGCAACACTTCGCTCCTAGGATTACACCGGTCTCCTTCCGTCACCCCTTTGTAAAAGTTCCATTTCCCTTGGCACGGATGTAACTAAGCGAGAACGACCACGGTATTGTGTCCCCGATAAAGGTGATCACCGTAACGAGAGACACTGGAATATGGAACGAATGCATCAAGTGCTGAATGCATCGGAGTCGTTGTTGCATGGGCTTACTCGAGAGAGAATCTGTCGCATAAGTCGATATGCGCAATTCGATTGAGAGATACAAATTTAGAACGTTCGCGGTGTCAATTACAAATTCAACCGAACAAAAGTGTTAGATGCGATCTATTTTTGGGATCCAAGTATATGTCGGGACGACTAAAAATTTTCGTTAGACTAAAATTGACTTGAAACATCCTCATAATGGTAAAACGAATTTTATATGTCGATCGATTTCTAATCAAACCGTCCATCACATCTCAATTTCATTAACGAGCTTGCGAAGCAAAGAGGTACTTTTGTCGCTCATCTTTACTCGTCTTCTCCTTGACCGAACGATGGCTTGTAAAAAGAAGCCGTTTGGAAGGCTACGCACGAGAAGGAAACGGAACTGCGCTGAAACGGCAGCTGCAAAACGCTCAACGCGCCGTCGTCCCACGAATGAGTTTTTCACGATGAGTGGTTAGACAGCAAAGAGGAGGCCATAAGATGATGCGTGAAGCACGAACGCGAGAGGAGACAACAGAAAGAGAAAGAGATAGAGAGAGAAACGATCGAGAAATGTGCAAAGAGCGAGAAGTGAGAAAATTGCGGGATATATAGTGAGATGCAGCGTGAGAGGCGCGGATTGTCGATGGAGGAAAATGCGAACGATTGTGACGACGCGACGGCTGTGGACACATTTCCTCCCATTTTCTCCTATCTGCCATTTTCAGATTTTCCTCTCTTTTTTCCTCGATCTGTGATACATACTTTCTTATACACATCTTGTTCCTCGAGTCTTTTATCGATCCTTTTTGCTTATTGCATTGCATAATCAGTGCTGACCTTAGCAAATATGAGCTTCAATTCAATGAACAAATAAATTATTTCCCCTCATGAATTAAAATTATTAGATAACAGGATTACCTATATATTTTCTATATAGGTATACATATACGATTTGAGGTCGTTCGTTTTAATATCATTTTAATTCAATTAGATTCGAGCTCTTTTTGATTATGTGTACAAAAATAAATAATAATAATTTACAGTTGTGTTCTCTTTTTAGAAGTTAATAATTTTACATAGAACAGATAATGTCATATCAAAACGAGCTCGGAAAGGCTGGATCTAATTGAATTAAAGTGATATTAAAACGACTGGCTTGAAATCATCTCTGGATATTTCTGTGGAAAGAACGAGATCAGTGGAATGTATAATAAATACAAGCGAAATGTTCTTGGCAATAACTTACGTTCTCAAACACGGAGAATGTTGTTGTTAGAATAATCTCCTTTCTCCAAGTTCTCAGGTTTATTGACATCAGTCGACGCTGTAGACCAAGATGTCTATGCATATTTGCGTATTCGGAACTCGTACGAACGAGAATGTCTGCGTACAAAACGTAAATGTGCGCGAATATGTAAATATTTAGCGTATCTTTCCCTGATTTCCGCGTACGTGCGCTCTTCTTTGCTCTTCCGCGCAGTTGTTTCGTGTTTGTATTTTCGCTGATCTTCGAGGAGGTCTACAACCTTTAAGATTTAAGGGCACCTATCTATCTAACTGTCTATCTGTCTCCTTCACTCGATCGATTTTTTTTTCTCTCGCTCTCTCTTTCCTTCAGCGTGAAAACGGATCGAATCGCCGACGTGCTTCTCGCGCGCCACGAATATCCGAATAAATCATCTTCGCCCCGGAAAAAAAAAATCAACGTAACTGGAAAGAAGAAAGGGAAAAGATATGCGACAGTAGTAGATAATTGAATGTTATATCGTCGTCGCGATAATTAGAGCGAATTGTTTTTCACTTCCTGGTAATTACCGGTCCGGCGCGATTGGTACGAGATCATTTTGAGATTTCGAAACAGAACACTGTAAAAACATGGGATGCGACCGAGGATTTGTGCTATCGAATCGATTATCGATTCGAGACGAAAAGGAGAATCTCGCGCGGTTTTGCGCTAGTAATTGCATTTTTACGTCGCTGTTACGGCGGTAAGGCTGAGCACGATATTCACGTAAAAGTCTGACTACACGTTTTCTCATATCCATCGAGATTATGGCAAGAGCCGTTATATCGTTTTACAGGGGGAAAAAATAGAGGTTTTGTGTCCGTCTGTTTTACTAATTACATAAATTTTATCAGTATCAAAATCTGATTTTTACAACAGATATCATTAGATTCAATAAATATTATTAGAAAAAAAAACTTTTTACATTATTACACGTAATTATTGTATATATAAATAAATATATTAAAAATGTTAAAGCAAAATATTTACTATATTAAATATATTTAATATAGTAAAACAGCAAAACAGATTGAGATATTTGAAGTAAAAGACAAAATGTACATTGCATGAATTTCAAGATAATCAAACGCTATGCGGGCAATTAAAATATGATATCTCCTGTTGTAAATTCTTCATGTCATAAGATTCCATTCCTTTTTCTTCGTTGCACTCCGCTTAAGTGTCTTGAGCAGCAACTACATATTCGCTGTTGAGCGCTCATGTCATACAACTACTACAAGCCTCATAAAAAAGACGGTAAAGAAGAGTCTCTTAAAGCTAAGGAGCACCCTTTTACTACTATAAGATTTACGAGCGCAATATGTAGACTACAAAAAATGAAAAATGAATGTATCACTACTAACCATATTTCTTAATTATTCACAAAAATTCATGTAAATTTAATATTATTAACTATTTACAAAAAAAAAAAAAAAAAAAACAAATACAAAGTATGTATATGTATCAATCAAACTTTTAAACTTGTTTTTTTTCTAAGATATTATTTATCAACATTTATTTTTTAAGATACCTATGTTTTTTTATTTCATTTCCAAAGTGTTTCTTGAAAAATTCTTTTGATGCGATTATTTATAAAACATGTATTGTCTGCTACCATAAAACGAGGAATTTTCGCTTATTTGAGCTTCAGTCTCTATGCTGATGATAACGTGTACGCGTTTAATACTCCATATAACGGATCCATAAATCCGACAGACAATTTCATTTGCACTTACACACACGCACACAACTTGATAAGGATGAAAAAGATATGAATAAAAAATGGAAAAAAAGGACGAAGGAAAAAGCTGTGAAAGCCGAAGTCTGTAAGCCAATCGACTACTCAGAAAGCATTGTTTAGCGACCGTATACCAAGCCGTGTTTGATCTGATCGGATCAAGCGCACGACTCGAGGTTTTAAATCTTGCATATTTTTGGTTTTCCTCTGATGGTGGTGCACTGGTAGAATCGCACGATGGTTTCCCTTTTCTCTCTTTCTCTCCTTTCAGCCGGCCACACCGCGTGCCAGAGACGAGAGTTTCGGGAAATAAGTGCTTGTTGTATCCGGTATACACGGATAAACTGCCGGGAAAAGAAAGCGGAGAAGGGGGAAAATGGGCGAGCAAGGGTGGAAAGCGGTTAGAATGGATGGAAACACAAACTGCCCCAAGTTGCAATGTTGGGCGGCGCGCCCTTTTTCTTCATGTTCTCGATACCACAACCATTTAATAAGGAAGAAGTGTACCTTCCGGCGTCGATCCGGAAGAAACCTTCGTCTCACCGTGTTAAAATATCGTTCAATAAAATGTTCCGGACACGATATATACAATGTTGTCTTGAAAAATACCGATATAAAGTCGAAGCTTAAAATCGGTGTTATATTCGAATGGAAATTTGATGATAGGTGGACTTTTTCACGTAATTTAGCGTCAAAAATAAAACTTATATCGTCTTCGGTTGGTTTACATCGTTGATTATGAATTACCTGACACTGTTACGTTAACTGTCGCGTCAAGAAACAGCTTGCACATATAAACTTCTTGATACTTTGTTAAAATATAGACGCGGATAGCCTGTAAATCGCACTCTCCTCTCTGTTTAATATTTTTGGATTATTAAATTTATTTGCATTTATATAAGCAATCGCGGCTTGTTAGTTTTACGGTAATATCGTGGGTGTACTGTTTCATGAATATCAAAACTTTGTAATTTACGTTACGTAGCTTTTGCACGAGAAAAGGAAAGCAGAGCGAGAGACAGACAGACAGAGAGAGAGAGAGAGAGAGAGAGAGAGAGAGAGAGAGAGAGAGAGAGAGAGAGAGAGAGAGAGAGAGAGAGAACAGAAGCGAGCGCGCGCATCCGATGTAGTACCTCGGAATATTAATTAAATTCGATATTACTTCGTTAATTAATTTGTCTAAGAGCAGGCGCCTCCGAAGAGCCTTGTCGCGGCAGCATTTCCATGTCTTTATCTACGAGAAATCATCAACTTGCGGAAGAAGACGCGCTTTCTCAGCACATCCTCGCGCGTAATGTTTCTTCTTAGAGAATCGCGCCAAAAGCGTTTCCAGGGAGAACGTTAAAACGGCGAAACTCACCCGGTCGACCAGGCTCACTCGGGTCTTTCGACGTCCAACGGTTTTTTATTTCTCCGCTTCTTTTTTGCCGTGCTGCTATCATTTTTATTCTTTCGCCCACTCTCCGTTTTCTCGCTGAAACTATAAGGCGGAAACGGCCGCGCGCGCGGGTAAGCCTGTGAAAAAGAATGGGAATGTATATTCGTTGCCGACGCCCCTTCGCTGTCGAGCGACGCCACGAATTCAATTGCAATGCATCGCCCGATTAAATTTATAAATTGACTGTTTCGAGAAAATGTAGTGTCCGGCAATGCGAAATTCCGCTCGTACGATCCGTTAGCCGGAATATAGGCAACAATAAGGCCGTGGCAAATTGAACTTTGTCCTAAAATAGGGACGTACATTCATTCCTCGGTTGTGGTAAGCTTCTGCGTTCGCTTGCGATTTTTTTGCACGAGTGATTCGCGAAAAGCAAACAATCGTTTCGTCTGAAAATACGTTCGCCGATGTTTCGAGTCGATGAGAAAATGGCGAGTACATTCGCTCCCGTTCTTTCATCCACTATACAGTGTAGATTTAATACGTCAGTTGGCTGCATATCAGTTTTTGAATATTTTTCGCTTTTTGATATTTTGATGTATGATTTTTTTTTTTTTTTTTCAAACTAATAGATTAATAAAATTATAAAATTCATCTATTTGCTAGTCTGCTTTTACACAATGTTTTGTATGGACGATAACAGTAAACAGTGCTTTAAAATACATACTCACTAAAATTCTGCTTTAAAGCGTTTTAAAATGTTTGCTAGAAAACTCTGCTTTGAACGAATAAAGTTCAAATTTGATGGTGTGAAAATTGAGTAGCCTATATATATTTAAAAAATTTTACATTTATGTAATCGAATAATTAATTCTGTTCGTGTGTGTTTTTAATATTGAATATTATATGTATTTTTAAACATAGAAATTTCAATTACTTTTGCGTGTGTATGTATCTGATAGTATAAAGGAAAAGAATTCTGTAGAGTATAATTGAATTCGTGCACGTAGCCAGCAAAAACACATCTTGAAAGAGGTCCACTTCCTTAACTCTTGCCTTTCTTCATATTTATTTAACTCACCCACACCTGGTACACCTTGTTTGTTGAACAAACGATGTATCGGATTATACTTCAACTCGATATCTAAAGCCAACATCCTCTCAATCGAGTGGTGTAAGATCGAAGATAGATTATATAATGTGGTGAAACTATAAATTTCGATAAAAACGCAGGCGGAAGCTCATATTTTCTCTGTCGTAGATTGCTAATTGCGTTCAAAGCGCGAGAGCGTGTTTCCGTGTGGACGCGATCAAATATAAATATTAAATTTCAGCACATAGTGCTGCGAGATATGAATGTATTGTCGTATAGGCTGAATCCAAGTATATATATATATATTCCCGATATTCGAATATAATTTGATCACGATATTTTCGTTCCGCAAATATTTCTGCTGCTCGAAATAGAATACTCGTAAAAGGAATTGAATTACACGAAATCCTTACGCGCTTTATTTCCACCGGTCTACTTCGTGCGATATATCTGTCGGTAGAATTTCAATTTGCTAATCGAATAAACACACATTCCTTTAAAACTAAAGACCCTGCGAAAGTTTCTCGAGCATGTATCGCGAACGTTTTGATGGCAAAAGCACGAACATACAATATGCTCGCGATTCACGCGAAAGCACATCCGCTTTAATCTCGGAATTATTATCATTCATCGATTGATTATACGGCCTGCCGTTCATTTAGCAATCTAGTTTGTAATTTCGTGATTCAGAGGGGCTTTACAAAGGGACCACGTCTGATGGAGCGTAAAAAGGAATGTCAGCGCAATTCGTATTCGTCTCTCGCGAGACATTCCGATTGAAATTACAACGTTCAATAAAATTGTCCGAGCACGACTCGTCGCACAATCCTTATCGTAGAATCGATGTCAGCTATGTCTGATCAACTAATTCAACCTTTTCGTACGAAATAACGTCGAACAGCTTATATAACAGTTATAGTATTTATATTAATAGAAAATCGATCTTAAAGCTTTATTTTATTCCAATTCTTTAGTAATATTTTTCTTTATTATAAACTTTTCTTACTTATTTGTAATTCTCTCATTTTTACTACAAGCAAAACAAATTGCAATATTTTGTTTTATTCTAATGTAGAAAATTGTTAGCGAGATATATGCATGTACATGTAGTAAGGGTCTTATAATGATAATTATTTTCGCTATAACACGAACCGCACATAGCTTTGCCGATTTCTGTTCCGTTTGAATTTCCTCACGCGAGAACTGCGTGCGGGACAAAGTGAATGTCGGATTTGCGGTTTTAAAAGCAGGCTCATCTCTACGAATGAGAACTAGTAAAGCTGTCACATCGGTGACATCATCTATGTGTAGATTCACGTCTCTTCGTAGCCCGATGCCTTTTGTGAGCCTTTTGCAGCGAGGTGACGAATCGCATTTCGCGAATGAGCACCCTCGTTTCCGGCACGACCCCCCTTGCATGCATGGCGGCTTTCTAAAGAGATTCTACCTGTATCTCTCTCTCTCTCTTTCTGTCTCATCACATCGCAATACTCATTCATATTCGTTTTGTTCAACAGTTCCGTTTTGTTTGCCGAAACGCACTTATAAGCAACGTCCCTGTCCATTATGCTCCGATGACGTTGTTGTACAAACGAGTGACTTGGCTGCTCCTGCGGTCTTTTATCGTATTTCCGGATACATCTCTCACACACACATACACACCCACTCTCTCTCTCTCTCTCTCTCTCTCTCTCTCTCTCTCTCTCTCTCTCTCTCTCTCTCTCTCTCTCTCTCTCTCTCTCTCTCTTTCTTTCTCTCTCTCTCTCTCTCTCTTTCTTTCTCTCTCTCTTTTCAAGTATAATTGTTCTCATCTGTTTTTTTTCTGAGGATGCGCGATGAGCTGAATTCCCGCGTTTTATTCTCATTCACCGGAAACTTCGAGAGAACGATAAACAAATATATAAACAATTCCGCATATTACTCGTCGGGATTGAATTAGTATTTTAATTAGAATCATAACTATTTTATTTGTGATGTGAAACATTTTTTACTTTTTTAAAAATTTTTTGTTACTCTTTTAAAGAGAAACTTCGCATATAATCCAACACATTGATATATGGTGAATGTTGAAAGCATATTTTTGTATGAGAAAAATATTCACGATATTTCTAGAATTCTGATTTTTCAGGATATGATATTTAATGTTACACAAAATTCGATTTAAAAAAATTTTGTATAAATATATATTTTAAAGATATTAATTTTAATGGTTAGTACAATATTTTTTATGAAAATAGATATACATATGTTGCAAAAAATTTGAAATTTAATTACATTTAAAAAGCAATTCCCAAGAATAACTGTATACGCGATTTTTCAATAATTATGTGATTTATAAAATTGTATTGTATAACAATATATGTACAAATATATTTACTAAAGCCGAAATGAGAACCACTTCAAGAAAACTTGATCTTCATAGTGCGTGCTACAAGAAAGTTTGAGAAATTAACTTTATTATAGTCGTGATGTGATTTAGATCCTGATTTAACCGCACGATTAATTCCAGCTTGGTACAAAGTAATTTCTTAGCGATCGTGAAACACCCTTTGTTACTTTTATCGTGCGTGTAAAAAATACAGAGCAATTAGCGATACGAAGATCGTACGAGTAAGAAGTTTCCGACATTATTAGGCTTGCTAAAGTAACATAAACGAACACCGTGTGTTTTATTTCTCAGAAACTTGTGCATGCGCAAAAACTATGGAAATAACATTTATTAGATACCGTGAATGTCTCTTTACAAAGTAGAATATCATGTAAAATATTTTTAAATACGGAGAATTAAGCAGAAAAGAAAAATAGTTACAGACATTGCTCACTATTAAATGTAAACAACACTCAAATAAATTTATACAATAGAATAACTAAAAAACATATCTTACATCTTTAGCTTTTCTAGCGAGGGTTTCTTAAATTTATCGCAGACAATGGCAGTGCAAAATTGCATTATCGCGTATTGTGCGGATAGAGGCGTTCAAGCGCGATTTTCGCTCGGATGTGACGTGGGTGTGCGCGGCGCTTATATATAAATCAAACTGGCGTATAACAACCGCCATCGTTATATTTCAACAACGACATCGCGCGCGTTTCCGCGCTCGAGGCATCTTCTCAAAGAATACCCAGATCTCTATTCCCAAAGCTGCGGGATCAGCACTGTCCACGTCACGGACGTACGGTCCTTTCTCTCGTCCTGTCTCTCTCTCTCTCTCTCTCTCTCTCTCTCTCTCTCTCTCTCTCTCTCTCTCTCTCTCTCTCTCTCTCTCTCTCTCTCTCTCTCTCTCTCTCTCTCTCTCTCTCTCTCTCTCTCTCTTTTTCAATCTCTCTTTCTCTCTTATACGAGTTTTGTTAGGCGGAAACGTTCGAATTCGCCTGTGTCCAGAGAACAGCCCTGTATGTGTGTACGTTCGCACACACGTATGTGTACGCGTCCGGTTACGCGTATAAATCCGGTCCACTCGCACGTGAAATGTACAGTGAAGCGGAAGTGACCTCTACGTACCGGCGAACCTCCTCTTCCTCCTTCCCCTCCGTCGTTACACCGTGCGCGCTACTTCCTTTCCGCGCTTTCCTCCGCTATTTAGTTCCACGCTCTCTCGCCAGCCCTTCCGTTCCCTTTCCCTTACCCTTCGTCGAGCCTTCATGCACTTGTGTGTTTGTGCGCGCAAAAATGTCGCCAGCAAACGTGCACGAGCGAGGAGAGACCACCGGAGCGTTCCGACGAGCGATTCAAAGAATCGCATTGGACGAACGATGAAAAGTTTCGAGCATCCCTTTTGCGTTGCAGTTGACGTAGCAGAACGAGAGACGGTAGTATGTAGTTACGAAATCAAAGGGCCCGTTCTCGTAGAGCAACGGCAATTCTTCGAGGTAATTTTCCTGTAGTCAGGTGTTCCCCACGACCTTGTACCGCAATGGATCGTCGTACAGTACTTCTTCGTATCACCGTACTACCAGCAACGTTATTCCACCATCGCCGACCTCGGCGGTTTCCGGCTTGCCGCCTTTTCGTAAAGTATGCACGGCTCTCGCGGATCGAAATTTCATTAAACTTCGCACGAGTAGTCTCGCCGACTACTTCCTACGATCTCTTCGTTTTCGACTTCTCTCCATCGCTCCCTTTGCTTCGAGTTATCCGAGAAACGTGAAAAAGGGAAAGTGATACGATTCCGAGGATAACAGTTCCAGAATAGGGGATAGAGAGAGAACCGCAACCAAGACGACGAAGTCTTGGATCTTCGGAATGAGTTTATTTTCTGCGCGCGCGCGAACCGCAAAACTTTCGCAGATAAATGGTTTACGAAGGAATATAAAACAATTTAATCTACGGATGTAAATTTACTATTTTAGAACGTATTATCAAGAATCATATTTTATTTATATTTTTATTCAATAATTTTATTCAATAATATAAAATTTAAAATGTGTCAATTTTAAATATCCTTTTTTAGATATCCGTTGGAAGCTGACAAATATAGTACGTTAAAATAATAAAAATAGCTTTAGAATAAATCGTGACATATTGTTTTACAAGCAAGATCGTGAATTTTATATATTATTTTCAACACCGACAAATATTTCAGACTACTACATTTAAACGGAGAAATGCTGGCAACGTATATCCAGCTAGGAACGACACTTGATTAAATTGTGTTTGTAGACGTGGTTGTAATGTCAGAATTACAGGCTACTAACTGTCACGAATAACGCAAGTTTTCTTCCATTTTCACTGCTGGCGCTGAGACCAACATAAACTCTCGCGTACGTGTGTTATAAAGATATCCAAAGAACCACGCAAGAGAAAAGCCGTCATGTTTCGGCATAGTGTTCCACTTTTACGACTTTCTACGACTGCGAATATAGCGAGCATTATTACCGCGTTAATATATTCGACGCTGAGGCTTTGTATAATTGAAACGGTAATTCCGTGGTCGCTCGTTGACCCTGCAAACTCTTGTCCGGCAAATAGAATACATATTTCAGAGTTAACTAGCATGGACACACCTGAGTCTAGGTTTCTATTAATATTATTGTTACAACTGAAAAAAAAACCCTTTCCGTTATTTCCAAAATCACTCCTCATAATATCGACGCGAAAGCTAATTTATTATAATATTTTTATAATATAAATATATCATTTTATATATGTAATATTTTTTCATCGTACTAATCCTCTCTCTCTCTCTCTCTCTCTCTCTCTCTCTCTCTCTCTTTTCATTTTCTAAGAAACACTTTTTTTTAAACCTTTAATTTCCTTAATTCAAAACATCTTTTTTTTTTCTCCGCTCTTTTCACTACCACTATTTCTGCATCTGCTTCTTCACATTTACGCAATACGGATTTTCGTTCTCAAGGGAGTCTCTCTCTCTCTCTCCTCTTTCTGCTTAATATTGAGAAATCGAAATTTCATTAATCTCAGTCGTTTTCTTTTCCTTTTTCTCGCAGCTGCGGCGATCTAGTAAGTAGTATACACACACACAACGCGTGCGCGCACGCACGTGTGTGTGTGTTATGTATACATATGTATATATATATATATATATATATGTTTATATAGTTCTTCATATATTCACCTGTATGTATATCAACGCAAATATATATGTATATATAGCCACGCTATGGTTGAGAAACCAATGAATAAGTAGCTTCCGTTTGATAGAATTGCAATATTCTTCCCGCGTTGTTTAAATTTATTGACAAGTCATTTTCGTTACTTTGCAGTGTATGTCATATGTTTGGTATATTTTATATTAGTTTGGAAATAATTTAAATAAAAAACGTATTTAATAATAAATTAATAAATTTAATAAAAAACTTATAAATAAATGTTTGAAAAAAAATTCTTGTTTAATAAGTTAAAATATGAATTTTATATAAGAAATTATAAATTTCTGTTTGATTTAATGTGTTCTTAAATATATATAGTATATAAAATTTACCAAAGATAAAAATAAAAATATAATAAAACTTTTTCTCTTTTATATAGATCTCTAGTTTAACTTTGTCTTTTAAATATTGCTTTTTTTAAAGCGTGAAACTCTTTTTTCAAAAGTGCAATATACTTAAATACAAGTACAAATTGGACTAATATTTATTTATTCATACATTCTGAAATTTTTTCACTTTATTTAAGGAAAAGTTATAATTATTTCCTGAATGTAGAAAAAAATATCTAAATTGCGCTAAGATATTAACAAGCGATCGACTTTGAAAGTTATTAATGAGTTATTAATTTATTAATGAGGAGGTTGTAAAAGTGTGCTCAAATTAAATACTATTTTTTTCTCAACGTGGATTATCGACATCTACGCTGTCATAAGTTGAGAGACCAACATATACAACGAATTCCGATCTGTTGTGAAGCTTTATGACACTTCTTTTTACAAGCCATCGAAATCGCGCGAATCCCCGGACGACCATAGCCGGTTAAAAGTCTTTCTACCTTTGTCGATGTCCCCTTGCTCGACACTACCGTAGACAGTAACTAGCAATTTTTTTCAAGTTTCTACTTTTCAAAGAACTTCTTGAATAACCACTAGGACGCCGACAAAAAAATGACACAGTGTGACCTACATATAGAAACTGCTGACGCGCGCGATACAAAAGACGAAGCCGTTCGACAGGAAGAGGAAAAAAGACAATGAACGATAACTTCCGTATTCTGAAGCGGTGAACGTTACGATATATACACGCATGTATATATCATATCAGACATATATGCACTATATCACGATCGATTTAGCCGAACTAGAATTATTTAAAATATGACGCACATGCATATATCTTCGTATACGAAGACGTAGCGCAACCATTCGACACAAAGTACATTGTAAAAATGCATTTTCTTACGCAATGCATATTTGAAAAATGTATGTGACCTAGGAAGATGGGTTACAGATATCGAGGCGTCAGGAAAATTTGAACGAAAACTACGAATATATTCAGGACATAATATTAAAACGTCGCGTATTTGAACGGGACTTCTCTCTTATTCGTGCGAATTATATGTTCGTGTATCTATCTTATAAAGCGGGTCTGATCCATCTTACACGCTCGCGGATCGAAATTTCATTAATCTCCGAGACGCGCCCTTTTCGCCTCTTCGCCTCTTCGCCTCTTCGTCTGGTTTCTACAACTGAGGTCTATCTACTACTATGTGTATGTAGAAGGAAGGTGCTATCTAGAGGTCATCCTTTCTCTCGTCGACGTGATTGCTCTCCTGCACCACTTTGTTGCATCCCTCCCATCCCTTCTAACCTGTTTCACCCTTCTTCCGGCTGGTGTCTTCAACCCCTATTGTCGTCGCTAACGGCGAAGACAAACACTCACGCGAATTTCTTATGCAGCCGCCGCGCATACAAATGACGTGTTTAGAGAGCCGACGCCGTGCTGCTGTCTACTAACCCTGGAGACAGGGCTTGTAAGAAACTAAGGAGGTCTCCTGGGATGTGGCGTGGAAAAAGGATGTAAAAGGCGATAGTTGAAGAAAACTCTCGAAAGGAAACGAGACGATGGCGCCTCCTCACCGATTTTGAGAAAACGCGAGGGAACGGTGAATGAACGTAATCGAGGGATGTCCAGTCGAGTTCGCACGTGCTCTCGCCACCACGCCCCCCTCCGCCCCCCCCCCCGCTGTAGTCGACGCGATTTCTATCAGGGCGAAAAGCGCGCCTTCATTTTTGTTACTCTTGCCGTTCTCGCCGACCGTTGTACGGTAGCTTCAAATGCGAGATAGGAAGCAATTGGCGACGCCAAGTGGCAGTGAGCAATTTTATATCGAGCGTAAATGTGTTCAAGTTAAACGATAAATTTTCTACATAAGTATATTAAAGCTATGCAATCTACAATAATGGAATAAAAAATAAATGCAATTAAAAGAAGTCAACTTGATATTTTACGAAATAAAATAAAAATTATAGAAATTATTATAAATGTTATAAGTTATAAATAATAATTTTTTATGTCAATATTTAAAAACAATGACGACATGTAATAATTTTCAAATATAATACTATATATAATACTATATATGAACATAGGCAATTTTTGACTAGATATTTACAATACAGCAAAAGCTTTGAATTTTTTGCAAGCAATACAATGTTTTAAATTTGTTTAAAAAAAATTATGGGGTTTTTGAAAAGAAATGTTCCATCTGTCAAGAATAATCTTGAATATTTGCATTTTTTGTGAAAGATAGAATCAACAGCAAGACCAAAGAAAGTTCTCTTGAAAATTCACATTATGTCGTGTCTATTCCTATTGAAAGCAATATATCTTAACAATGATAAAACGAAACAACTCACCGAAAAACGTATGCGAAACGGTTTCTGAGTGAGCGACCGATTTTATATATAGAAGTAAATATGTCTTCTTCAACTTATACTATGACATAAAGAAAGCGCGGTAGTCTGTTTACATCATGTTGCATCGGCGAACTCGCGACAAAGTTCCCTCTAACTTGATAACAACCTCTCGTTCGTTCTGCTTGCACGAACGAAGTTTGACGGAAGAAGCCTGGTCTATTCGTGTGCATCAAGTTTGTCGGCTCGCGCCGCTCGTTTGGCACAAATTGTTGCTAAAACGAAGTTCTCTTCGCATTTTTCCGCTTTCGTTGATCGCATCCGCTTGAATTCCACATGCAACGTCGTTTAGCGATATTTGATTAAAATTTTACATACAATATTTCGCAACTCTTCAAAAACAACAATTTTTTTCTCAAATTAAATGGCCTGACTTGTCATTTTTACTATTTTCGTAAAAATTTTCGTAAAAAGTCAACTAATTTGTAAAATACTTAAAAAAACTTGCGAAAACACGTCGTTATATTACGGACGCATTTAAGAAATCAAGAAATATGATCTTTAATGAAAACATTCTGAGAAAGGAATTTTGTAAATATATACGTAGAGAGATAGGTATGCATATCTTTCTATATCGAAATATTTTTATAAAACGACTTATGTTAGTTGGAATTGCGTGTTCTATTCTGTATAATATGGAATTCGAAACATGTGTACGTATGTTATCAATTTTACAATGAAAAATACATTTAAAAAAGGTCGGAACTTCACTTTAAGACCTCCTTATTCACTGTGCACATTTCGCTAAAAGGCAAAAATTTTGCTACTAAGAAATGTTATGTGTACGTATGTATGTACTTGCTATGTTCTCTACCTTCGTTGAAACTTTGCGGTGCTCCATTCATTTTCTCGAAACCTTTGTTTGGGGCGATCACAAAGATGCGTGCAAAATGCTCTATCATGTATATTTCTCCCCCGAGAAAAGTTATTTATTTAGATAACCAGTAATACACATAAATAACTCGAATCATAAATTTCAGAAAATTTCAGCCTTTAAGAAATTCGACGAGATTAAAAATAAGCGTATTTAATGACAAATCATAACATTGTAACACTGTTACAGTATTCTTAATATCGATGTTTTATAACGGTGAAAATAAACATTTAATTTTTATATAACGTTTAATAATTTTTTTTTTTTCAATTTTAGTACATAAACTTTTAAATTACAGTGAGGTGAAATTTGACTCGATGTTTTACAGGTATATTATAGGTATATGAGTTTATGACTTTTCTAAATATCTTCATAATTCACGTACATTTTTTAATATCTTTTATAAAGGCAAATAACGACAAATAATATTAACGTAGCTTTCCAAACTATTAATATAAATTAAAACATTATTTATTTGTGTTTTAAATAAACTGTACTTTATATGTTGACTTTATAGTTATTATTCAAATTGTAATCATAGTAATTGAGTAAATATACACTCAATTATGACTTTGTATTTTATTTTTAAAAAAAAATTTTTTTTTTCTTTACAAAGGAAGAAGAAGGGAGAGAGAGAGAGAGAGAGAGAGAGAGAGAGAGAGAGAGAGAGAGAGAGAGAGAGAGAGAGAGTTATATTTAGAAACGTTATTCGTGAGTTTGAATATTATCACGTCGCTCATTTTACATCAATTCCATTAAACCTACAAACCCGCACGCGCTGCCAGAGGCTTTTCACAAATTTTAAAAGCCAACGGAGAGTGCAGTAACGTGTAGTAGCTGCGTAACGCACAGCCGGAAAACAGATTATACGCAAAACGTTCGTGGCGTACGTACGGAAGCGATTCAACACATTGCTCAGCTTGAAATTGGCCTTTGTTCGGTCAAGATTTTAAAACATGGCCGTGTTAAAAACTCGGCATTACTTCGCAAACTCGTCATTGCCGCTGCCACTGCCGTCGGCGATTCCGCCATTGAAATCTGCCGACGAAATGCTGGGCTATGCGATACGATGCGATTTATCAATTAACTGCTCGATCGAGCGGATCGGTCGACTGGCTTTTTCGCCGCAGCTTATACGGCACCAATTATCGATTTAAAAAAAAGAAAAAAAAAATACTGAACCGCTTTTTCGACAATTCGTGCATGTGCAGTTAAAACGACCGACTGCACTGCGAAAAACCGTCTCGAAACTTCGATCCCGGTTGTGCATCGCTTGGCACGCTGTGCACCTTTTGCCATAGATTACTTCCGCGAGTTCTACGAATCGTTAATTTCTTTTTGAAGTTCCACTCTAATGGTGCTAGATTGTTTTTTTGTGTAACTGACAAAATACCAACAGATTGCTATTTTGTTTCAATTGTACGCAAAAACAAGTTGTTTTTAACGTTAAATCTTCTTTCAATTAGTGACAGTTCGTTACCGTATCGTAGAGAAATTATTGCCATTTGTTTTATTTATTTGCATAATATGATAACGAAATTTTCGGTATTATAGGTAAAGTGAGAGAAAGGTCTTTTCGTGAAAATCCTACAGTTAATGAATTTTTTCCCCTTTATTATGTCACTACGTGTGTGGGAAGATGTGTCAAAACGAAGAGAATCGAAGAGCGACCAGAAATTGCGAATATCTAGTGTCAGAGAGATAGAGGGAAGGGACACAATTTTGTGACACGGTTTAAAAAAAAAAAGGCGAAAAAAAACCGGTCCATACACATATGTATGTATCTGGAAGGTAAAAGAGAAGGGAAAAAAGTGCGTTTTATACGTCGCGACGATCTAATAACGGGGAAAAACGCCATCAGATTAAACGTGACGTGACATGGGACCGTTGGTGAAATAAATCGCGCCTGGTTGTATCTACGTATACACGCCACAAACAGGTCACATACACCACGATAATGGAGAAGAAGCATCGCGTGCAAGGTTGCTCGCAACGCGAGAGACACAAATATTTGCGCGAGCGCAACGCTTCATCTAAATATGATCAGCACTGATGCATGAGCATTCCGATGTATTACATGATGTTTCTACGGGTTCAGAAATACTCCGTGCGTCTGTTGTGGCGAACTTTGCGCATGTCACGCTATCGCGGTGGTAATATCGGCGAGACTCGCGCGTTAAACGAGGTTTAACGCTTTGTTAATCTCTCCGTTCCCTTGTTTTTTACTACGTCGCGTGATCAGAACCGCTCGCATGTGTGTTTCACATCGCGCCGTATTTTTCAAGATTTATGCGATCTTTCAAACGGGCATTACGATATCCGTTAGCGGCAAACAGCATTTGCTCGTGTGCAAGTTTATTCGCGTTATATTCTAATAATATTAGTTAAGTCCGTAACAAACATTTATTACACTCACGGGAACGCAGTTCGCGGCTGTATTACGACGATGTTTGTAATTTAACGAAGATTGCACATTGCATATACTCGGTAATCCGTCGTAATATTATGCGACAATGGAATAAGTCAGCGTTTTCGTATCGTCTACGCGAGTCCAATGACGTATGATCCAACGTAACATCCGCCACTGTTTCAGTCATCTCTTGTCTGCGTTACGCAGGATAACATTTGTTCAGAAAGCACTCGTGCTTTCACGTTCACGATTACAGAATTTCGCAATTGAACTGACAATATAATTTATAATTAGCTTCTAAGTAAGGTGGAATTTATTTCTCATGCATATATATATATATATATATATATATATATACACACACACACACACACACACACACACACAAGCATATAACACATTATTTTAGTGTAACGAATCGACGTAAGACACACGATAAACTAAACTCATTTTAGTAGTAAATTTTAGTATATTAAATTCAGTAATTTTTGATGACATAATTAAAAAGTACTACTCTTTAATGATTTTGATAACCGCTGAATGAATAAACAAAAAGTTGAAGCTTTTTAAAATGCAATAAAGATCATTAATTAATGGATAATTATTTATGGTAAATCATACAGACTGTGTAGACATTGTAAAGGTACGATGATATCATTAATTATCATTATTACTGTAAATATTAACGTTATTAATTGTCGTTATAAAACTGTTACATGAATAACCACTGTTTTGTAACAATTTTATAACAAATATTAATTTTGGATGTTTGCAAAAATGGAAGGTACCGTCTTTTTAATATTTTTATACGGCAAATATTGATTTTGCAAATACAATTGGAAAATATTACAGAGTCGCACTCAACCCATTCACAATTACTCCAATTGACTCTAATTGAAATGCTTCTCGAATGAATGCACACAGCTGTACGAGTACGTGGTGCTCGTTATAACGCACTTCGACTGTGCACGCACGTTCAACAACAATGTACAACTAGGTAATTGTAAAATACCGTTGTTATCAAATTTCTCTCAACCAGAAATAATGCGAAAAGTGAAATAACTCTTGACTTATACTGTACAATATCAAGCCTCGTGCGACTACGTACCTCAAGAAATTGCGATTGTACGGGTAACAGAATGCTATTCGAATCTGACTGAAAATCTTGAAAGCGTGATGGTTCCTGAAGTTCTCGTGAAACCGTAGCCGTAGCTATCAGCGAAACCGAAATTTAAGCCCGCCTGTTATCGAACGGATGTAATGGAGTGGTGAAATTGTTCTCGCATCCCTTGCTCGACACGTTTCACTTCGATTCGCTGTTAATAACTCAAACTCGCAAGTGCCTCGATTACCTGGTTTGATTTAACGAGAAAGTTTTATTACGCTAAAAGAGAGAAAGATTTATCGTACTTTCCCGTAACGCTCGGCAACTTTGCGACGAGGCAGGCAGGCAAGCATTGCACACACATGACACAGCGTCGATAAGTAATAAAAAAAGATTACCTCCTTTTATACCCTATAAAGGATTATCGATTTTTCTTGAAAATGCTTGGGTCACATGGAATTCTCTTTCTCGCGTGCGTGTGCATATGGAAGCAAAGTTAGAGTTCAAATTCTCTTCACTTCTAGTTTCAGGACAGGGGCCGTTCGGACACGACATAATTGTAAAGCACACTCGTACGAGTTGTCGGACGAGCGTCATCGTGTTCTCGAATCAGTCTGTAATTTTCGGACTGACTTCAAACGAGAACGAAGCTCGCAATCACTGGCTACCCTCATCGTCGTAGGCGAGATTCGTCGTCATTAGTGCGTACGTGAAGGTAAGTTTTCATTCTGATTACTCTTAATCTAAAAACGACGAGAAATTATTCGAGAACGATATAATGATATTATATAACGACCATCTATTTGCATAACAACGATCGATAAATTATTACAAGACGCGTCATTTTAAGATGCACGATACCGGCTCGGGGAAATATTTGTCGCTTCCCGATAATCGAGAATAATTGAGTCCGCCCGTAATTATTATCTCGACATCGATTTATCGCTCGCCCTCGCATTTTTCCACACGGACTGGAATAACGACCGTGCGGCTATTTTTCGAAACTCTTTCACCGCGTCGCTGAACGCGCGCTTTGTAAAAACAAAAAAAGTAAAAAAAAAAAAAAAATGAGAAAAAAGACAACACGTCCGTCGAAAAGGGGAACTTCATCAGCGGTCGCGCGGAGCAAGCGCGATGCGATTGAGAGGTTTTTATGCGTTCGCGCTTACGCTCGCGCATGGTCGACGCATACGGCCCCCGGGAGCAAGCATTCTCCACTAGCCCGCAGGCAAAGAGACTAGAAATTGCTAGAATCCATTCGGCGAACGAATCGCGGATTTGACGCTTTGAGAAGAAGCGTTGATACTGCTGACTCACCACCCGAGTTATCAACTTTTCAAAACGGAATTACGGAATGTAAAGAGAACAAAATGACATCACTTCGGAATTCTATTATTATACTCTGACAAACGGGAAATGTGAACGATAAAAAATTACTAAAAAACCCTAATATACAGTACAAATTATATAATAAATTAGAAAAAATTATTATAATTACGATTAGTTACATTAATCATGGCGAACTCCGTTGTAAAAAGAAATAAATTAATTAATGTTATCTCATAAATTGGAAAATTTTTATTAAAATTTTACAGCATTTTGTAATTTGAAAACTTTTACCACGATGAGGCTGTAGGATACTGTGCTTGATTATAGTACCGTTGGCAACGCTGTCGGCTATTTCCGAAATGTTTTTTTCTTTCAGTTAAAGCAGATGCGGTTTTAAACTTTACTGTAACTAAAACATGCATCCTCTTTGTGAATTAGTTTATTCCTTTATTTTTTACCTTTTATAAAAACACATTGATTCGATTAAATGCAATAGCAGAAAACAAATAACAAAAGATAAATTATGATTTATGAAGAGTAACGCAGAGAGAGAGAGAGAGAGAGAGAGAGAGAGAGAGAGAGAGAGAGAGAGAGAGAGAGAGAGAGAGAGAGAGAGAGAGAGCCTATACTAGAGGCGAACATATATATATTTAGATATAAATATTCCAATTTTCCACGCCAAAAAGCTATGTTTTCAATAACTTCTTGTATGTGCATAAATGTTTATTAAATATTACACATATAAATATATATATATATATATATATATATATATATATATATATATATATATATATATATAGTTTTCTCTATACGCACACACATAGATAAAATATGCTGCATATTTTTTATTTAATAAATCATTTTTAATAATATTATATTTAATAATTTTTTATAAAACGGTCCAAACTGAGTACAATTTTTTATATTTTTAAAATATGTCCTTATATTTTTTACATAACTATTTATTAAAATCTATAAAGAGATTATTAATAAAATGCGACATACAAAATTCTTTTTCTAGTTTTTTTCGAAAACTAAAAAGATTGCAATGCGTACTCTTATGTCCCGTAGCTCTCATATATATATAATAGTTGCGCTGCTGCTGTAGTTTTTTTCCTATGGAATTTTTCCCTCCAGAAAGTAGATCGAAAAGAAAAAGAGAGCTTTGCGATTAAAAGGTATCGCATATGGAAGCGCTCGGTCGCAAGATCTCTGATGTCCGCGGTTACCTTTGAGCCATAACGACGTAATTTCTATTCATGATCCGTCTAATGAAAATATAATCGTGTCGGCTGTATATTTGCATCAGCGCGAGTGCCGCTTTATACCAGTTCTGCTGCTTCCCCATTCCGCTACACGGAAAAGTATATACCGAGTTAAGCGGTAGATATACTGCTCGACGTTATGGACTATACGCTTGCTTTATGTAGAACGAAGAACATATGTACGTAGTGCGAGAAACGCGGCTAGATATATTATATCACGCATTTATTAATGAATTAATGGTTCGTGCTTTTTTTCGTATGCTACACAAACTGAAAGACTACGTGTGCTACAAAAACTGAAAAAATTATGTAATATTTTTGTGGCCTTACTGCAAAGGTTCAAAACTGTTAATAATTATAAAAACCGGCCATTAAATTTATTTAAAATCTTAAACAAGTCTATTTAAGCGTTAAAAGATCCCATCTCTTTTAAGGGATGTTTTATTCAAATGAAAAGTAAACAGAGAGCTCTATCAATATTACACTACGATTATCAAAATCTTTAGCGTAAAAATTTATTAAAAAATGATTAGATTATGAAGAAATTAGAAATTATTTATTCGCTTTTTTTTCCGGGTCATTATTTTTCCTTCTTCTACCAGAAACAAAGGTATAATTTTTATATTTGCTAGGATATTATTAGAGCGATGTGTTTTATTTTATTGAATTGTCTCTGATAAAAGCAAGTGCAATTTTTCTCTCAGCCATATCCGTGAATATATCACAAAAAAAGAATTTTTATTCTAACAACTGCGAACGAAAAAAAAACCTGGTTGCAGACTTAACAGATTAACGGACGCTAGTAACGAGTTTTAAATTGCAATCGCGCGACGCGATGGTCTCGCGTTTAGATCACGATTGCGCTTCAAAGTATACTTTGTCATAGGTTTGTTCGTCGCATGGAGATTGGCGAAATGTGCAATTATTATTTGATAACACTTATCCCGACAGGTTTGAGGAGCGCGACAGACAAAAGACAGAGAGAGAAAAAAATAGGTCGCGCGCATAATCGCGATTCGCAGCGACAGCTGTAATATTTCGGATATATTCCGTCGATGCAAAAAACCAGGCAAAATTCGCAAAACAGCGTGTTCGATTTCTCACGTTTTCATTTACGATAACGCATTGACGATTCCTGAGTGAGAGCTAACGCGCGCCCACTTTGTCAGCCCGTTGTCGTGCGAATCGAATCCGAGATAATGGAGCATCAACGTAAACGGATCAAACGGAGGTAATCCAGGATCGACCGGTCGTCCGCGGAGTCGCTCGACTTAAATTCGTGGCTTCTTCCATCGTTTCGTCGGACGAAACTTTTGCGAGAGCGGTTCGTTTCGCTCTCCGTCAACTGATTTTGTCGAGTACTCTTTGCCGAAGAGTCGGAGGTCGTTCTTCGTGGAACGAACGCAAGATCGCACTTAATCTTTTAAGACCAGCCGTACAAACGGTTTGTTTGTGATTACGTCGATGCGGAACAAAATGGACACGATAATGGAACATCCGTGTAAACCGATTGACTTTTGATATATAATCGAGATTATACGGAGATTATCCGGCTTTGAATATTCGTCAGTTCTGATGACGATGTGTAACGTCAACAGAAGCCTTTTTTGTGGTAGCATCTCATTGGGTCGCACTGTAATTACACGTGCAAATTACGAGCAATTGTGTACAGAGAGTGGTTAAAGTTGCCCGAGGCAGGTATTATTTTTGTCGATAAATAGAGATGAGCGACGTAACGGCGGTTTGTTGTCTCATTTGTTGGTGTGCATTTGTATGTAAATACTAAATCGCAGAGTAAACCGTTTCAATATTCCCGAGAATATGATAATTCTCGGCTAAACGCTCGTAAATAATTGTTTCATACGCTTCGCGTACCAAAGTTATGCACGCATCATGCTGTTCGGATCTACTTTCAGAGACATATTTTTTGCTGGACCGGCTTTTCATGGAAATAACAATGATTGTCATATAACGTTGTTACAACGAAAAGCGCGAAAAATTGTAGGAAAATTATGAATATATCACATGCTGTTACTTTATATGAAGTTTTTAAAATCTTTATTATATCTATTATTATTCTTTCTTTTTTCTCTTTTCGTTGTCATAAAATTTTATTGTTCAATATTTTATTTTTTCGCTAGTTAAATCTATTATAAAATAATGTGAGCTATTTTATAAATAGAACTGTATGAATGTTTAAAAATAATTATTACATAAATATGTATTATGTTTGATAGAGGTATGCATAATGAAATTGTCCGCTATTTAACAGAAATGATTCTCTGTGCTTTGGTCGTTTATATCGATATGTCGATAGTGCGACACTCTTGAAACGCTCATGTTAATCCAGCGGGCGATAATGGAGCACCAATGTGTAAACGGATCAGCCGACGATAATCCGCCGTCGATCCGATTCGTACACAGAAGAACTTCGACTAGTATGATCGTCGGAATGTGGACCAGCTCCGCCATGAAACACCGCTCGATAACGGTGGGTATCATGATCTACGCCAGGTCCGGTGCTATCGCCGCGAGACAACTCGTTTATCATAGCCTTCTCTCCACACAACTACAGCCTCCAGTTAGCAAGCGGAAAATATAAAGGAGCTGCACCCAACCCTCTAACTATCATGTCATCTGAGTGGAATTCCTAGTAGCTTGCACATTCCTTTTGATTCATCGACGAGATATATATCCACGCAAATATCGATCATGTTAACAAAAGATACTCATCCGCCAATTTCGCTATAGCGATCATTTATTTCGAACAAAAATAAGCGATAAATATTTTAATTTTCCAATTTGCAATTCAAATTTTGATTAATGGAAAATTGACAATTTTGCATTATTTCAAAAAATTAACATCATTACAACGAAAAAGATTAACATATTTCGGAAATTTTAATATTAATTCTTCTCCAATTATATATATAATAACTTTTTATAGTATCGTAAATCATATGATAAATTATGTATGAAAATTTTTCAGAAATTAACCATACAACCGCTTCAGTAAGTACTTATTCGTAATTTAACATGGTTGTTGGCCAGAGAAAACTGTATATGTTTTTTGTTCTTTTCTACAAATGTGATAAATATAATATATGTGAGGACTAAACATAAGTGAAACTGATTTGGTTTCGTAAACGTATCATTCTACATACAACTTTTGAAATACATTTTCGACAGATTTTCGTAAGACCTTAGGAGAGAATCTTTGCTAAGGTGATAATAGAAGCGTAGGTCGGAATCGTCACAAAGGGCAATCCGATAACGTACGGCGCAATCGAGAATAGTTCTGTTCAAAGTGGTCTGGCCATTGTTATCGCGACGAAACATCCCGTTTTCCCTAAGGGATTCGCCCCCTTTGATGGCCACCGGGTTTGCAAAGCGGAAGCAATAAGAACTTCTATTCTCTCCCTATTGCCACTCCCATCCATTTCCTTCTTTGCTTACAAAAACTATGTGCAATTATGGAAACCTTTTTTTTGTCTTGAATATAAATTATTGGTCGCTACTTTAAATGAAAAACACTAGCAAGTATCCTTAAAAATGGGAAAAATTTGCTCCGAATAACATTTATATAAATTTTTATAATCAATTTGTCCATATTTATTTTTTATAATACCATTATTTATGTTTAAAATTTATATCGATAAATATTAACACCATATTAACCGTTATAGCTATGTAATTAATTATTTGCCTGCGAGATAAATAGATATCAATTGATATTTTTTTAATAATAATTAAATTGCAAACTAATTGCAATTATTTAATAACATCAAAGACCGCGCGAAAGAGAGAGAAACAGAGAGAGTTTCTAAATAATTTACATACTGCAATTATAAAAAGCTTTTTTATATTGTAGAGATGCAATACGAGCGCATAAAATAATCACGGTATTTACGTAAAGAACACTAACCGTTGGTGACCGATATACGCCTCGAGATCCACAAAAGTATCCCGGCCGATACAATAGCCAGCATATGTGCTAGGATCGACATGAAGCATAGTCCTACGATATACGCCGTGATCCAGGCCAGATCCGACGCTATCGCCTCGAGACAGCCCGTTTTCCAAACGCTTCTTTTGTTGTCTTCATCGGAACTAAAGCACAAGAGATGCACAGATTTTAGAAAAAATGCAATAAAAGATATAAAGATTTGTATATGACGATATAAATAATATTAAAAAATCTTGAATTTATAAAAAAAATAATAATAATAGACTGATATTAATTTGTGGGATTATTGTATAGTGGCCTATTTTTTTGAATAGCTTAGGCTTATATATCTTTTCAATATTATTTGATAAGAGATCGATAGCAACTTCTCGATTTTATCCCGTTCTTCCGCGAAAAAAATTGAACCATCTGTTCGTTCTCTCATGATGCCACGCTAATAAAACGCAAAGCTTTTCACGTTTAAAGGGTGACGACGGTGGCGTCGATTAATGAACATCATTCCTCTCGCGTATATTTCATGTTTTCCAATTATCAACAGCGATAACACTGAACCGTCATACTCGACTTGAATTTTTTCGTGTGCTTTATCATTGCACGTGTTTTAGCTCTTCACAAAATGAGCAAAAAAAAGACGAGTTGAAATCACAATTTAATTATCAGACTGAGGTAGGTGGAGAAAGAAAATGTGGCGCCGAGCATTTGATGTCCTTGTAAGACGAGGATGAAGTGCCTTATCTGAGAAATTCAATTTTCTGGCGGAAAAGCTGCTCGCCCTCGCCTCACGACTGCTTTCAAGTGTTTCCGGCCGCGATAGCCGCTGTACACTCTCGAAGGGGGCGAGCGAAGATTTATTCGCGATGTCGTTGAAATTCGAAATGACGAGAAATTCTCGAGAAAATGTGGCTGGAAGTGTGGGTCCGTGGCAAAACACGTTGCTCAAGACCTCGACACGACCTTTCGTCGTTTATAGTGCATTAAGGCGCCGGAGTCCCTTGAAGGAACCGACTGTCTTATTTTATCTCGCAATTTATTTCATTGTTAACGGTATGTTTACCATTCGTTAATGAAAAGATGTGTGCTAATGATAACTAAAATAATACAGCTGTATGAGAAAGTTTTGAATAATTATTTATATTCTTTTTTTTATTGTTTTGTAGAAAAATTTTTTTTATGCTTCTACGTATAAATTACTAGAAAACATTGCAAAATATTAAGAAATAATTGTAAACAATAATTTAACATAACAGAGATCAATTAGTAAATTAGTAAATTAAGATTTCTATGAACATTAAAATTTATCAGAATTATTATCTTAGAAACATTAATTTATTTCGAAAGTCTCTTTTCATTATTAGATCAAATTATTCCTGTAGAAAACAACTTCATCTCTATGTGAAAATGTTCAAGAAATATAATGCTAAAACTATCTCTACATAGTAAAATTTTTGCTGTAAGGAAAAAAAAAGTACTGATATTTTCAATGGAATTCGCATCTCTGCGTCACACAAGTTCAATTAAAAAAAAAAAAAAAAAAAAAAGAAAAAAGAAAAAGAGAGCCTTCTATGTATACGTCTCGCGATCCCTTCTCGAGATTAGAAAAGGGATACTCTTCAAGAAGATACGGAAGGTGTTTAACTGAGGCGAAATACACACTCACGTGCACAAAGATATCCTGCGATAAAAGCTATTGAGGCGATTCGTATCAAAAATCGGGGAATATATACTGCCGGGGTGAAAGGGCAATCGTAACAGTGAAATATTTTCCGAGGCAATAATGCTATAGTTACAATGCTTCAGAAAATTCACTATCACGTTCTCTCAAATAAATACAATTGGATAAATTTCGTAAAATAAAATATTTCGACTCGACTCACAATTTGTAATCTACTTTCTCTCTTCTGTTTCGAAAATAATAATTATCATGTGTACTTCTCGACTATTAGCATTAAATAATCCGCACAAGCTTTTGCAAAAAACGAGCGTGCATCTGGTTAAGTAGTTTTATAAACGTAACTATTTACAGTATTACACATAGCATATGAAAAGAAGGAAAAAAAAGCAAAACTCGCAAAGCTCATTTGCGATATTTTAATGAAAGGATAAAATTCAATTATTTATTTTTATTTTTCAAGTTTAAATCACGGAGAAATACCTTTATACATATATCGAAAACTGCCATATAAACCCTATTATTAAAGAAAACAAAATTATGAACAAAGAAAGAGTAACTCAAAAGAATCGACTAAAAAAAGAGACCGCTGCCGGTTCAGCGTAGCAAGAATCTCATTGAACCGCTCAACCGGATGCGGCTCGTCCCGTTTCACGTCTTTCTAACCGCGTTTCCAAGCGTTTCCGTTATCGTCGCGCAAGACATCACCGCTTTTCCACATTCCCGTCGCGTTAATCGCCCCATTGTTCGCGACGTCAGCGGTCGGTGTAGTCGGTAGTCTTCCATAAGCCTGCCGAGGAAAACCGCACACATATACAATCTGAGCTCATGCGCGCGCGCGCACATACACACACACACATCCGGTTAAGTCGCGTGCACCGACAACGACGACGTCGTGAATATCGAGAACATCAGTACGGACGGCGTCTCCTTAAGGCGCCTTTGTATTCATCCTCGCGCTACGTGTGACACGCGAGCGGACCTCCCATAGCAGCTTAAAGAGGAATTACGGAACGTAAGGGATGGAGAACAGCACGAGGGAAGAAACAGGAAAGAGAGGGAGAGAGAAAGAAAGAGAGAGAGAGAGAGAGAGAGAGAGAGAGAGAGAGAGAATTGAAGGGAAAAGGGACGACGATGAGGAACCGCTGGTGTACACGATCGAAGAGCCGTGGTTATACTTCCGGTTCCAGTGCCAGAGAGGCTGTGAATTTCTCTCGTCAAGCGTCTCTTCATCCTACCGATCATTTCAGGTGTCTGTGAAGTTGGCACGACATTTTATTAATTTTTAAAAAATAATAGCAGTTCCAGTAGCACTTTCATAGTTCTATAGTTGCTGATAAACATTAAAAAAAGTTCCGCATTTTTAATATCAAAAATATCGAAAATAAAAAATGACGTGCTAACTTCACGTTCCAGCACGGCACATCCTCCTCTAAAGTACAAGAAAACATCGAAAATCAAGATGTTTATTAAGAGTTCTCGTTAGTTCTGTACCAATTCTATAATTATATATCATTTCAAGGCAAAATTCCAATAAATTACCAAAAAAATCAAAAATAAAGAATGACGCGTTAACTTTGCGAATTGAACACGACACTCTTCTCTCTAAAGTACTAAAACGAATTAAAAATTCTTATTTTTTACAAGAGTTTCCGATAGTTCTAACTGAGAGTCGCATATATATATATATATATATATATATATATATATATATATATATATAATTTCAGATCGAGATTCCACCAATTAACTTTTAAACAATTTACGTTTTAATTGCGTATTACGAAACTTAGTAAAAATGTGTCGTGCTGATGATTTTCGACAATTCTAACGATAGTTTTCGACAATTCTGCAAGAGTTCTATGCATTAAAATCAGTTTTAAACAGAGTCCCGATCATTATTTATTTTTAAAACAATTTTTAACAATTACGTCCAGCACGCCACTTAGTAAAAATGTGTCGTGTCTTGAAATGATATATAATTATAGAATTGGTACAGAACTAACGAGAACTCTTAATAAACATCTTGATTTTCGATGTTTTCTTGTACTTTAGAGGAGAATGTGCCGTGCTGGAACGTGAAGTTAGCACGTCATTTTTTATTTTTGATATTTATGATATTAAATATGCGGAACTTTTTTTTAATGTTTATCAGGAACTATAGAACTATGAAAAGTGCTACTGGAATTGCCATTATTTTTTAAAAATTAATAAAATGTCGTGCCAACTTCACAGACACCCATTTCACTGGGGCGAAAACTTCGGGAAAAGTATCAGCACGCGACGCAGCGATGTCGTTGCGGCGACTTTTCGCCGGGTTTCGGGATTTACGAAGCTGCTTCGTTTCTCATGGACAGTCACGAAAAAGAACGATATACGGAGTGTTTCGGAGAATCCTGGAAATTAATTTTAGTGGCAAATTAAAGAGAATTAGTCCTTTATCTATAGAGAACACTTTTAGAGGGATTGTACTATTTTCCATTATTTAATATAACGTTTAACACTGTTATAAATATAAATTAAATTGTTCGGATATGCTGCATCAATCGTATCTTGAAAAAAAAAAAAAATACATCATATCGTTCATTTTAAAAAATGTATGGAATCGCAAATATTGATACATTTCAGCCAATTGTAAATACGCCTCAACTGCCGACATCGTATGAGCATTTCTGACTGATAATATTTTCCAACAAGAATCAAATGGTAAAAGAATGAAATTTTCTAGTGAATTATGCGTGATGAAAATAGTAATCGATGATTGTGGCAACAATATGGTTTGTGGCAACAATATGAATTGCAGCCTGCCGTATTGTGTAGCTAATTATCGATACTTGTGTAACATGTTGCCTTTCTTATTCGTGTAATATTCCGGTACACGTATTCAGTCACACAGCTAATAATGTATCATGCGTTTATTGGTGTGTGTTTGCGTATGTATGCCGGGTCCGTGTATTATAGCCCCTCAGTAATATTTCATTAGCATTGCAGTATTGTTATGAGAGTTTATTCCAATAAATTGAATTCCACTTAATCATAAATTCACTGGATATTTACAAGTTGATACACGTCTGTTTAGTTAATGATAATTGAATTTTCAGAGTACTTATAAGTTGATTTTACATATCTCACGGATAGAATCGTCACTGAACGCATGAGACAAATGGTCAGAACGGTTTTGCAATGCGTTGCATTATTTATTTCAGTGTGATATGTGCGAATATTCAAACAACGTTTTTACTGTACTTTAACGCGTTTTACTGGCAACGACGACATTACGAATGATCTAATTTCTCGCGTGCATTAGCAACAGCACGCAAGCTGCAGATTGCGCGTTTTATCTACTGTACAAAAATTATAAATTGTACACGTTAACGCCGCGGCTGTTATGCAAACGCGAAGTACAACTAAAATCCCGATTTTATACAAGGCTATAAGCCCCGAAGAATTTATCAACACTTTTGAGAAATGTATCGCTCGCGCAAAAAAGTGCGCTAAGCTACGAATAATTCGAGAGGAAATCGCATGACCTGAGCGAGAAAATTTCAGGAAAAATATCGCGTATTAAAAACTTGAGGACAAAGGGCGCGGTGATTTCTTTGAACGAAAATTAAAAGTCCTAATGAGATTATCTAGCGGACTGAAAGTTTTAATATAAAATAGCTGTGTCGTGACCTCGAAATAACTCGTATTTCATGGCAGAGCGAATAGAGAAAGTTCATCTCGTAGAGATGTATCTGCACGTTACGCTGTTATGGTAGAGAATGTGCCCGTCTCTATCTACGCGCTTGGATTAGATCATCCGTCGACAAGAATAAAATGCCACGAGAGTAGACAGTCCGCGATTTTCTCTTATGGTTTCTTCGCGGACATTCGCTGAATTCTCGTTTTTTGCGATTACATTGATGTCGCCTGTCAATACGAACGCAACGTGCACCGCTCCGATGCGAGAAAATTTACAAAAGGTTTACTGAATTTTGATTAGTAAAAGAATTACAAACGCGACACGACGAGGTTATTGACACTTCCATTTCCCACGTGATGATCCGTTCGGAATTTCATCGAAAGTATGGAATTGCATAACGAAACTCTCTCTTTCTCTCTGATTGTAGAGATGGACCGTTTTATCTCTTAAAAAGTTAAATATTTATTTTGCTGTATAAACTCGCTCTCTTTGATACGTTGACGAATAAAACGAAAATTTATCGAAACGTTTGTCAACAACGATGCGTGAATACCGTCAACAATTACAACTATATATGCATTGAATCAAACGGTACCGTCATTCAATATCACAATAAAATTTTTCGCGCGATTAAAGGCATTGCAATAATGTGATATTGTTAGGTATGTTCAACTGAAATGCAGACTAAGGTCATTATTCGTCAGTTTATGTTCCATTTAAACATACCTTGTATATATATATATATATATATATATATATATAGAGAGAGAGAGAGAGAGCTGGACTAAGCTACTATTATGCCTCCACTGAAACCAGCATTACGCAATATATTAGCTAAATTCTAGCAAATAAGAACTCGTAATAATAATACTGCCTAATACTCACGTTCGTTATTACCATGTAGACAAAACTGCCGCCGGTATACTCTAGCGGCCGAGAAATAAACAACTCACCCTATCCATCTTACTCTGTGGTCCATCTCTCTCGGACCTACCCTATATGCTATTCAGAAATGTATATATCATATTAGTATTGCAGTCATGCATCGGTGATGGAAAAAAGACCGCCACGTCGAGTCGGTCGGATTTCCCTCGCGACGAATGCGCACGTATGCCAATGATAAAAAACATAAGGGAACGCGTGTGCGTTGTAAGGGGGAACACAAACACAAAGAGTGAATGGAGACGCGAGAGTGAGAGAGATACTAGAGGTAGAGATATTTTTCAGACGAACGGCGCGAGTCACACGCCAAAGATCTTTGTGATGAATTCGCGTGCAGCTTCCCAATGTTCCTCGCTTCCGAGGGTAGGGCTTAACTTTCGAATCAATTCCAGCGTCGACGAGGTGCCACCTGACGCGTCTGCTTATTGCTCTTGCGAAAAACGTCGCGAACGCACAGCATGGTGGATGAATGCATCGTTGATATATATATATATATATATATATATATATATATATATATATATACGTATATGTATAAAAATATCGGCGCTACGCGTTACGTTGCGGTGCGTTGCGTCACGTTGCGACCGGACGTGATCGCGTGTGCGGAAAAACATGCCTCGGACTCGGTGTGTGGAGAATCGTTTTTTTTTTCTCTACATCTTTTTTTTTATTCTCTCTCTTTCATTCTTCTCTCTTTTTCTCCTGTGTCATCCTTTCTCCCTGCCAACGTGGGTCATATGCATAAGCGACGTTGCGTGACGTTTCGCCGGCGAGAGTGCAGCATCGATCTCCACTGCCTGCCTGTGTTTGCACCCTCGTTTGTTCGTCGGACATCGCGTATGCGCATATGCGCTAATATGTGCACACTCTTTGTATACGATAGGTAAAAATAATTCCCCGCTCGCACAGCGTTGTTGGCACATGTAAGAACCTGAGGGGGGTTATTAATATAAAAGGAAAGACACATCGGCGTCCTGCGTGCGCAGACGTTTAACATTGCCGCACTACTGCATCCGGTAAATGCAATTTCGTTCGAATGCAACTTAATCTGTGCGGCAAGTGCTAATACCGGCACATTAATAGCTACTATCTTGCGTCCGTTAGAGAGACACGCTCGTACGGTGTTTACTTTGGCGTGATCGATGGCTAGCTCTGTCTAAATGAGAAATCAATCTCTTTTAACAAAGACAGCGGACTTACAAATTTTAACGACGAAAATATGTGTTCGGATAGATGAGAGTGTGTAAAGCTTTCTATATGCAAAAAGTTAGTTATAATAATAATTAAAATTATTTCTTTTAATTATATGTATTGGAGTTTTTTATTAATTTATCTAAGAACCATAGATATCAAATTTGCAATGTTTTAATGCAATAATTATATAAAATATTTTAAAAGATGTCTTTATTGATTATATACAGATTTTATCTCTCATGTATTTACGATTGGATCAGATATATTTTAATTAAAAATACATAAATATTACAATACATAACACATACAATATATAACACAATGTCTACATTAAAGAAAAATTATATATAATAAAATAAAAATATTAAAAGAGAGAGAGAGAGAGAGAGAGAGAGAGAGAGAGAGAGAGAAAAAGAGAACTGAACCAAGATATACATTTATATTTCTGTAAAAAAATTTTATTCATATAAAATTGGCGTGATGTTAAAAGAATCAGAAATAAATATCTTTTTAAAATATTAGCTTTTTCTACTTTTTGTTCTGAGGAAATAAATTATTACAGAACTTTGTAAAATAATGAAAAGCATTACACTAAAAAATAATTTCATGTCTTCTAAATAAAGAATTAATTAATATAATGGAAAATATATTTCAGACATGGATGATATTAATATTATAATTAGTGGATTTAACTGAATGAACGTAACTGTTAATGGATGAACCACCGAGGTAGAGAACAAGAAACTTTTCTATATTACAGAACTATTATGCGCTGACACAATGTTACAAAATCGTAACAAATTATAAACTACTTAAGTTTATTCAAGTTAAATTCATCTCATTAAGTACGAAACCGATTAATTTATTAATCAGTGCAAGTTTTATTTACCAAAAATTTACCTATCTAATCTATTTTTGATATTTTGTTTCTTCTCACTAATATTTGTTTTAATAAAAATATTATTTGAAATATAAATAAACTTTCTATAGAATAAAAAAACATGCCAAAAAAATATATATAAATATATATATATTGCTTTGAATGAAAAATGTATAAAGAGACGCGCGCGCGAAACGTCGCGCGCATGGAGAATGGTGTTTTCCATTTTCATGAAAAATATATACAAAAGCACGGCAGAGTGAGTGCATACTCGCTCTGATCTGTGGCTTTACTTTCGACTTCAAATTATTATTCATCTCAATCTATAGTACATTGTGCCTTGTACAACGACTGTCATAAAAACACATTGGGTGGAGTGTGAGTATAGACTCATCAATATGTTTCTTGTCAGATTACACGACGCACTGCTCGAAGACGATAAGCACTCGATTATACTTCGCTCGTAACTCATGCGCTATTCTTTTTTTTTTTTTAGCCGCCAACGAGTTCGCATTTCATAACGGAATCGTAAAAAAACTGTACCGTGTGACTTTAACAACCAACAGTGCGACATCCTTTGTAATGTGTCATAACACTCGTTGATTTATCAGTCACTCGCGAAGCGACTTTCATTTGTTCATCGTGGCCGTCCTGCTATTCTGAAGAATTAATCGCCGATCTGCTGCAATGATCAAAGGATACAAGTGTGAAGTAATAATTAGGATGCTCTATGTCGATTATTAACACAATAAATACCGCTGTGCATATCTTGCGGATGACAAATTCTATGTGATATAATCAGATATAATTTGCACAGCGTACAATTTGCTTCGCATTAAAATGAGGATCAATATTTAAACCAATTTATGGCCGCGCACGTGGTTTGTTGAACGTAGGGCCAAACACGGTTTGTTAAACACACAACATCGCGTCCGACGAAAGGACACGTGTACGTGCATTGCCGTTGCTCTCTACGGAAGGCCTTCGATATTATCATTACAATAGGTCGAAACCACCCCTTTCCAATGGGAATAATATGGTCGCTATAAATGATTGCAGATATACATCTAGTGATAAGGCACGCCTTGTAGTATTAATAAAAGCGATATCTCTCTCTAAATCTTCCAATTCTTTTATGACATACGTTGATGCGGAGCGTTTGAAAATTTGAAAAATACACGAAAAAGTGGATACAAATGTCTGTTACACGCTACGATACAGATGACACGAACTTTCTGCCACTCGTTTTCTACAGCGAGATATACCGCATCTCGTGACAGCTGCGGAAATTCAACGCACTCGCAGTGAATCACATTTCAATTACATGGAACAAGTTGAAATTCTCATTGATATCTTTAAATAGGTGTAATCTCATTGCTCCAGATATGGCTCAAGATTTATCGAATTTAATGCGACGTCGAATATTGAAGGTAGGAAAATTCTACGCTACGATAAGACGTATCGGCAGACGTCAGTTTCTGAAGAGCATGAACTTCATCGCACGGTTTAAAAGTTTGATGATTCGTTTAGTACATCGTCGACTCTGATTTCAAGTACGGTGAAAAGAAAATCAATCGCAAGGCACAGGCACAGATTTATCTCTTCAATAGGAAAACTATTATTTGTTCTTGTATATATACTTTTACACGCCATGGTTTTCATCTCGAATCGATCTTATGAACGAGTAGATAGCGATCTCTCGATATGAATCTTGATAACACTAAACAAAGTATCTCTCCAGTCTTAAAATCTTAAAGGAACTTCCTCATCAGACTGGCGAGATAAATTAGATTGTCCCGCAAATTGCTCTTACGTTTTGGCGAGAGGATGCTTAAGAGTTACGACGACGCAGCGTCCTCGTACTCTAAAAGTCGAAAAGGAGATCGATTAAGTGGCATCAGGAGAGTTTCTTTAAAGAGGAAAACCAGGACGTCGCTTAGCGAGCTTGTTGGATTCTCATCTCGGACGAGTCCTCGAGGCAACTCTGGGTACTAAATCTGAAACTTGCGTTACCGCTGGCCGTCTCGAGCACTCAAGGGTGTTTCCAGGATGTTGTACGAACCTCGTGAAATAGCAGGACGAGGGGGGCTCGGGCAAAACGTGATATTTAGTCCAGTCACTCGCTTCGTTAATTCCGCAACACTGTAAGCGCGCCTGTCGATATGCGACAAACGACTTCATTGTGACTCCTACTAAATATATATATATATATATATATATATATATATATATATATATATATATATATATATATATATAGCTCACGCCAGATAGATTGATTACGGATCAAACGTTCAAAATAAAAATAGCATAATAAGTGATAATTAAATAGACAAATGAGAGCCAATGCAGATCAAAAGCGTGAAATAAACATATCCAATTAAAGATTTATTTAATTAATTTAATTTATATGTTGTGAGCAATTAATGTTTTTTTAATTGTATTAGCATTATTTTATTAAAAGGGCTCGAAAGGTATAAATTAAATTAATTTAAATTAATAAATCTTTAATTGGATATCTCTATTTCACGCTTTTGATCTCCCTTGGCTGTCATTTGCCTATTTGATTATCACTTATATTTAGAGTCTTATTTTAATTGTTAAAAATAGCGTATTCGCGGATGGCCTTTCTCTTGCGAAAAATAATCGGAGAAAATGAAGTATTAGAATTGAATATATCAATTATTTATTTCTATTAAATAAGAGAAACATTAATAATACTTCATCTGGAAATACTTTGTACAATGTCTGGAAATTGACTTTGACTGACATAAAGCCAGAAAAACTCGATAGAAATATTTATTAAATTGATTTTCCTCACGATTTACATTAATTTTCGGGCTCTATATATCCCCATATATTTTATGTAAAACTTGAAAATTTCACCTACACACAATGTTTTAAAACTGTCTTTATAATTGTTATAACAGTCTTGTAATAATGGTGAATATAATTTATATTTATTAATGTTTGGAATATTTGATAAAGCGTTGTTTAATTATTATTTTCCAGATAAAATAAATAAAGTGAAAAAAGCTTTTAAAACTTTCAAATATTTAAAATACTGAGAAGTTACATATATTAAACTGTTTATACCATTTGAGACATTTCTATATACAAAAAATATAATATGTAATAGTAATCTAAAATTTTTGTGAGTTTTTTCAAAAGCAATAATTTTTTTCTTTTTTAGACTATTTTAGAAATCATTAAATAACTATAATTATAAAAAATTTTTATATTAAAATTTTAAACCAAATATATTGAAAGATAATATCTATATTCTGTTATTACAAAATTAAAGGTGATAATGGAATAGAATGTGCTGAAAATATTTATAAATAAATAATATGTTTCTAAGTAATAATAATAACAATAATACAATTTAACAGAGACTTATATCTATATAAAAATAAATGAAATAAACTCAACAACTCGCCAAATAAATTTTGTCATCGTAATTTCTTAAATTGGCCGAGAAATTGCACAAGAGTCCGGATTTAACGCTGCCGGAAGGAAGTCCATGTCGACGGAATGCGCGTCGCGAAACCGAAAGTCACTGGTAAACAGAGTTTACGGGGCGCGCAATTAGCGTAAATTGAAAAACACCCGTTATCCGGTAGAGAGGAAAGAGGTCGATACCCGAGCCTGCAAACCAGATCCACGGCGGCAGGCTGCCAGGAAGCTTGTTGACTACCACCCGGGCGTCCGTTTACGACGGATTAATTCGTCGATAAATGTTTTCGCGACGGCGTCACGAACGGAGCGCGCACCAAGTCGATTTACCCGCTGCCCGAAATTCGGGAAGTTGGAGGAGTCGCGAGGGGATGTTTCGGAGGGGAATAGGGATTAGATTTTGCAGGGAGAGAGAGAGAGAGAGAGAATACATACCTGCATTAAATCCCAAGCGGACGAGTAGTTTGGGTAATCTCGTAAACGAGAAGTAAGCGCGGCATTAATCCATCCGCGTAGTGTCCCGAATAGAAGCGCCTGGCGTTCCTGCTGCGATATTAATAAACCCTTGTCCTGCTGGAAAATGGGAAAGTTACAGTAATCCCGAGGTGCGGTAACGTGTGCGAACGCGCGGTGTTTGTTATTGTTTGCCCTACCGCAATCTCCGCGGTTTGCCTCGTCCGTTTTGAAACGAGCCGCGAAATATTCGGCACCATCTGCGAACGTCCATCGTTTGCGACGTTAAAAAATTCGCGTCCTGTGTGTATACGAGTATCCCTTTTTTTTAAACGGATCGTTTTCAGCAATGGACACAACAGAAACGCAGTGGTTGAGAGGGACGAACGAATATACGCCACGTCTCATCGCTAATCCGGAAAATCAAAATGGCTGCAAGTTTTATCGGTGGTGATTAAATGTACAAGAATTTTATGATCGACGCTAAGAGTGACGCTAAAAATTTTGTAGCTACTTTGATTCCGTGATTGCTTGTCTGTCCGATTCTCGTTCTAGTTGACATTCTGATAGTAGTTATCTGTATTCGATGAAGTTGTTTGTGCAATACGTGCTCTTCTATCACTATCATAACAATATTCGTTTACCATTTATCTTCGATCCGTAATGTACGTGCGAAACTTTCGCAAAGTGTCCAACAATTTCAATATTTCGTTGCAATTTTCATGATTTTCCGTAATTTACGTATTTATATTACATTGCGAATCCGTTGGACATATGTAAATTTCACAAATAATATTTGTGCGGTTTGGGGATTCGAATCTACTAGAATTATCACGATCGTAACGACGTATATATGATTGCAAACGCGAATGTTCTCGACACGACGCACTAATTTTAATACTTTTCGTCGAGTTGACCGCTCTCAGTCAGCGATTCCATTATCTTTGTCGCTGTTTCTCATATTACAGCATAAATTTCGTAATATCTTTCAATTATACCACGCGCTGCCGCTTCTTCGCAATATTAATCGACGACCATGAAAACAAAGCATGCGCCTTAGATGCATCAGCTTTCATAATTCTTCGAGGCTTTCGTTTCATTAAATCATTAAACGCTTTGAAAAAGTAATTTCATGATTTCGTTATACAAAGTATACGGTATTTTTTTGACATTTTTGTTTCCATTGCTCTAATGATTGTGGTGAAATAAATTTTATACTATCAATTTTTTAACATAAATGCTAACTGTTGAATGAGCTAATAATCCAATAATAACAACTTTTATAAATGTATCAAATGTATCTCCTTTGACGAAATATTATCATAAAAATAAATATTTTTTATTTCATTATTAAAGTTTTAAAATCAAATTTAGCACGCAAACAAATTTGTATATTTACTCTGTATATATTGATAAAATTTTATTTAAATTGATTAATTAAAAGAAAGATGTTTCTTTGATATTAATAACTTCACATCTTAAGCGCGAAGTAATCTGCAGTTTTAATACTTTTTCAATATTGTTTAATTACAGAGCGGTACTCACGCCCACGAGAAGCGCCGCTTGCGACGGCGACGACATTAATCGCCGGGTGTTCAAGAACGAAGCACGAGCTTCGGTCGTTCGTGGTGGCGTTTCATAATATTCAAGATTTCCGTCTTCTACGTGCAAGAGCGAGGATGGTGTTGGTTCGTTCCTTCTTAACTCTCTCCCATCCAGCCGGGCTGATATCAGTGAAGCTAAGCACGCGAACCTCGCGAAACGTGCCGCGGACGTTACAAATCAGCGAAATGAGCTTTTAAGTACCGAGACTCGTAAACGCGAGGGGCGCGGGCGCGCTTCCCAAGTTGTTGGCCGACGAAAATTCACCCTACCCCCGCCCGCCCATTTCCAACGCGCGTTGTAATATGAATATAAATTACCCGACGTTCCTCGAAACTTTTAACTCGCACCATCGCTTCGTTTTCTTCTCGCTCCTGTTCATTCGTCTGTCGTTCGCAACCCTCGAGAGAGCGTGTGGCCTCCGCGATGTACTCCCTCGACTAATTGGCCGACGCTTATTGTTTCTTGAAAGCTCGCGTGCGCGCGCGCGCGCGCGAATAAACGCCGCGAAGACGAAAGTTGCACGCCACCGGGAGTGCAGAAACGAGATTATTCTCGCTGAAACTTTATCGTCGGTTCTCTCGCCCAGCCGGCGACGCTAACGAGGCTAACGCCATTGCGCCTGTTTCCGTCATTTCCGTACGACGTCGACCGCTGACAGACTCCCGATCTACGACTTTCTGTCGAACCACGACGTTGGCGACGAGGAGCGTCCGTCGAATTTAATCCTCCCGTCACCGAGGATGCACGAACGAGAGATAAAGTGGTATAAATCAGACCTTCTTCATTTAGAGAATTTAACCCGCGTCCGGACGACGTGTTTCCCAAACGCAAACAGGCAACGTTGCTTTTTCTCCAGAAAGGTCGCTTCGTGTGAAAACGTTATGTGTGTACATAAATATATTTTAATGTTACGAAACTAGAGGAATTTTCAGTCGAGGAAACAATTCTCTCAAGAGTTAAAATTTTATGAGGGATACAACAAACGCTGACGTCACTTGGATGAAAGTTCTTGCATTACTTTGTTGTAGAATCTGGTATTAACTCTTTACGATTGTAATCTAGGTTATTCAAAATATTTTGGCGAGTATATAACAAACATCTCGGTTTAAGATCACAAAGGGTTACAAAGCAGAAACATTATTCACAAACGTGTATCTTTGTTTATTTATTTAAAGAATTATAAATCTGAAATATAATTCTTTCAGTTCAATTCGCGTGATTTATACCACTTTATTTATTAACCATCATCAACTTAAATATACCAGAAAGACTGCACGCTACTCTTGCAATCGCAGGTAATTTACTTTTTACGCAAGAAACGTGTTTTTAACATCTTATTTACCTAGCTATAAATTACTTAGCTATCAGTTACAGCGATACATAAACTTTATATATTCATTAAATATGAATTTATCTTTCAATTGAATTATCTTTGTTAATCATTCATTATAAAGGCATCATAATTCTATAGAGTTTTCTTACAAACCAAAATAATCGGAAACAAATGGCACAATTAAGTGTTAATTTATTATTGCGTTTAGAAAATAAGTTTAAAAAATAATTACGCGATTAAAAAATAATTAAGTTTAAAAAATAATTATGAAAATGTTATAACGCATTCAATATTAATAACGATCATTTGCTAATTGTAACGATCATTGTAAATATAATCATTGTAACGTTTTTTATTATCTTAAGTGAATAATAAATTTAAAATTGTAGAAACAAATTAGCAAATAACACTTAATAATGCCAAACATCCGAATTTGATTTCTTATTATGGAAGGAGATACTAGATTATATAAAAATCATTCAAGCAAGATAGATTCAGCTCACTTTCAATAACGAATTGATTTAGTTTAGCAAGTAAATGCAATTTCTAGTATTCATTTTAATACTATTTAGTACTATCTCTAGTAATATTTTTAGTACAATTCAGATATTTTATACGGAAACAATGAAACAACATTGAAAACTAGAGAGAGCACATGCATCCTCCTGTATTCGTGACACGGTCATAAATAAGTTTGTACACCAGCGCAAGTAGAAACTTCAGTGAGCTGCACGGTGTAAGTGCACTTCGGCGGAACCTATGTACGGTGAAAGGGTTAAAATCGTGTGTCGTGAGCAGACTTGTGACTAAATTAATTATTCTTTGTACAAACTGCTAGAAACATCGCGTCGCATGTAGAAGTAACAAGTTACAGTGCGAAACGCGAGAATAACGAAAGAATTCAATTGCCTATAAAAGAGAGGTGTAGTATATAATTTCAAAGTCATATATATATAATGAGAAAAAAATTAATTAGAATTTAACAATGAGTGAGGAAAAAATAACTCTGGTGAATATTAGGATATAAATTCATACAGCAGAAATTGCAGCTACTTCCATCAAAGGATTCAGTTCGATACATTTATTGCGCGTTAATTAATATCTCTGATTCGCATCGAGAAGAGGCTACCAATATTAATTGAGCTTAACAATGGATATTTTTTTAAAACTCTTATAAATTAATCCGTCCTTTTTAGTCGGTACTCTTTTTTTGCGAATGTATGTCTACGCATATTCATCAATCACTAGCTTTCTTTCTCTTTCGCAAATTACAAGTCTCGATAAATAATGAAAGCTCTTTGAAGTTTTACGAACTTCCCGATAGAAAAGCGTGACATATATATTTGAGCGAATAAATCAGGGCTTCGCGAACATCCCGGTAACGAGCAGAACTTTCCTTCGGGAGATACATCAGAAAGGGAGCCGGCGCGTTTCTTTTTTCCTTCCCCCCCCTCCTCCTTCCGCCGTTTTTCTGCTAAGATCTACGGTTTTGTCTTGTTCGTTAAATTCCACCCTCGCGAGAGACCGGCACAACGTCTCCGGGCGGAAACGATGTCAACGATACTCATCTTAATGCCTGTTGAACCGGAAGTGCAGGCAGGAGAGCGCCTACGTCCTAGACCCTCCAGTAAGCAAGCGTAATGAAAACGTATATTACGACGAAAAAGGAATTCGCCTGGGCATGCATCCGCTGCTCTTCGTTTCCTTCAAGAATCTTGAGATTCTTTTGCGTTAACAATTTTGTTTTATACTTTGATATATCAATTACCTCGAAACATCATTGTTCTAAAAAGTTACTAAATCCCTTGTAGCGACATTCTTATACATTTATAAGGTAATTTATAAAATTATTTATAAACGATGTAAACCTTCGTAATATATTGAGAGAATTAAGCAAATAAAAAAATAAACACACACACACACACACACATTATTTGAGCAATTTGTTGCAGATTTTTGCATAATAATGCCGCAGTATTATCAACTTTTACGATTACACACAATTGAAAATCCAGAGAGTTTCCGAGTTTTAAGTTTATAAACGCAAATGGAATCGAGAGCGAAATTAATATCTACATGTACGTTTTATCATTGTACTGAAAAAAATATATTGAACCACACGGCTAATTTATGTGTCGCAATGCGTGCACATTTATCATCTAGTTAATATATGCGTACTCACCTGCGCTGTTGCGGATTCTTGGAAAAGGGGGTGATATGATTTACGGTAGACGATTCCGTGGGTAGCGCCACAGATCGAGAAAACGATACTCAGACAGAGCATTATTATCATCTGAAACATATATTTCAGCAGTCGTTTAGTACAAAAAAAGAAATATTAACAAGTTAGTGTTAGAGAAATATTAAATGAAACACGAGAAAACAATGTACACGCACACTATTAGTCATACAGTCACCTGCAGAGAGCAGTTCTCAATAACAAACATTTTTTAAATATTGTTTCAAACATATATATCATAATAGTTATATTTTTACATCATATTTATATACAGCTTTGACAGTAACTTTCCATTTTAAACAAAAACAATAAATACCACTATATCACTTTTGCTGCTTTCTATTTTTTTTTCTTTTAATATTATGAAACATACTCTTTTAAATTAAGTAAGTAATCATATTTGATATTTGATTTTTATAAACGTTAAATAGTTTATTTAAAAAGAAAAAATTATATTTTCAATATTTTATAATTTGCCAATGTCTGTATTAATTTAATCATTGTAATTAGCAGAAAAAATGGCGCTAGTATTAATAATTATAAAAATGTCCGTATTACACATTAAAATTCCAAGTGCAAATTACTTACGAGTATATAGAAACAATTACTTTCGCGATGCGATCGCCTTCCATGTCGATATACAACATGTTGCAATCGTTAGTGCGATTAAAGAGCGAACGAGCGCAGAAATTGCTGGGGATTTTCACCGTAACGCGGCTGTTTATCACCGTTAAAAATATAGCTAGGATAATACGTCGGTACAGCAATTGGATTTATATTCATCGGGATAGCCGCGCGGTCCGGTTTATCAGCGACACGAGGGCACTCGTGCAGGGATAAATGGGTTTTTCAGTGAGTAAGGGGAAGGGGAATAGCGGCGAAAAGGTTCGGGTAGTCGCCAAGAGAGGTAGAGGTAGAGGGAGAGAAAGGTAAAGAAAGAAATAGAGCGGGACTGTTTCGATCGATGTCATCGGATTCGGGAGGTTGCGACTTGTAACCGGTCTTTGACGATATTCCGTAGCGCTTGGTTAAATCGGACTCTCAAATTTTGCGGTCTCTGTGACGAGCAGCTTCAGCTGCCAATTTTCCAACATACTGTTTCGATCGTGTTTCCTGCTATCCAGGTACTACAAATGTCAAATTTAAACCTTTTACACAGTTTACGCAAACTGATCCACGATCTCATAATCCTGTACACCATGTGTACATCTGTTGCGAGCAAAGTTTAAAAATATAAAACATTTGAAAATCTATATAAAAAAAAAAGTTATTCGATCCTCGATCCGATTGTATATGAAAATAATACTAATAGGTAACATATATATTTATATACATGTATATGTATGTGTATATATACATATATATATATATATATATATATATATATATATATATATATATACATGTATGCAAGTTATTTAATACTATGTATATTTGTATATTTATTTAAATAATTTATTTACTTATTTAAAGAAAATATGATTTGTATGTTTTAATAGATAAAAAGATAATTAGTATATATATATATATTTTCTAAAAGTATTGTAAAATTAATTTGACATCTCGGAGACTTCCTAAATTAATTTGTTGTTTGGAAATGAACGGATTAGTCGCCAATTTCCCGAGAGAAATTTTAACCTCGTCGATCTCGGGCCGTACTGAGCGCCAACATATAATTCCTGAGGAGCTTTGGCTCGAAACTGTTTAATTCAACGTCGTTTACGGAAGTATTAGAACTTTTCAGGTGCATTTGGTCTAACAAGGTTGCAACTTTGCATAATCCTGTTGTTGATGAGGAACGCCTACTATTGTACATAGCAGGGAAACGAATGAATAGTTGGGATAGAAAGAACATAAGTCTATTGTGTGCATTGATTACGATAAATTATGTAAAGATATTATTACGCCAGGTATATACTTCCCACTGTCATTCATTATTCATTTTGTAAAACTATCAAATGAAAGAATATAAAAAATTTAATTGTGAATAAAATTTAAATTATATTAAAATATATAATATATAGACCAAGGCAAACAAGAATTTAATTAAAATCCATTCAATTACATTTTGAACATATTAAATAAAGATTTGTGCCCCGATTCAGGATATAATGATAAATTTTCAAATATCTATTAAATTGAGTGCATCTGAAAGATTTATTAATAGAAATCAATTAAATTATTCAAGTATATTGTTAAAATGGACCGCATATCGTTAGAACGTAATTTAATTAAAATACAATATTTCTACTAAAATTCTGCCTATCCTATCTGTGTCCTTTTCTGAATTCTATTATTGTAATATCAACTAATTCAAGTTATATCATATAGTACTTGAATTCCTACATGGACTTATGTGTCCAGATTATCCATTTATCACGATTTTATCATATATCATAAAAACTAACTTCATAAAAATTTATATTTTTCAATCAGCGAAAAGTTTTATTTATTTTTACTAGAGAACGCTTTTCACATCCGCTTGAAAGCAAATGTCAGTGAAGTGTTGGGGCGAGGAAGTACATTAATGATTTGTTCATGTGCCATCAGTTACGATTTTGATATATCGTATATCAAGAGTTATTGTAATCTCTCATATCTCATTCATTGATGGCTAAACAAGTCATGTTTTTTTAGTGCTAGTCTAGTATTTTTTCTACATATTCCATTTTTTAATGTATAGTGAGAGTTTATTCGTTTATACATACATATGTATATATGCTCCATTTGTATCCACGTCAATCATGAGTTATACGGCAAAAGGATTCGTTCGAAAGAGTACGATAGAACTGTGTATTCAGAGCGAAGCGAGCATTAACCATGTGCCAATGCGCATAAAATGCCCAAGAAGGCGCACTTCTCAAGCATAATGCTAAAAGCACTGCAAATGTTGACACTTTTCACTTGGCATGTCTTTCACGTTGGAAACGTCGTTCGTTCGTCGTCTAGTTCCGGAATCGTGTTTGGAAATGCATTGCAGTTCGCGCATCCAGTTTCTCTTTTTTTTTTTCTTAACTAATTTTTATATGCCATCTGAGACTTATAGTATACAAGATGCTTTAACGTCCCCAATTTTCGGAATCTCAGAGATTGCACATCTCAAAATATCTTCTAAAGCACAAGAAGTAATCTTAATGAAAATATTGTCTGATTGTCGAAAATTGTACAATCGAATTAATTTCCTTTTAAGTATTGATATTTGATTCCTTTTAGTATTTTTTTTTCTAATTCTAATTCCGTCTTTAGAACTTTTCAAGATATATAGCCTCGAAACTTGAGGTGAAATACCTTGTATGCTTTTGAGATTATGAAATTTTTCTTTCGACGTAATAACCATGAATTGCATAATCGCACAATACACGTGAAGTAACACCAGACATCGTCCGTAAGCATGATAAATGCAATGAGCATTTATCATTCAGATTAGAAGATATAAAATTTCCTTTTAGTAACGGAATAAAAATTCCAATATATGCAATTAATATAATACATATAATAAAGCGAGAGGTTTCTTTTGTACACATTAATCGCATATTAAAAAGCGATTACTGTACAAAAGACAATAAACTACTTGGATTTTTATTTATTATAGTTCAAATTATTTAGACACACATTTTTAATATTGAAAAAAACTTGTTCTTTACATCTCTTTCTTTCTTTTCTGATCGACCGACCGAAAGCACAGCCCATACCATATTTTAATTTATAAACGATTCGCCAAGCAGCCATGAGGAAGTAGTAAATTTCTAAATGTTGTCGCGAAAAAAGGAGAAATTTTTTAGCAAAGTATCGGTAACAAAGTATATTGGCGATCAGATTCGGAGCCAGTGAACACGGAGAACTTGGCGTTCTGTCGATGCGTTTGTAAAATGCACCAAAGATGCATGAAGCGGTTGTCGTGTGCATCGGGGGGGAAAAGTTCGCGGAGTTTTCTCGCTCGCGGATGCATCGAAAGAAAGGTTACATACAGACGTACGGTAAACACAGAGAGAAGTTACAGATTTATGTGTAGCGCCGGTGGAGTTAGTTGCAAGAATTTCTCCGCAACGTTTTAATACGCCACGATATCTTGACAGGTATATCGCGACTTTTGACTGCCGACAATTTACATTAATTAGGTAGATGCATACAAAAGAGAGTGGCATTTAATTGCGCGCTTCTTGCACTGCATTCTTGCGCTTGTATGCTTCTTGCGTATAAATGCATATAAATTCGAGTTTTGCGGCAATTTGTCGTGCAATTTACGGCTGCGTCGCTAGAACATCGCAGTCTCCTTCTTACAACAAATGATTACGTATTAACTAACGAAACTGCACGCGAGCGTCAACTCTCACGTAATATTCGCTATCTACCATCTGCTCTATATTCATATTGGTCACTGCAAGCGCAATATTATGCAGATACATAGATTGTCATGATACATACATCAATGTCATCTAAACGATAACGATGTCGTGATTCTAGCTGCTCTATGACGAGAAGCAGTAGTTAGAAAAATATTAGTAAGACCTGCTGGCCTTAACGATTCACGAGATGTCACTATCAACGGATCGATAATCCAAATTCCAATGTGATACATCTCAACGGGTCGCATTGTCCTTGTCTGTGCGAAGGCAGATTAGGGACAGCAGATGGCAAACACAAGTGGAACGCGGGCATGGTAACTAAGCTTTCACTGCAAGCGAATCCTTCCCGGCTTGCGGTGAAATTGTGTTAACTAAACATGTCACTATTAGAACAGATCTGAGTCATGAACCTCTCTTTGAATTAATTCTCGCATAGTTTCAATAAAAATTAACTAAACAATTAGAAAGATTACAGGATTAGAAAAAGAAAATCAGAAAGAGAGTTTCATTATTTTCACATATATATATATATATATATATACTTTTTACTATCACAGACATCACTATAGGTACTGACGTACTTTCAGAAGAAACTTAAAAGTTGTGATACGATAAAAAGTAAAATATAAATATATAGTCCAGCTATTCATTTATATTAAAACTAGATAAAATCTATTAAACTAGGTAAAATTTATTAAAAATTGCATATTCAAATTTTGTAGCTAAAGTAAAAAATGAAATTTTCCAAAAAAATTCACGTTTAAATACGAGAGCAAAAGTGATATAGGGAAACCATTTCATACACTAGGAGAAGCTAGTTATGTGTGTTCCCTTTTCCCGCAACAGTGCATCCGACTATTATCCTATCGCGCTTACATACAGCATTAGCGATACATATACCGCAGCCGAACGGCGAATCGAACGCATTACACATGCTACGATATCGCGGCACGCCAGCCATAATTTCCGCGGTCGGCCGGTAATTAGCTCTTTACCAATTTGTCGAACATATTACCCAGTCATCATGCCCGTCTATCCCTATGAGCGGGGTCGTGGCTCTGGATAAAGAGGAAATTACTCGTTGACGGAAGCAATAAGTAACGCACGTGCGCCAATCGATATGTCATCGACGGATCGATTCCATTATTTGTTCGGCGTGTCCATTATTGTTGGCGCGGAACGGGAAACTGCTTTGTACCTTGTGGCTGTGTAACCGCCGCGGTCGGAAATTTTTGTCGGCCTCCATCGACGACATCGGCGATGTGGCGGCCGTCGTTGACGTGCTATTTCACGGCGCGGATTTTTTTTTTTTTTAACAGCACGATTAAAAGAGATTCCGGGAGCACACCGACGAGCGCGACATGTAACCGACGTCAAGAGCCCTGTGCGCGTCATCGATTTTGTCATTACTAAAGGTGACACCGATCGGAAGACTGCCCTACACTTTTTCGACGATCAACTAGAACGGAGCCAGAATTGACCCCGTTGATTTCCGCGTCGAAAATGGCTTTTCAACGTTCTCGATTTTCGGGGGAATTTGATTTTTCACAATTTCGCGGAAAAGCGTCAACGATTTTCAATTTGAGCGACCCAGATCTGTGGTTTTCTCGTTACATTCTATTTAAAACTGCATCCTATCGCGATATTATAAATGAATGTCAACATACACACACACACACACACACACAAGGAACTTCAGTATGCTATTGTACTAATTGGAAGGAAAAATCTGTGATGTGTGCGCTATAAGCTACTTTTCAAAAATCCTGAAATCATGACAAAAATCTTTGGGAAAATGATAATATTAAAAATAATGTAGCCACACATTGATAGTATATTATATGCTTTAAAAGGAAGAGAAGAGCAATAATCGCCGACAATCTGTTATAAAGTTTACAAAAGATGTGTGAAATAAAGATAATGTACAGAATACTTATGATTGTGTAATATGTTCGACATCGTTCTGTTAAAGCATTTGAAACGTTACAGAAAGGATTTATGAGAGAGAGTTTCTCATTTTATACTGATAAAAGAATTGACGCTAAATTCAACGGAAATGAAAGAGAGTTAGATAGATAGAGAGAGAGAAAGAGAGAAAATAGTTTTAACTTTATCATTAATCGTCTTTAAAATTAACCGATTAAAAATACTTTTAATCTAAAGCGTATAAGCGTTTTTAATAAAGAATTCAACGTTTCTTCTTTGAAAAAGATATATATGTATATATATATATATATATATGTTTATATTGTTAATTTTATAATTATATTAATTAAGTAAACGTTGATATTATTAAATGCATTGAAATGAATATTTGTATTTAAACGAATTAATTGTTATTTAAAAAGATCCGAGAAAATAAATTATCTTATCGCACCAATTTTATAATCACTGCAAGAAATTATTCGCTGCATCGCGCAGTTATCGACGTATATCACGAATTATATTCACGAAGTTATTTGGAGAATCTGAATAGGGGCGATAAACTGGTTAATCGTTACCAACGTACAAACTTCATAAAGCCTGTCATCGGAGCTGAAAACGCTTTAGTGATGCGCTCAGAACTGTCGAGCAAACAATATTACAGGCACACAATATCGTTTGCTTCTATCCGATATTTATCATTAACAAACCCATTCTGCGATAAATGAGGCCGTCGATCAGCAGTAGTAGTTGAAAGAACAAATCCTCGTTCCGTTTAACGCCGTCTCGCACGCTTTTTTTCCGCGCGTGATCGTGAAAGTGTCTTTGTGTGTATCAACTATAAATGCTACACCCGCGTAGCTATCTTTCACTTACTTCCATTCTCGTGATTCTCATTCCATGCTCTCTCTCTCTCTCTCTCTCTCTCTCTCTCTCTCTCTCTCTCTCTCTCTCTCTCTTTATCCACTTGTTTTTTTCTATTTTTTCCTTCTCGCATTTTCATACTATTCCGCTACGCCTAGTGCCCATCTATATCTCAACTTGTGCAATTGGCGACAAAAACCAGTAAACAAACGAGCAATCGATTGACTGTCAGCGACAAAATGCAACGGCTCTAAATACAAGGAAAACGCGGCAAAGTAACTTGAACGGAGTTTAATTTTATGCGGTCGTAAATTATCACAAAGCGGCTCTTAAGCGGAATCTTATAACAACTATAAGAACTGGTGATTAATTTTTTAATTGGTAGAGACGACTTAAATGAAGATTGAATTAATTCCATTAATAAATCCTATTAGTAATTTAAATACAGATATTTATTGAACATTCGCGTGCATTCTATAATAGAATATATAATGCTTGAACGCGACAATTTTTATTCAGATTTCTCGCAAAAGCTATTAGTCACAAGTGTGTCACGTTAGATTTAAGAATTCTACAGATTACCGAATCTGTAGCCGGAACGTGAAATATTGCAGTATTATATGCGCGCCAAGAGAAGGACGAAAGTTTGATTCGAAAACAGTGAGTTTGTGCGGAAAATTCGGCGCGCAACTTCATGAAATTTCAATCGCGAGTAGAAATCGCGCGCAGTTATCTGCGAAATTTCATGCGAGACAAGTACGGAACGAGCAAAGTCGACGGTGAGAAACAATTGATTTGGCCGCATATTACCGCGAGAATATTCACTTGTGCTAGACGTTTCGCGCGCGCGATGTATTACATAGTTCTGCACAGGTATACGTACATATGAAATTTCGTATGTAAATTGTACCCCCCGGGCATCCTCTTTCCCTGCCCGTCCTCTATGTGAATATATGCTCGTCGCTGCGCGCAAGATGGGAACCTAATTAAATTTGACCGTGATTATGAAGGAAAAAAAAAAGAGAAGAAAAAAGAAAGAGAAAGAAAGAGAGAGAGAGAGAGAGAGAGAGAGCGATTCATCTGACTCGAGAGATACCGGTTACATAATTTTCGTCCGCTGCGTCGCACGTGAGTTTCTCGCTCGCGCGATTTAAGCATTGTAATGGCGAAACTCGCATCTAGCTCTCGCATAAGAAGGCAAACAGAGACCGCTCGGGTCTCTATATATCGAATTAATATTCTCCACGCCAACGTATCGATCCGTTTGCGGTTGCAGAAAAACGCGTTGCGACCGCGTGCGCGAAGGAACGTGAGCGCATTAAGATTGAATGCCGTTGCAGAATAATCGGGCCCGCTACTTCCATTCGTTCTCGTTAGGCGAGAGCCGCGTACCTTGCGTCCTTGTTATTAAATCCGCGGTATAATTTATCGCTTCGTTCACACTTATTCTTATGTTCGTCTAATAATGCGATGAGAAAAAGCGCCGCGTGAAAATTAGCGCGACAGTGCAATCCTCGAGCAACGACATTTTCGCGCAGAAGACCACCGTGCTTCTTACGTACCGCGACTTCACAAGCGTAATATTTTTTTTCCACGAAATGTACGTACATTATGTCACTTTGAGATTTTCACACTTTGAAATGTTTGCCTTTGCAACATTAATACATTCTCTTTAATATAAACTCTACACGCTAATATGAAAGTTAATCCTTATACATAAGCATATTACAAATATTAAAAGATGTAATTTTTAATTCTAAAAGTGTAGATTTGCAATATTAAAAAGAAGATACTTTTATTGCGTGGAGTACAAATTTATAAAGTAAAATAAATTATTAAAAATTTATGATAAAATAAGATTCAGATAGACATTGCAGAGTGCGAAACTAAAACATCGAGAGAGCATCAATTTATAAAAGAATGTAAAGATGGTATAGGTACAAATACTAATCAGGACTGATAGGCAATCGATCATGTAAATATGATGAAAAATTGACTCACCGGTCGATTTGTTATAGTCGTTGCTCCTCGCAGGCAGTATTATTTGGCATCGCGTATAATTCACGTACAAACACACACCAACAAAATTGGTCGAAAAACCAATCGGAAAACGCGACTAATTACGAACCAGCGCTCTAATTAATCCCGCGATCGCTCGAAGGTTTATACGACATTCCCGACGCTGATTTATACACGTACAATACACGCGCGCTTGAAAAGAACAAATGACTAGGAAAAACTACGACCAAACTCGTTATTTTTTTATTCGATGAAACTCTCCAATCTATGAGAAATGAGAAATATATACAATGATTACTGTGTAAATAATTGTAATCGTTGTCACGTAGCGCGTGCAACCACTGATCGAAATTCTCGATATTCAATTACAACAAGAGTAATAATTCCAACAGGAAAATAATGCGTAAAAAATCATTTATATATCAAAAGAGATAAAAAGAGAATTCGTAAATATGCATAGCACACACGGTATCTCAAAGAGTGGTCTGAGATATCTTGCTGTAATTTCTCTCAATTTGTTACGAAATGCAATTATGTAATTCTAAAATTACATTAACAGTGTTACTACGTATAATTGCTCGTTATTGGATTCGATTTTCCATGCTTTTAATTCTTTGCACATTCCATTGCGGATCGATCAAATCGTATCACCGAATATCGAGTGAAACGCGACTAGTAATTAATATTGCAAATAGATTTACCTTTCAAGGCGCATATAAAAGAGTGCAATATAGAATCTATGTAGTTTTACTTTAATGAAATTTGTGACAACGATTAATCATAGCGCGTAAAGATTATTATTTGCAGAGACGACGTGTCGCACGTTTGTACGTCGGATACGTTCAGATTATTAGTCATATGAAAGGTCATGGCATATGTCATGCGTATACGAGGCGCAGGAATGTGGCCGTGGAGTGGGGATGACCGGAGAAGGGATGAGAAGAAGTAGAGACAAATCACGCTTCACGTTATTATAAACAAATCGTCAAAGGTATTTGAAAGACGTAATACTATCAAAGAGTTTAAATCGTGTAGCAAGACAGTCGAGCGAAACAAATAGCGTATTATTCTTACTAAATTAAAATAGATTTACCTTTCAGATGTATCACAAGGAACGCAGTGTAGGATTTAGTTTTACTCTAATGAAATTCGTGACAGCAATCAGTCGTAGCGTATACAGATAATTCGCGGAGCCGACGTGTCGTACGTCTGTGTGTGCGTCGTTCAGATTTTCAGTCATGCGAAAGGTCGCGGTGTCATGCGTCGTACGTGCGTACTGTATGAATGTGGGGATCGTGGAGTGGGGGTGACGGTGGTGGAGGGGATGAGAAGTAGAGGTAGTAGGTAGTGTCACGCTTCGCGTTATTATAAATTTATCAGAATCTGCGTTATAACAACTGTCAAGAGTAGCGAGTGATCATAAGTGTCGCATATTAATTAATGTAAGTGATTATTAACTAAAACTACTAATTATAAGATTAATTTTGTCATCAAAAATATTAACAATCGCGCACTCGCGAATTAATAAAATACTGTAATTGAACAGTGTGGAATATAAATTGTCAGATACATATAGTAATTATAATACTTTAGATTAATTAAATTTAATTGAGTATTCTTTTAATTTCATACTTTTGTAAGATATTTTTCTTTGGATATTTTACTTACTGAGAGATATACGATACGCATATTTTGTATTATTTATTTATCAATATATCGCGTAAATATAACATTAGAAGTATCATAAGAGATTTTCGTCATGTAGTAAATTAACATACGCGTTAGCAAGTAATTATTTCTTGATTACGCGACATATTAAAATATCATTATATCATTATATTATGCAGCAGGGATTAAATTAAAATTTATGTTATAATGAGTTAGTAATTAAATACCTATACGAAATTTTTTCTTGTAAAAAAGACGTATTAAAAATGGTGACTCAAGCACCGTATTTCATATTACAAATTTGTTAAAAAGTATCTTATACAAAAAGAAAGAATCACGATAATTATTACTATGCTGTTTTAATTAATAAAAATAAATCATGTAGCATATAATCTATATATCGAGCAAAAATCAATGCAATGTTAGTGCATCGTCCGATATAACAAATACTGAATATAGATGAAATTATATAGAAGAGAGAAAAAGAAAGAGAGAGAGAGAGAGAGAGAGAGAGAGAGAGGAGGGAGGGAGGAAGAGAGGGAGAGAGAGCGAGAGAGGGAGAGGAAAAGTCAGAAAACGCTATGTATATTGTTATTACAATTTTATTTTTGTTTTACATATTAACATAACAAAAAGTTCTTTATGCGAATAATTATTAAAAAATATTAAAATTCTTATTAAAAGTTCTATTTTATCTTACTAGAATGTATTAATTTTTTCTCTATGTATATTGCGTATCAAAATGACATTATCTGGCAAAAGATATTAAAAATTCAGATTTTCTGCTTTTGAAACGAATGATTTGTTTTGGAAAATGGTTATCTCTTAAAATGGTTCTCTTTTAATAAAAGCTCCGAGTCTCTTGTAAAGTCGCGAACAAACAGTCTTTAGTGAATAAATTGAAATTTTCCGTAAAATCTTAGTTTTATATTACTATATTTATTTTGTTTAATATTATATACACATAGTTAACATTTTGAAGATAATCTTACGTCTTTCAAGTAAATTCACGAACATTGTTTTATTTTTTTTCCGCAAATGATGTTTTATTAGCTTCAATATATGCTAATAAATGATTTATTCGTTAAATTATATTAATCTGATATCACTTCCGTCATTTTTTATCGCGATTATTATCATTGACTGCATAATGCATATATTATAATTCAGGTCTTGATTTAATTATATGTTGCGACAATACATTGATTTTATGCAAATAAAAGTATATAGTTTATTTCATAAGATATAATATACAAAGAAGCATTCAGATTATAAGAAAGAATCAAAAAGAGGGAGGAAATAAAAGAGCTTAGTAGCATTGATATTCATCGTTATAAATGCGCAACCAATTATTTCTCGATCATAATAATGATCATTTGTCGATCATCGACTATCGTCGTAACTCGAAAGATTTAAGAATGAGAACTCGCTAGCGACGCGCGAGAAGTTAATAGAACGGCAGTCGCCGAGCTTTCAGGAGGTTATAAGGACCGAGTCAAGGGTCAATTTATTTCCGCTGCTAGGCGCACCGTGTCCGTCATACATTACGGGGAAATCGTCCGCGAAGATTTAAGTGGTCGATCTGTGCCCGCAGCTGTGAGCTGTAACGTCGCGGACTACGAGGATTTTCCCGTAAATCTCACGTTGATCGCGACACCGTCGTATGCACACGTTTATTTCAGCTTTTTCAACGTCAATGACGCCTAGGATCGAAGAAAGTGACGAGTTTTAGCTGTAGCTGAAAAAAAAAGAAAAAAAAATTGAGTACTTGATTTTATCACGCAGTGAATAATAGTTGACTGGGATATTTGAAAATTCGATTTCCATCTATCCCGTTTGTGTTTGTTTTTGTCCGCTTCAACGTTTAACGAAGTAAAGACCCGGTTTACAGATTCAATTTATTATTCCTACATCGTCGTATCTCGCGCGTCGGAGATAACAATTTATTTTTATTCTCACTTTATTTTTTTTATTTCAAACTATTTCACCGAGCTTTTGAATTTATTTAAAAAATTTACGAAAATGGAAAACGTAATTATAATACGTATAAAGACAAAGATAACTTTTGGTCTTTTGGCCCTCTTTGCTGATAAATCGAAACACTTGTGTGTCCTTTGAAATACACATAGGACTTTGCTTATTGCGCTATTTTGTTGCGTAATCATAGGGTGATTTGTAATTACTACGGACGATCTTACCGGTAGCAAGGTACGACGACCTCGAGTCACGTTGTGCTCGCGATACAGGATGCATGAGGCAGGCAATGTGAGTGCACCGGCGGCGAAGACGTAACCGCTGAGGACGACGATGATCCTCGAGGGTTCCGGCGCCAGATGGATCATGGGTAGCCTAACCAGGAAGCACCAGACGCCGGTGGACAGCAACGTGCCTGCCATGGTAAACAGAAACGTGCCGGAGAAGAAAAGGTAGAAACTCGTGCAGGACATGCTCCCCAGGTGATCCTGTAGAAAGAATTTGGAAGATCTACAGAGTGTTCGGTATTCCGTGTTTTCTAGATTTTTGCCTTACAAAGAGATCTCCGTGGAATATCTCGTTGCAGAATATTTTATAAGAAGTACTTCGAGATTTGAAACGTAATGATAAAGAATATATAAGGGATTAGAAGAGAATAGTAGAATAATCATATATGTGCAATTTTTAAATTAAAACGTTTTCATATAAAAATAAAAAAAATTATATAATTCTTTTTGCTTAAATTTGCTTCGAATAACACATAAGATATAAATTTCTTCTGAGATATTCAATATGCTCTCATACGTGATATATATGTCTAAGAAATATTATATAGATGCCAAAAGATGTAAAGTTTCTTAGGTGCTATTCTGATGTGATCATGTAAAATTCCATGTTATATGAGATCGGAAGCAATGTTTCAACCCTTTCAAAGAAGATGAATAATTTTATATACTGTATGTTCGATTTTTTTGCATATTATTTCTGTTATTTTAGTAGTTTGCAAATTTTTTTCTTTTTTATGATGCATACTTATAGTTCGATTTTTGATGTATTCGATACGAAAATGTGTATGACTGTATTTTTAATTTTAAGAATAAAACATTATAGTTTCATGAAATTTGTTAATGTTTTATCAATTTATGTTTCATAAAAAATTATTTGTATAAATCTTAATTAAAATCAACGCTTATTTATTATGATTATGGTATACGTTCTGTCTTTTTTATTTAAAAAAAAGAAAAAAACGTATTAATATTAATTAAATACCTAGTAAATGAAACGTTGTAGGTATATACAAAATGATAAAACGCAAACTTTTTTTGACAACTTTACGAGCTTAATGCAGCATTTTCATTACTTCAAATATTCCCGTAAGTAACACGGATTTAACGATACGCATGAGAGCCAAATTCACTAACACGGAATATAGATATGGCGATCGATTCTCTCAGTGAAGAAAAGTTCTGGCAAATTTTCATTTCGTCGAAAAGTTTTCGCGGCCCATTGAAACTTTAAGAAGATTTCGCAGCGCGACGATTTCTCAACGATGTATGTTAATTTATCTGCGAACTGCATTAGGTAGGTAGGTAATGTATTCAGTATTCACTTCTCGAGTAACTTTGGATTATACTCCGATTTATTCTTGGATCTTGTATGTCGTATTATTTTTTTCCGTACATAATATATAAGATAATCCGAAAAATTATTCCAATCAAAATAAGTATCAATACAAAAAAAACACAAAACCAATATTGTTTCGGAAGCTTTCCAATAATGCATAACAGTACATTTGATCTCATTAACGTACATGCTAAAATTACTACTTCATATTTTAATTGCCGCGTGCATTATTATAACTATGTACAACAAAAGCAAAGCGAATTGAAAGAAAGAGAATGAATTGTTATGAATTTTCGATCGAGTTGTTTGCCTCGGATATCTTTTATATATCCAAGCTTGAGATCTATGTTTTATTCAGATGAAGAAAAGATGTGTTTGGACATACAACATCTTATCATTGCTGCGTATTTTTATTTAAATAAGCATTTTATTACTAACATTTATGCCCGCGCTTTTAACCGACAGAGCACAAAGCAGCAATGTGTTTGTACTCTTTTTGTCTCGTTATTTCTACCTTAGTCGTCAAGACAATTTTATATTTCCATCTCAACGACCTTGGTGAAATCATAAGAGACGTGAAGCTCGATCGTAACAGACCCGGGTAACCCGACTGAAACGAGCATCTCGAATAAGTCACAAAAATAATTAAAAACGCCTGTAAGTTTGTATGATTCAAAATGCAAGCGCATCTTTTCTCCCTCTTGAGCTTACAATCTTCGTGTTTCCGGAGTAGTCCGATCAACGAAGCTTTGTAGATTCATTTAATTAGAGCCTTTTCTTCTCTATTGAATCGCTCATTGTTCGAACGAAGCGGACGAAGTTGCAGTCAGTCAGTACGCGAATTAGGTGTTCTGAAATTAAATCGGTCAATACGAAGAATAGTCACGACTAGTCTTAGTTAGGCGATAAAACAGAGGGGGACGTCGAGAATTCGCCGCGGAAAAACGATCGAGAGAAACTATGCAGTGAGAGGCACTTGAGCGAGATTTGATGAAAGAAAAGTGTCGGAAAAAATCGCTTAGAAACATTGAAGGAAAACGCGAGTTCTTATTAGTTCCCTTATCCTCGCTCTCTCTTTCTCTCTTGCACTTCTTTAAGTTGTAGGTCGAGAAACAAGTAGAGATCGTAAAGATTGCGCTTCGGCTTACATCTGAAATCCAGCGAGTGGTTACGACGCAATAATACGGATATAAAAACAACTAACGCGCCGTGGGTGTAGCTTTACGCTCGTCTTTTCTTTCCTCGGACTGTTTCTTAAAATCGTGAATCATGAGAGAAATGTAGGTCGAGAGATCGTAAAGCGAGTCCTCCGATGGACCGCTCGGAGAGCGGTAATTCTCGATATTTTGCCGGATAAGACAGGTAATATCGATTCATAGAGAGGAAGGCTCCGCGCGCGGAGCTAGACAGGAGCGGCGCGTCCAATTATCGGCGAGGCTTTTCGGCTCGAGCGGCTGCATCCTGTATTTCGGATATCGATCTCGTTCCTGGGATATCCCCTAGGATTGGTACGGTGATTTGGTAGGATGATTCTATGTTTCACTCTCTCTCTCTCTCTCTCTTCCTTCCCCCCCCCCCCCTCCTGCCTCTCTCTCTCTCTCTTTCCACCTCTCTCTCCGATTACCTCGCGAATAACGTTCTAAGCTGTTATGTCACGCTTATAGGTATTTGACATTGATTCCGATTTCGCGGCCGGATATGGATTAGTCTGCTTGCGCGTCAGAGAAATAGATACGGATACGAGATCGCGTCTGCTTCTCCTGAACTTGAGCGGGAGATTGGCGTATGGCGAGTATCGTTCACGTATCCAACCGAATATCTTCGCCGCGCTTAGAGCACACGCCACTTCGTTAAATATTTACCGGTTGCAAAGTACAAAGTTTACGCTTCACCTGTTACGGCACGCGCACGTTTTCATGCATCGCCACGCGTACAGGTATGCAACAACGCCATAACCGTTTTGTTAATGTGTATCCGGGCGTCGTGATATTTTTTTTATAACGAACAGAGAGCTATGACCCAATTGTTACGAGGAGAAGTTTGTATTATATTGAGAACGGATTTTTACATCACGCCACTCGTTGCGCATATTTTTCAATATTTCACGGACGAATTGAATAATTTGATGTTATGCGCGTGAATAAATACACATGCAAAATTAGATTAAATTTATAGTGTATAAGTAACAATCGATCGATTTTATTCATGGCCCAGCTCTCCAATAACTTTATTATATTAAACTTTACGTAGAGACCTGAATTGAACCGTAATAATCCTGTAATCAGTAGCACGGTACATGTCTTATGTTCGATACGTTTGCATCATACAGATTCCCATGAGCCTTCCCGACTTCGTTAATTGCTAATTATGATATGCCATGAAATAAAAATGTGAAATTATCGACGAAATCAGAACTATCATGGGAATACCTATTGCCCATATATTGCTCATTAAAAACAGCTATTAAGGCGAGTTAATCGAGAAGCAAGAAAAATGGAAAAGAAATTCCAACTCGAACAATCCTCTTCGAAGCAATATCCGAACTAACAATAAATCCTCTTAGCATAATGTAATAATTAAACGTTTTCTCGATCAATAATATTGATTAACACGTTTCCGTTGATTTTAAAACCGCTTTAATATAATATAATGCGGTATTAAAATCAACGGAAACGTATTTTGCGGTATTTTAGATCGAATATAGAATATGAATGACCGAGTTTAAACGACGGATTTAGAAATCTAAATTGGAATATTTCTGGAAATATAAAAACAATTAACGTAAAATTAAGAAATTAAATAGTTATATATAAAATAATCGAATCAACCATTAACCTTTGAAATTATCTGTCCAGATAATTACCGTTCATCTTTGTAATGAGTTTCTTTATTCGCATATCTATGTGTTTCGGCTTTGTCAGTATATTATGCATGAAACATCGAGCAAAGAGAATTTATAAGAGGACTTGCTAACAAAGAATATTCAAAAGCAATTAAAACTCGGAATGTCATAGTGAGATTTGTACGTTACTCGAGTTCTTTGATTATCTCAATCTCGATGGTGACACTGCCTCGACATATCGTATTCAAAGGCTTTTCTGAAACAAACCACATAGGCAGTTTATGCAAGCGTTAGTTGTCACTTCTTCAACTCCAGCATTTCCTTGAAAGTCTTCATACACACCTTTTGCGCAAATAATGTTACTTACATAACAACGTGGAAATAAAGCCAGATACTCACATCTACATACATATACACGCTAAGGTTTTCTTATTCGAATTATGTATTATACTCAAGCTAATATGTATTGATGTCGAAAATAAATATCGAAACATTTTCAATTGAAGAGTTTGATGCAACAATGTTTGGATAATTTTCTTAAAAGTTTGAGAAAAATAATTTTGCAGTTGTGAGAAATTCTCAAATTTAGATTAACTTTTGCAAATTTTTAAAAGAAGAAAGCTTGCTCTTTTTCTTTAATATAATACCAGGTAGGCTAGAAAAATTGCAATAAAACAAATATATTTAGCAGTACATATCTTAGTTTTAGCTTTAGTATGTTCCGTTTGACTTTATCATTACAGTTTTATTTGCTTCGAGTAAAGCTCAGTATATAGCGGATATTAAGCTCGACAAGCAGTTTCGGTTGCTTGAAAAGTGTGCTACACGTTGTTGCAAATTTAAATTGCCTTAACTGAGCGTAACCTTCCTTAACACATTTCCCAAACGGTCGGTGATGTATGCTCAGGCAGGATGTCCCATTTTCGACGAGTTTCCGTCGCGGCGTTTATGCAGCTACAAGTCAGGATGACGAAACGGGTGGGCTTAGAAACAGGCAGCCAACGATTAACGAACGATTATTAAGATGGACCCTTATCGCGGTAATTACACGGAATAAATCCAGGTTGCGGACGAAGCGAATAGCTGAACTGAACGAAGGAACGAAAGAACGAACGAAAGAGCGAACTACTAGTACGATGGTGCCGTAATTTTCTGACTGGATGAACGTTTGGATGACATGTCTTCGTTTCTCGCATTACTCTACTTGCACTCAATTAACTGGCATGATAATCTTTTTACTACGTCCGCTGTTAATCGACGGTTGGTTTCGCACGTATAGATAAGTTTTTTTTTTTCATCGTATAGAAAAGTCATTGATGGCACTCGGAAATCCGCATTTTTGTTTTGACAAACGCGCTGGACGATCCGTAAACGCCAGTAATGGCAAAAATACTGTGTGACGAAGGAAGTAGTCGGGAGTGCAGCCAATTCCAAACGTAACTCGATGATTTAGATTGGAACTTACTATAGCTTCTCCACTTTGACCGCTTTGATTTTATCGGAACATGAAACCAGTAACATGAGTAAATTACTCAATAATCTCATTTGTCTGTTAAATATTTTTTAAAATATTTAAAATTATTATATAAATGCATAATATATATAAGATTTAAGTTCTATAAGTATAAAGATATCATAGCTATCGTTATTTCTTTTCACGCTGATTTGAAAGATATCTAATTCTTTTAAGCAAAGACTCTTTTTGATCTCGACATCACGTTTTATCAGGGTACCCGATATGCAGAGAGAGACTTATCCCGACACGTACGCTGATTTAAGAGAATTTATATGAATCGATTCGTAATAAAAGGAGAGGAAGTAAAGTCACGCGCGGCCGTAAACGTCCTTCCGAAAACGGATGTAGGGGATAATAGTGCTGCGGGATCATAATTACTGTTATTACATCTCTGAAGCGAATCGCTATTCTTTATTATCTCGTTCGCTATCAATTCTCTCTCGTACCCTTCTGCTTCCTCCTGCTCTTTTCGGAACAGCGCGAACGCGTAACTCCCATGTTTAAATTCATAAAACTGCCAAAGCGTTTTAACTCTTAAGTAAACTAATTCTCTTGAAATGATATTTTCACGCTTTGTTTGGTCGATGAATACGTGAACAATTTTATTCGCACAGGAGACATGGATAATTAACACTCATTCCCTCTTGTGCACAGATTACCCTCTATTATTCTCGATATTTTTTTCTTTCTATCCTCCGCGTCCTTTCTCTAAACATCTATTTTTTCTGCCGACGCGTTTCATCCGCTTCCTGCTGTTGCGCGAACGATAAAAATACTCTGCGTGATAAATAAAACAATTACACACTGTCTACGTAATTCTTTTGCGCGGCCGGCCGGTATTAATCGTCGATCGATTTTGCACGCAGGGAGGCGCGCGGATAGTTGCAGAGGCATATGAAGGCAGGTAGGAAGGAAGGAAGGAAACGAGACACGGTTACCGTCATTTCCGGAACGGATGCCAGAGGCGACCTGTGCCGGCATGCCGATAATTGTTGTTTCTGTTACACTTTCCTGGCCGTTCGACGGTCACTGTATACGCATGATGTTTTATTTTCATCTCTCGACATAATCACAAAAACACGGTGTGCTTTGTAATTAAGACGATATCAGTTATATCTGCGCGATTGTATATCGCGCACAATGAGAATAATTCAGAGCAATTGTCATACCACTATTGGAATTACTCGAGATAATTATCTGTAATACACTTAACCAGCTGGGAGCCTGTCTCATGACAACAACAGACCAAGATATTAATTATATGTCAAGTAGTTTGCTAATGCACAACTTGTTATCAATCCGTATTAAGGCATTTATATGAATAAATCGTATCTTTCAACACATTATATAAGAATAGAAAAAAAAAATAATAAAACAAATTTAAATTAATAAAGATCGATTTAAATATAAATCAAAATTTATATGTATATAAGAGAAAATCTGTTTACAATATAATTGGCTTATTTTCTCATAACAATAATTGTGTAAAGTCTCCTTTTATAAAGTATTACAAACATTTTCAGTCAATTTGAAAATCGGTCCTCATCAAGCGAAAACGTAGCGCTGTGTAATCCGAGTATTCAGCGCACGATCCTATCATAAAGCTCGCTCCAGGATCCTATTTCTTTGACTCGAGATGAAATCTCTCCCATCCTTAATTACGTGAATTAATTGCGATGTTACGCGACTCGAAGAATCCTCTTCGCAGGATCCTTCAAAAAGTTAGCGGCGCACGAACGCGCGGAAGCTCGATCCATTCGTAATCCAATGCTCGACAATAATTGAGTACGCGGCGATTTTCGAGGTAGATTACGCGTGACATGGATTATGTATTAATTAATTTACAATTTGGCGATCTGTGGTCTGCAGGCTCAACAGAAACACAAAAATGGAATGATCAACTCCCTCGAGCCTGCAACAGCCTATCATTAAATGAAGCTTGCGCGCTAGTGACAATGCCGGAAACCCTACATAATCTCCAATTCGAAGCCGATTTATTCGCGTGTGATTTCGTCGGTCGAGCTAATGAAGTAGCGCATCTCTCATTCACGGTAGAGAATAATCCTGGTATATAGAATGGCAAGAAACTATATTTGCACGCATGTTGTATCACGAAATGAGCATATCGTCTAATATGGAATTTGATTACTTCGACTCGCAAACGCAGATCGCAAACGAGATATCTCCTAAATGATTTATTTAATGAAAATTGATTCAATAGAGAGAGAGAGAGAGAGAGAGAGAGAGAGAGAGAGAGAGAGAGAGAGAGAGAGAGAGAGAGAGAGAGAGAGAGAGAGAGAGAGAGAGAGAGAGAGAGAGAGAGAGAGAGAGAGAGAGAGAGAAGGATAATCTCTCGCTTTATTTACGAGGGGGAGATAGCCAAGAAGGAGCAAGTCGAGAGTTAACCGATTAGAATGGAGGAGAGAAAACGAACAGCGGAAAATCTCTACTGTGTATGGTTGTGGTTTATATATACATATATCGCCACCTCTTTGTGCCGAATAACCGCCAGCTCCACACATTCGCGTCTGTAAAATTGGAATCGGTGCTAAAAAGATAAGGGACTCTATTTCCACGAGGACGTTATCGCGATTCGACTATCTTTGACGCTAACTTCGACGATGCGGTTAACGAGTTCGTATAATAATATATGTATTCGACGATCGAAGCCCGCGGCATATCGTATTAGTTTCAGATGCGACGTGTAACATAGTTTGATAGTTATAAAACATAATATTCTAGTTCTATAAATTATAATTTTTTTCTTTTTTTTTTTTTTTTTTTTTTATATACATATATAAAAGAGAATTTACAATATAAACGATACATTGTGATGCAAGTTGAATATAAAATTTTTATCGCGAGATGCCTTTATTTACTGCTAATAAATTATCCAATGATAACTTCCACAAGAGGAAGCTTTAAAAAAATTTTTTAGCAAATAATGGGCCAATATAAAATATCGCAACTTTTAACGAAACTTTTTAACGATGATAACCTCGTATTTTATGATACATCGGTAGAATAATGAGGAGGTGTGTTAATAACGAATTAACTTTGCTAGCCGCAAGCCTCTACAGACGCGTATGTGAAAGTTAACGAGCTTTGGGCAACCGATTCGCATAGCGAACGTTAATTCAACGACCGAATTCACACGCAACGCATACGCGGAGGCGTGCACCGCGCGTGTTATGAGATTAATATGAAATTAGCACTAATACGTGAATCTAATCATCTGATTATATGGCCGACTTCTCTAAAATCGGAATCGAAATCGATTTTCGCAGCGGTCGCGAATCTCCCTCCCCCCCTCCCCCCTCTTCCCCTCTTCTGCCCGCTTATCGAGCCCGTAAAGTTAACTTTACACGCGTTCACTCGCATGCACGATCAAATTTCTTCTCGCGTAAAATAGCGAGGCGCGCATAACCAGCTTATCGCGGTATACCGTAACGCCTGTGCATAATTTTCACGAAATAATTGACGAGCGTGTACGTACATAATATGTATGAACCTCCGGAAATACGCTTCTTGCAACTTACTACGTTGCTCGCTTTATACGAAAAGCCTGGTGATTTGCTTTTATACATACGGACGTGCTATCAGAACTTGATTTCGAAAAAGAGCGAGCGCTCATCCCGTGAATCAATCATGTAATTTTCTTCTAAAAATGAGAAGAAAACAAAAGCGAAATCCTTAGAATTATGATCACGTAACAATTTTTCAGAGCGAAAGAATGAGATTTTCGATAGAACAAAGTACGTATAAAGTTTGCAAAAATAAAGTGGGAATAGTGAAAAATTTCAATGACAAGTACAGTGATTAATCTTCCGTTCGCACACGCTAAAACACGTGAAATCCTCGAGGAAAATCACGAACATACTTGAGAGCTGTGCTGGCGTGTGCGCGTGTTTTAAACCAATCACACAATTACCAAAGTAATTATTTATCACCGCTACAATCGACGGCTGCGGGCAGCACCGCGAGATATCACGCGTTATATGTCGCGCCAACCTTATGACACGCTAGCAGAGAGAAAGGAGAGAAAAAAAAGAGGAGACTAAAGTGACTGCGTCTCATGACCCAGCTGCCTTTCATTCGCTCTGGGCGGGAAGCGATTAATTATGTGCTCCAAGGTGCGCGACTCCGTTGTACTTGGTGACCCAAGTCTGCTTTAAAGTTGAAGTGGGTCAGTTTTAGCGATGTTGAACACGACGTTGAAAATGCCGAACAACGACCACAAGTATGAGACGTAAGTTCGAGGAGGCAAGTTTTAACGATCGGTTAAACGCGCGCAATTAAAGTGCATTACACTGCATGATTTTGAGAGTGTTATTTCTTATCTCTATCTACCGATGACAAATTAAAGAGACGCAGGTAGAAGATTTGCCAATCGATTAATGCACTATTCATGATACACAAATTGATGTTGCGCACAGAAATAAAAAAAAATAAAAATAAAATCAATTGTCGATATTTTATCGTAAAACAGATTTCTTATGGATTGAAATGATACGTGTATGTATATGTGAATATATATATGTATATATATATATATATATATATATATATGCATGTAGGTATATATGTATATACACCTACATATATATCAATAATTACAAATTAATTACAACTTTGATACGTTTACAATTACAAATCTAATATGAAAAAAATGAAATATTCGTATATCTGTAAAGCAAAAATAATTAAGTGTTATGATAAATCGATAATAAATTATTAAAAAAAAGTGTAATGAAAATATAGTAGGTTCATTATATATATTTTCCCATAAAACTGAATTTTGCAAATTAAATGCAATGTATGCAATTGAATTTAACGTTTTCTCAAACAACATGCATAAAGAGAAATACAATAATATTGCAGTAATTATTTATTATTATCACATAATGTACTCTTTTCCTCTCCCTCTAATCACTGAAATATAATAATTTATAATAATAATTTAATTAATTTTCTATTTCATGCTCATGCTTTGGTAATTTATAAAGAACAAGTAAATCGTGATTCAACGAATTGAATAATGCGTTTACAGTTGCATCTAATTGTAAATATCGATAAAAGTTAACTGGGAAAATAATGTGCAATGACCCATATTAATAGAATATGAATAATGTAGAAATGTTTTATTGTTATTTTTGTTGCATGAATGAATGAATGTTCGCTTATCGACATGTGCAACGAAACATGACATAAATTGTGACATTTAACGTACGTTTACGCATTTTTTCATTTTTGCATTTCAGCACGTCATATATAAATAAATGTCTCGCTTTTTCTCGCGAACACGTATGTATACTCAATCTTTTCCTGCGGGCAATAAAAACGCTTATTTATTTATTTGACTCTACGTCCAGTGTCGATGCGCGATAAAACAAAGCCACGACCAAATCTTAACGCCACATCTATCCGCCTTGTAATCCAATTGAATGAGCACTATAAAGTACGTAGATGTATGTATGTGCTTTAAAAGTATACAGTTATCTAACTAAGTCGCAGTATATAGATGCGTAGTTTAATGTATTATTGCACCACCCGCTAGGTTTTATCAAATTAATCGGTCCAATGACAAAACAATTAATCGTATTGTCATTATACTAATTGTAATAACAATATCTATCATTCCACACTGTAATGCTACATATTGATAATCTAACATTAAATAAATAGGCTAGTTATGTGCAGAGAATCAATGTGTAAATTATAACGTATTATCCGCACAAATCTAAATCAGAGCTTTTGATAATATATTCAAGATAATAACAATCACATATTTAAATCATATAAAAATATACTCCTTAAAAATACAATTTAATCGTATAAATGATTCATGATGAACATGATTATTGTACTTTTATGGAGTACCTATATATCTAGAAAAATTATGAAAATATTATATAAATATATTCGCGCGATTATCGTTCAAGTATGTAAGAGGTTAATTAATATATACACCAACACGCGCGAATTAAAATTACTAAATAATGTATTTATCGATCATGAATTTTCGCGAATCGTCCAAAGCTTTCACGCAAAACTAATGATACGAATAATTGTGTATACGTTATCCGAAGCAAAAGGGAAGCTTACGTGACTTTTCTAACCTGATTTGCTCTAGCGATTAACTCGCTTCGTACCCGGCTTGACAGAACGCGATTTCCAGCATGTCGACGTGAAGTCTTGCTCGTCAAAGCTGGTTTTTTCCGCGTTGATCTTTCCTGCATGTCATAACCTGGTTATCGATCTTTACAGAATCCTCAGATACCGAATGCATCCCGGGGATGAAAATTGATCAGCGGCTTTCATTATTGATTAACATCATTGACTGACAAACTTCATTCAGAAACCGTTAATATATATTCAGAGATAAATATACATATATAATATTAACAATATAATTTTTAAATCATATGGTAGTCATCAAAATACAATAGCAATTTTTACACATACGTAAGATAATAAGACTTCCAAAGCATATACTTAGTTGAAAAATTTTTACGAATTTTTGATAAAAAAATTAGATTCTATGTATCATCAATCGTTTGTCGATAATAATTTTTATCGACAATTCACGTAAATCTGTGACAACTGACGGGTTTATTTCCAAGACAGCTTACAGTACATTCGCTATGCAAGCTGCATCATGTATGCAAAGCGCATAATAGTTCTACCGTTGACTGGTGAATTGAAATCGGTTTGTCAAAGTTCGTTGATAATTTCAGAGTAAGATTTCGAGGAGAGAGGAACACTGCGTCGAACAGTCTTAGATTTCAATTATTGACTATTGACATCAGACTGTGCTCTCAGCTGTATTCTCAAAGGTTTACGGTACTGTTATCTAATGCGTAAAGAAATAATCATTTACCCCAGTAAAATTTTTATCTATCAAAAAGTAACTACTTATTACAAAAAGATTTAAATAACTTTTCCGATGAAAATAAAAAACACAAAAAGTAACCTCGTCTCTATATAATGTTATATATAATGTATATATATATAATTCACTCTTTGTATAATGTATTCTCTCAAAATCTACTATTCATTAAATTCTATGTCTGCATTATTAAAGTTATTACAATATTCATTAATATCAAATTTCGTTACAATAATTCTGCAATTCTTGCTTTGGAGCTCTTGTTCCGTTGTTAGTTGCGTTGTTTAATGTGGTGAAAATTACAGTGAAATGAGAAATGATAAATAATTACATATACACACACACCTACATATTTTCTATTATAATGTGTGTGTGGGGTGTGTGTGTGTAAGTATACACATATATATATATTATAATAGAAAAATGTAAATATTTAAATTGAATAATTTTAAATAATTGAATATTTTATATCACACATGAAATATTTAAAACGACAAATTTGTATTTTATATAGTTTATGGACACTTTTGTGTGATTAATGGACAGCTCATTATGGTAAAATATTGTTACGTAATTTATGTTAAATATATTGTATATCAATTAACATATATTAAATAATAAAAACATGTATTAAGTTATAAGCTATTTTTGCCTTACCTGTATATATATCGTGTCAACGGCAACAATCGATTAGAAACTGTGGCGACAACCATTGGTTCCATCTCAAGTTACACGGTCGTATATACGCACAGAGAATACCGACATTCGATATATAATTTCTCTTGATGAGAAAATGTCTTTTTCTTAATACCTACAACTAATAATTTTAATTTTTTATTTTTTTCATATACAAAAATTATTTTGCATTATTTTTGTTATTTTACGTATAATTATTTTACTTTATGAAAAAGGGGAGAAATGTAACCTACGAGAAACAATTAAAAATGGATTATAGGGTAGAGAAAAATATGAGAGAATAAAAAGTGAAAAATTTTATGCATGACGAATTTCATTTTCTTCTTTATTCATTCATGTATAATAGACATATGTCAATATAATAACGTAAACAAGATAATGTTTTGTATATAAACACTTTATATTAAATTGTAATTTTATAAAAATTATGGTACGCAGCCAAGTACAGAAGTGATGCTATGTTTTATCATGATATTAATACATAATTATATTCCAAATGATGGATATTTCATCATTAGTAAGACAGAAAAAAGTGTACCATAGATGGTCAAAGATAAATCCATGGAACATCAATTATCAAATTAATCATCAAAACCTACATTTTATATCATTCATTAAATATTACTTGAAAAATCATTTCTCGTTCAAGTCATCAGACTCGCACGTGACAGAGAAGTCATTTACATAACATTCACATTCATTTCGGATATCTTACATAAAGCGATCGAGATTATGGCGAAAAATGTATTTACATATCTCTTATATATGTTACGTTAAAATACTTTCAATTATAAAATTTTCCATCACATTAATTTTATTCATATCACGCTTCTCTTTCGCGCTTTCTTTCGCGCTTTCTTTCACACTTCTAGAATATATCAAACAATTTCTTTGTAGAACATCATATTTCGGGAAACAATGAAACATCCCCGACAATAACCTATAAAATTTATATGTATCATCAGAAAATCATGTCCTTATTAATACAGTTTTTTGTTCAATGAAAGACGTGCAATTAATGGTAGCTAATTAACTACCCAAATATTCCAGAAACATAAAATTTATAATAGAATAAAATTTCTTTCTATATGTATTCTGCTACTATACTTATAAAAAGAACTTATTAAACTATGATCAAAGCCCACATTAAAACTTGATGATTTAATTTCAATTAAAAATAGCATTGTTTAGTGTTAAATATGCAATGAAAAAACGGAGATCGACAAATTTTGTAATTTTTTTCTTTCGACACACAAACTGTTATGTTTATGACATAAACATTTTGTGAGTAAAAAGTTTATTTCTACGATAAATCAAAATATTTCCACAACGAAAAAAGCTGATTCAAGAGAGAAGAGATACTCAATAAAGCACAAAAATTTAATAGATATATCAGAATTGAAATTAAATTCTCTAGACTAGAATCCTTTTCTTCGAAAGATAATTTATTCAAAAAATTTGACTCTAATATTTACGCTCTTAGCCTAAATAGATACTATTAGAGTGAAATTTTTCGAATAAATAATAACCTTTACTTCTAGACTCCTTTGCTCTGATATCTGTAATTCGGATTAATGAGAAACATGATCTTAAGTATAATCGAAGAGGTTGATAATACACTTACTTGATTCTTGACGACAAAATCGCCATAATGTGTGAAGCTGCTAATATGGGCGTGGATTTATTTCCTCAGGTGATGCTTTTTTCGGCATAATATGCTATGAGAAAACGAAGATCAACATATCTTATAATTTTCTCTTTTACATGCTTACAAACTGTTATGTTACTGATATAGACATCTTGTATAGTAATCTGAAATTTATTTTTGCGATAAATCAAGGTACTTTCGCATAAAGAAACTAATTTAATCATGAAATTCAATGAGCAGAGAATCAATAAAATACAAAAGTATAACAGATATATCAAAACGCAAGTTAAAAATTCCTCGACTAGAGTTCTTTGAAAAAGATTACAATTCATTCGAAAAATACGACTCTAATAATAACAATTTACGCTCGTAGCCACTTCCTTTGCCTGTTATCTATGATATCTGTAATTCGGATTGGTGAAAAACGTGGCCTTGAGCGTGACGGTCGATGGTAAACTAACTATTGGTGTGCGATTCTTGGCCTGACGAGGTCGCCGTTTATGTCGCCATAATGTATGAAGTATCAGCGAAGCTTTGCTATGATACGGACGATGGCTCATTCCTCGGGCAGGCTCGTATTTTCGACATAAATGACACTTGTACATTCTCTGCCATATCGATTTCTGTTGACGTCTAAATATCATTTCTGTCTTACCCTTAATTTCTTGCCGTTTATTCGACTCGACATTTGTCAAATCTTGTAAACCTAACGCAGGTATTAAATTACACCGAGAATCCCAATGCCATTTCACCTGTCTTGGTTGACTTTGCTTCCTAGATCGCCTCTTGCTCGGCCTCCGTTGATTTTCCTTCTCGTCCTGCCTACACGTGGGATCCCGTGAACGGCACAGTTCCAGAAATCGGTCCTCGGCTTCTTGCCTCGATAGCAGCGAGTAACTATATGTAAAATCACTGTTAGACGTATCGACAACGTCATTTTTACTACTCCCGCTACTTTGATCGCTCGGACACGATGCAAAATCGTTTTTATCGTTTTTGAAACCGTAGGCGCGACGCGCGTCGAGGTCACGACTGCGTGCCTCGCGGTTACCATTGCCTCGGACGACGTCGTCATCGTCGTCGTCGTCGTTGTAGTCGTCATCGTCGTCACCGTTGATGCCGGCTATGCGACGGTGCGACCGGTTCTCCTCCTCCATGGGATATGCCATGGTTGCTGCGGTTGCAGGGGACTTTACCATCTCGTGGCTGCAACCACCGCGGCACTGTTCCATAAGTTACGTTCGCGTCATTTTTTCTACCAACGTACGAGCGTTCGTCGTAGTACGACGTAAGAGAAATAAAAACTGTGTAACTAGATAAAGATATACATCTAGTAATAGCGACGCGGTAAACGTCGTCCGCGTAGCCTACGACACCGAAAGCAAATGAAGCGTGCACATGGTGACATAGAAGACGAGAGGTCTTGTTTCCAACAAAAAATAATCCAAAAAATGACGCGAGAACGTAACATAAAACAGGAGGAGGAGTGGATAGTGACGGGCGAGATGACGAAGTGGTCAGATGCATCATCGACGGATTACGATCGATATATTGATTTTGCGATGAAAAAAAAAAAGTATCATTGAATGCTTTATAAATCGTATAATAGCGAATTGATCGGAGGCGATAATCAGAGACGAAAAGTTAGTAACAGATGCGTAACCCGTCGTCGAGCGCGTCAACATTAACCGGATGAGCGAAAAATAAAAATATAAAAAACGGTTTGCCGCTTAACGTCACGCGGCATTCATTGCACATATAATGATAACCAAAAAAAAAAAGGAGAAACGCAATAGAATGTAGCAATTAATTAAATAAACAAACGTAAGCCGAATATCACGTGCAGCAGTGGTAAATGTCACGAAGCTTACCCGAGTATAGTGCTCGGTGGTATTACAGTGGTAGCAGGTGCGATTGCTGGAGCTGGTGCTGGAAAAACTGGTGGCCCAGGTGGTGGTCGTCCTCCTCCCACGGGACTATAAATTCAATAATGAGCAATAAATGATCACGTAAATTATTAGTCAGCGAGAGCAAGAGAACAAAGATCCTCCATAGCGAAAAGATTGAACTTGGAAGTTCGTGATTATTTTCATCGTACAAAATTATATTAAATATGAAATATTTATTCGCATTCAAAAGTTTTTAAAAAGTAAGAACAAAAATTTAAAAAGTTAGCTTTATTTATATATCTATAATACATATATTAAATCTGCAATTTTTTTACTTTATCCTGTAATTTCTGTCTAAAATTATAATATGAAGACGATATGATTTAAGGCATAATATTTTTCTTTGCTACATATATTGTGTAAGTAATTGCAATGTTAAATTTATACTGACTTTTATCGACAGTTTTATATTTTACAACTTTAATTAATGCCTCAGATGTAAATAATTAACCACGATCTGAATCAATATTTTAAATCTCGAATTTATTACACAACGTGCATAGCACTGCATTATTATCTAGTTGATTAAACTAAATTGTTAATGATGATTTTCAAACTTTGATTAAATGAAAAAAAAACTGTGATGTTACTCATTATACAATGCTTTTTTCATATAATATTTTTTGTATATATAATTATATGTTGTTAAATTAGTTAGTAAACATTTCATTTTTGCATGCAATATTATTTTTATTAATGGCACTGCACGTTGAATATTATGAACATTATTTATTATCTATGTTCTAATTTAAAACTAGTATGTTTTTTCGTATTAATATTAAACCTGCATTATTAAAATCTTTCTGACCCGATATGATCTTCCACGATTCTCAATAAATATTATCAGTATATATTTACTTGCTAATTATTATTTCAAGTCTTTCATTTTTTTTTTTTGTATTTTAATTTAGGATGTATAATTTCTAAAGTATAATAAATTAAAATAAATAAGCTTAATATTTATTTATATTGTTTTTTCCGACTAAAGTGCGCCGGAATTATATCAAACTTTACTAGGTAGTGCTACTTTACAACGAATAAATAACTCTGTAATAAGCATAATCTTACTGTAGAGGTTGCGGGTGACGATTGCTCACTGGCGGTGCCGTTTGAGCAGTCGACGTCGACGGTGCACTCGCACTGCTAACCCGATGAACGTGGAGCTGATGTATCTGCAATTGTGCTGCGTCCTCAGCAAGGAATGAACATCTCGAGCATTGCCTTCTATTGTGTACCTTGAGCACGTGCGTTGAAAGCCGCTCGGCGCGCGCTGCTTTGTACTCGCACAAACTACATGCAAAGGGTTTCGTGTGGGTGTTCAAATGCCGCTTCAAACACCAATTATCAACGCCGCTCCATGGACAGTATACGCAGGTGTACCTAAAATAATGATAAATTAGCGATATTTCAAATTCAACATATCGCACCAATCGTGTTATGGAGAGATATTCAATAGCTAATAAATATTATCATAGAAATTAGCTTTATACACAATCAAAATACGACGAAAACAGAAGTGCACCTTCGTTCTTGCGCGCTTTTGGAGCCACCTTTAAGATGACTTTTGCTATTGCATCCGCCGTTTTGTACGCGCCTGCCTGTGTTGCAATTACTCGCGTCAGATTGCATAATTCCTCCCGGTGTGGGCATGCTCGTCGTTTGGTAAATACCGATAGTGCCGGTGCCCGATGCAGCGACATTCTGTAACTGATAACCCTTGTTGCTAGCGAAAGTGGGTTGACAATTGAGGTGCTGCTGCTGCGGTTGCTGCTGGCTGCTGGCATTAGCGGTCGCCGCTGTTGGCGTTGTCGTTGTGTCCTGTTGCAAGGGTTTCGGTGCACTTGTTCCCACCGGTCTTCGTATTCTCGAAACGTCGTAGACATGATCGCGATGCATTCTCATGAAATGCTTCTTTACATGATCGGCGCGATTGAAGGGCTTGAAGCAGATGTAGCAGTGAAACGGCTTCTCCTCGCGATGGATGTTTTCGTGTCGCGTGTAGAGATCGCGTCTATCGGTACCGTAAGGACAGTACGGACAGGTATATCGTTTTCCACTCACGGACGCTGTAGCGGAGGTGGTTATCGTAGCTGCATTCTATAATTTAAACGGTGCTTTATTTTAGCAATGAATATAAATTAAAAAGTATATATGTATGTTGCGTGTATTGAACAGTTACTATCATCTCGTCAATATTTAAAAAATTTTTTTAACATTTATATTTGTAATATAACTTTTATATTTATACCTATATATATATGTCAAATTAATGGAATTATTTGTTTGAACTGTGAAACAATTATTATGAGTTTAAATAAAACTATTAAAAACCTTTTGATTTTCAAAAATGAGATAATTTTATATTTGTAAAAAGATTTAAAATCTAATTCAAATACCTGTTGAAGATGCTGCGGCGCAGGAACTGATGGCAGTTCTTGCAGGAGAAAGCTCGAAGTAACTGGCAGTAAAGCCGCAGGTACAGTTTGTGTTTCTTGGGTCCTTCTAGAGGGAGGTGCTGCCCGTTCGGCACGTTCACGGAGTCTCTCTAAATACATGACTACGTCTTCGATTTTAAGATCTGTTTGCAAATAATCTTTGCGTGGCGAATGATGTCTGTTCCTATTGTTATCGGGTAAGATCCTCGACGAATGAAGTTCCATAAAATGTTCAGCAATTTCACGCGGGCTACCTCCCATGACATCGCCTATCAGGAAAAAAGACTAATTAAATTTTGAAATACATCCTTGTGATAAATTACAAGGCAAAGCTATAAAACCATAACTGTTGTCTCGCAAAGATTAATTCTGTATACAAACAATCAAAATAAAGCAACGCGTACAAATAATATTTTGATAAACAGAACAGAATAGAATCTATTTAAAAAGAAAAAAGTATGATGAAAAAAGATATTTGCTTATTTAAACAGAAAAAAAATTATATATTATCTCGTTCTGGGAAATATTAAAATAAATTTTGTAAAACACCGAGTGAAAAGAAAAGGAAAAAAATTATAAAAATAAAAAGAATAATATTATTCTAATTAAAAAATAAAATAAAAAAGAGAAAAATTATACCTGAGCTTTCTACTTGAAATATTGAAAAGAAATATGCGCGCACTTATATAACTATTCCGAAGCATGGAATATTGTGTCGCACATGTAGGTCATTCCAGATCATGTAGCAAATTACTAGTATATCAAACCACTAGTGTATCAAACCGTAGTAGAATATTTAACATAATAAAGTTATGTAAGAAAAAGTAATTCTATAATTTGTATATCTATCGTATATAAATTATTTAAAAAATATATTAATCAATAGCATGTGAGAAAATATTTTCATATTTAAATTCACTTACAGTTTTTCAGAATTTAAAATACAGAGTGTACATGATTTCTCATTATCTACATTGCATTTTATTTCTATTTTTCTGCATATATAATAAACTAAAATCGAACCTCGTTATAAAATCACAACAAAGAGATTGCAATTGTTGAATTCGTAACATTATAAAAATTTCTAATTAAAATATATATTCATATTGTTAATAGAAAAAACTACAAATGATTTCTTGGAAAAATGAAGACCTATGAGATATAACCATATAATGTCATTGTTCAAAACGGTACGATCGGTAATTAGCAAGGGGATTTTTCTCGCTATTTACCCTTACTAATCAACTTATTTTTATCTTGTATCAGTTAAACTTTTTACATCGTTGAAATAGAAAATTACTCGGCTATGCTCTGAGTGCTCCATCGATCAAGACCTTTAAGCTTACGGAGATTGTAAACAAGTTAGCTTTGCAAAAAAAATTTTTTAGAAAGGTTTATAGAACGTTATTTTAGATATGACAAAATATATTCAGATTCGTTCGTTAAATATTATTGCAAAAGAGCACATTTATCAATGCATATATCGTATATGCTTACCGCATTCATCGCATCGCCATGTAGCTTTTCCAGCGTGATAAGCCGCGATTCGGCTTCCATCAGTGCCTTTTAGTGGTTCCTCGTCGTACGTCCAATTTCCATCGTCACTACCGTCTGTACCATTCCCCGTATCTTCGTCGTTTTTGTAGGAAACTGACGCTTCAAATTCGTTTTGCACGCTCGACGCTGCATAAACGAAATTGTGATAAATAGCATTGAGCTCTTTGCATTCAATGGTAAAAAAAGTGCATCACTTTTTTACAACAAAGCGCTCGTTAAATCGTATAAATATCGATCTAAGTATTAATTTAATTTTTAACATTGAGAATGAATGCAATTTTAAAGTAGATTAATTATAATTAAAATTATCTTAATTGCCTGTGATTTATATAATTAACGTTGAACAATCAATCAGATAATGATATCAAAATTTAATTTTAAATTATAGTTTTAAATGCTAAATTGCATTGAGATGTTACACGCGTATTCTGTAACTGCATTCCAATGGTGCATGTATGTCGCGTTGGAAAAGATATTTGTTGTATAATTTACAATTACATATAAGTAAATTTGTTAATATTATCTTTTAATATTATTAACAAAATAATTAACAAATGATAATTTTCAAATAAATATACATCGAGTAATAATTTTATCTTTAATTGATTCTTGAAAATTTATTCTAAAAGGAAATTTCAACTTACTTCTATGATCAGGATCTTCACCATAGAGTTTTCTTGTGATTTCTTTGAACATATCCTCGTAGCAATCGAGCCTACTGATTCCAGTGCCACTCCCCTCCATTTTACAAGCCCTTAACGGTTACTTACAGAGAAATAATAAATCTTCCTTTTGTGTTGTGTCCTCAGGCAATTCGTTTACCTGCGAGTGGTTGCAAAAAATCTAAACTTAAAAGAAATTTTCTCTTTTCGACATAGTTTGTATGTTGAATAGAAATTTCTAGATATAAGTTTGTGAATACCAGAAGCATGTTATATATTTGCACGAATACTGTATCTTTCAGGATATATTATAACGAAAATTATCAATGATATTAATACGACATATTACGTGTACGTATTATTATGAAAATAAATTTTGAAATATACACGTCACAGACATAACAAATATCATTAATTAATAAATGCAATACAATTATCAATAAGATTTATAGTATTAATTTTAAATTTATAATTATTTTTTACTCTTATTTACGATCAACGTTATACGTGTTTGATCAATCGACCAAATGAAAAATACGATAATGTAAAAGTTTTGCTCCATCGACAATACCGTGTAAACGTATTCCCCCGTGCGTGCATGTGTCGTGACAAATAGAAATGAATAAATACGTTCAAATTCTCGGGGGTGTGCGTAAAATGTGTAAACGTGTGGAACGAGCATGGCAGAGAACGAGGGAAATAGTGTGTAAAACTTCATAACGGTCACGCTAACGACTTCTCTGGGACACTATGAGATTAGATTCGAAATAGTTGAACAATGTACAGGACTACAGGATGAGTCACGTTATCTAAACAGATCGTCTCTCTCTTTCTCTCTTACGGTAAACAATAGATAACAAATGTTGCAGGCTTAATGATCTTTTTAACTTTTTGTGGAATTTTTGTTCCATACATATAATGATATATAGTAAATTCCTTTAATGTGCAATTGCATACTTTAAATATTTTTAATTTTCATGTCTTTTCTTCATATCCCAATCAATTTCTTATTATAGAAATAATAAGATTGCTTTCAGAAAAAATGTATTCCATTTGTTTAAACGACTCTTCTCTCCTACTGCGTTTTTCTATTTATTTAAAAGTACCATGCATTAATCGACATTTAAGAAGCAATACAAAATTATATGTAATTTTTTTCAAAAAAAATTAATATTACGATGGGATTTCTCAATTAAAAATTACTAAATTTTTTAAATTCTAAAAGTAATTTCTGTAAGATTATTCTCTCCGAGAGTTATGTTTTTTCCTTCTTTTTATATTTAGCAATTACATTTGCTATTTTCTTAAAATCTAATCATAATAGAAATTATTTAAAAAGAAATGTTACGTATTCTTTATTTCAAGTTTTATTTTTGAAAACTACCTTGTGCAGAGAGTTTCATTTTCTTATGTGTTCTTTCATATTTAAGACAAACATTTATCTATTGATTTTTACCTATCCTATATACTGTTTGCCTTGCTTCCGATTGATTTCGATCAAATGATGCATACACAAGAATTTGGCACTGCGTTCTGCAGGAGTAACGACAGCATCCGGAATGAGGAAGGAACCAGCATGTATTGATCGTCACGATTGCCGCTCGAGTAACTTGGAGGGGAAACGAACAACCCTCTACTGGCAACCCCGCAACATGTATGTGTGCACATAAACCAAGTCAGTTGTGTATGCTGACGGAGGGGAAAGCAAGAACGTTGAAACCATGGAAGGGGTTACGGTGAAGAATAAATCAATATTCCCCTCTACCATCGGTTCAGAGCACGTCCCCTAGAAACGACAGATGGTGGTGCGTAGAGAGAGGGTGCCTAGACTATACTGGTGGAGCTTTATGTTTCTGCGCCGGTTGAGAATCCCTGCGTCATAGCACAGTGAAAAAGAGTAGGAAAGTTTGGCGAGGAGAAGAGAAGGAGAAGTAGGGGAGGGAGACATGACACGAGAATACGGTCTCGGCATAAAGGCAGAGACACAGTCCTGACAAGAAAGAAAGAAAGAAAACGAGACAGAATGAATAGATAGACGAAGAAAGGAAAAGCGCGCGAGCGAATGAGAGTGGTCGGGAAGAAGCGAAGGAGAAAAAGAGAAAGAAGAGCACGCGTGCAATCCGCCATTCAAATTCATCCGGAAATTATTGCCGGCTAACCAAGGACGCCAGGCAGAACTTCTCTGCGTTCGCGTGCGCGCGCGCGCGTGTGTGTGTATACTCGTAAATACACGCGCGATCGCACACACGCACGCGCATACGTATGGCCATCCGTCCGGTCGAGAAAGATCCCTTCCTTTCCGCTTCGTTCTCTCCTCTCCTCACCGCTTCTCCGGAAGCGGCGCGCGGCTAAACCGTCGTCGCCAGCCATCATCGCAACGCGCTGTCTTCGTTCCCCTTGTTGTCGTGTATGCGCGCACACATGGTGAAAAAAAAAAAAAAAAAAAAGTTAGCGGCTAACCCGCATCATAATCATTCGCGTTGAACATCGCGCGTACGATATCGCGAAGAAGCGCGCGAACAGACCGTCCCGCGTCCTCGCGCACACGCGCGCTCCCCGCGCTGAGAGATATTCTCCCAGCGCGGAATACACGCCGACTCCTCTCTCTTTCTCTTTCTCTCTCTCTCTCTCTCTCTCTTTTTCTTTCTATCCGTCGCACGGGCGCGCGTCGAACACCAACAAACACGAACACGAACACGAACACGGACATCGCAGATACAGCCGCGCCGCGCGCACTTCTCGATAGGTATTCGCGTGCGGCCTATTCGCGATACACACAATACGGCGGCCGCGGCGGCCTCTCCTCTCGCTCTCGTTTGTGCGCGACCCGGCATCATTCAGAATCGCTCTCTCGCATTCGGTTCTCGCTCTATCCGCTCGCTCTACTTCTCCGTATCCCTTCTCACCGTCCTACTTTGCACTTTCTCCCGATCGTTCGTTCTCGGCGCGCAACACAGTGGAAGAAGTGGAACAACACACATCACGAGAGGAACGTATCCTCGGCGAAGACACCTTGTCGTGGCTGATGCCGTATTGATACTGCTGGATAATGATGAATACCCGAATACACGACGAACTACGACCGACACAAGAGCACACAAAACGCACGGAGGCTCACAGAGGATACACAGATATGTCGAGCACAGGAAATTGAGAGGCTCTTATGATTTACTTACGTTCTTATGCCAGTGGTGAAGACGAAGTGGATGGAAATCGTTGTTCGAGAAAACGTTATGCTGGTTCGGTTGCAGGTTGTTTCCTCGACGGCAGTCGGGTGGCGAGTGGGTGGGCAGGCGGGGTGGCAGGCGGATAGAAGTGGGTGGCTTGAGCGGGTTGGGAGCAGCGGCGTGTGGGTGGTGGGAGTGGGGTGAGGGAACCCAATACCACCCTCCTCGCCCATTCAATCCTCTGGTATTAGGGGGAGCAGTCGAGCCTGTTCCCAACTGCCCTCCCACCATACATCCAACAGCCCACCACACACCAACAGCTGGCGACGATAGACTCGTTTGTGCGTGTGCGTGTAGACTCTCTCTCGTATACACCCACCACGCGCATACACGTACGCACCTTCGAGCCTCCCTACGCGTCTATCTCTACACGTGTTCACTACGCAGCCAAGCACTCCAGGGGCGAATTAGGCAGTAAGAGAGAAGGAGAAAGTTGAAAGAGGCGACCAGGATGGCAGATCCGAGGGAAGACCTTTCAGATCCCTTTTCAAGGAACCTTTAGAGATTCAGAAATTTTAGCCTGCTTGCTAGATACCTTCCAAATTTTTCCATAACGGTTTCAGGTTCTTTCTTTCATTTATCTTTTTAACTGTGCAGTATGTCGAAGAGATATAAGTTGCGAGGGAAAATTGGTAAAAAATTTTTGAATAAAGAAAACAATAAAAGACCAAAAATGAGTGATTAAGATCTATTCTGATCTTTTCATATTCTTTTCATTTCTTTTTTTATATTAGTCTCAAATTTTCACGTTATTCTCCGAAATTAACTTGGAGAAAATACTTGTTTTTAATACAGGCTTGATAAATCGATTAGGCTTCAACTTGTGTAGTTGTAAGTTATTAATCAATTCTATCATCGTTTTTACATGACGAATATAAACAAGAGTAAGTCGATGTTTTTATCGAGTTTATAATCATATATAAATTGGAACTAACATGTCAATCAAAAGCAGCAACACGCATCTTCCATATAGCATAGGTATAGTTTCACGATTTTAGAAGGCACTGCTACGTAGACGCAGTCTGCCCAATGCAAGAGCACTGCTATCAGAAGCATACTACGACCGATAAGCAAGCAATCGACCAAACCGACCGTTTCCAGAGACCCAGGCCTTAGTATCTTGGTCGGCATTTTCTTGGTTGGTTCCCTACTGAGTACGGAATATTGTAACCGGCAAACCTTCATTTACATTCCGCCCGGTGTTACCATGTGTAACGTTCCGTTCACGTGACCGTAAAATTAATTTTCAGCGTTTCGTCCCGTTGCTTCGTTATCGCCCAACCGGAGGCCGCTCCGCACACGTGGAGTGCAAAAGTCGTTCAACGAGGGCGAACGCGAAAGGCTCGGCACCTGCATCTCCACCGCGTCTCCAAATCGCAATTTAGGAATGCATCCTGATCGTTGCCGGCGGCGACGTATTGATCCCTGCCTCGTTCAGACATTCCCTTACGCTGGCGCGCGTCCGCATCTCTTCCTTACGTAGACGCGAGGTGGAAAAAACTGACGGAGGGATGGATGATGGTGTCTGGTATTGGCCGCGGTCGCGTGATCGATTGAAGGCCGGAAGAAGGAGATGGTACACTCTCTTTCGCGCGGGAAAAATTTCCGTTCTCGCACCACGAACGCGGAACTACTTAACTTAAAAGCCGCTAAAACGACGATGTACGAAGGGCGCGGGGGCACGAGGACGGGGAAGGAGAAGAGGAAAAATGAGGTTTACTACGAGAAAACATAATACGGAACAAGATTTCCATAAAAAATTTTAAGCATAGTTTTATGATAAAGCTCGCATCTCTTTAAAAAATGTATAACAATTTTTATTATTATAGGAAAAACCTTAGATCTATATTGTGCGAAAATTCTCACATCATCGTTACCACAAATGCATTTTGCTTTCGCTTTCTTCTAGTGTTTATATCACTTTTATTATTAGCTTTGTTTATTAATCTATTATTAGCTGTGCCGTATATAATATTCAAAGTTTATCGAGAAAATTTATTAATAACTTCGAGTCTGAGTACTTGAGATTATCTTAAACAAAGACAAAAAAAAATTGTATTTAATGTCAATTTTAATTTATACACGTATAAAATAAAATTTAAAAAATTGTGCGTAAATAGTTAACAATTACATATTTCACGATTATATTAATATGTTGCAGATTCAAGAATTCTTATTTACGGTAATAGTAACATTGAGGTTTAACAGCATTAAGCTTGAAAAATGTCAAATAAAAAATTTAAGACAAGTTCTTTTGAGTAAATATAATAAAAATTATTTTTGAGATAATATCTCCATAAATTAAAAGCTTTTATCGATCTGCTTGTTTTTGTATTGCACAAAAATGTGTACATAAAGTGTTTTCAAAATTATGACAATTTTTTAAAAAAGTAGCTCATTTATTCACTGATATAAATTCTCTTGAAATTTTTTTAAAACAAAATTGTATAGTCATCTCTTAACATCATTGTCTATTATTATACAGATTATATCATTAAATAAATTCGACGATGTAATTGAATATTTGTAAATCAAGAAATTTTAGAAAAAATATTTCAAATAAAAATTTGTTGGTTCGAAGAAAAAGATAATTCGAAAAAAAGATAAAGATATTAGCTTGGGCGTAGGTTCTAAAGTCATGCGAAGGTCAATCTAGTTTTTTTTAATGGAATCTTAATTTGTTTATATAATCACTTTTTCGCAATATTCAACATAAAAAGTTAAATATATCGATAAAATGATCAAAAATTTAATAGTTTACAATATATTTTATATTTATAATTTGCCATAATATTTTCTAAACTATGAAATATCTCGTAAAATATTCAATTTTTTACCATTTTATCTTTATAACTTTTAACGCCGAATATTGCAAAATTGATTTATATAAAAAAAAATTAGGGTGGTTCTATTTAAAAAAGTAGATTGATTTTTGTATGATCTTGGTACCCCTACATTGAAGGTCAAATTAATATTCCTATTTTTTCGCCTGAAAACCAAACAACTTTTATCTGAAATATTTTTTTAACCCCTTGGTGTCTAGATATTTGACTGTGTTAAAATAAAACAATCTATATAGATAAATTACTCATTTTCCTTACGTGCACTTTTTATGTTTTATTGCCATTTTTGCTTTTTATTTTTCTGCGCTTAGGCAAGTCTATCTCTCACAGCGCAATTAATTTACATAAAATTTTCAATTTTCATTATATAATTTCCATACATAATTTTTAATGACTTCATTATAATTATTAAAATTATTATTTAAAAAAATCATAGTATTTTTACAGTGTAGCTGCGGAATCACACGATTGTGAGTTTCCGTCATCGTGATCATTCATACAATTGTTACCGTAGCACGTCACAGTCGTAATGACGCCGCTGTGATCATAGCAAAGGTTTGCGACAACATCGGCGGGTCATTCGCACGCAGGATCACGAACACGAGCTCCGCCGTCGCGACGCTCGTACGATGGTTCGACCACCGCGTTGGCGTCGGCGTCGACGTCGGCGTCGGCGTCGGCGTCGGCGTCAGCGTCGGCGTCGGCGTCGGCATCGGCGTCGGCGTTCTACGACGGTGGCGGCGTCGGCGTCGGCGTCGGCGTCGGCGGCGGTGGCAATCTGCGGAGACGCATCCGCGTCGGATAGCTTCGCATCGCGGCGCCTCGCGTCGGCGTCGCTGGAATCGTCCGCGAGACGGGCAAGCAGTGGTGGCCAAGGCATCGTGTAAGCGCGTGTAACCGCCATATTGGCCCAACTCCGGACGACAGCTCATCGCGGGTCGCGGAGCTTTCAAGCTTCCGAAGCTTTCCCGATCGTCGTCCGTGTCGATCAGGCCGTAATAACGAAGGACACGCGTTAAGTGGAGCAAGGGCGAACGGGTGTCGCACAGAAAAAAGGGTGGCTAGGAGAGGATACGCGATAATTTCAGATACGCCTTCGAACGCCGCATCAGTCGCATCAGATAGTGGGAGAAGGAGGGAGGGAGAAAGAGAGAGAAAGAGAAAGAGAGAGTTAGAGAAAGAAAGAGGGAGAAAAATAAGGATAAGATATAACACGCGAACGTAACAGTGTGATACGCGTGTTCCGGCAATACAATACGTGCGATAAAATCGTGAGACAATCGCAGCGATCGATCGCGACAAATACCGATATCGATCTTCTTGCTCTGGACATAGACACTATCTTTCCAATTGTGTTTTCCGGAGATTTTTTTTCGTCAGAAACAAACACTTGCGTCAGATTTTGCATCGCTTCCGTCGTATCACGTCCATCGGTTCTCGCTCTCGACGAAGATCTAGAAAGAAACATCGCCGTACTCTGAAATCATCAGAACTACCTCTCGTCATTTAAATAATTGAAAGAGAGGATTAACCAAGATTTCCGTAATTATCATCCGTTAATAATCCGAATTCTTCCTGAAAAAAAATCTTCCTAAAAACCTTTGTTTCCAATCCTAAACAATCTCGCGGAGATAAGATAGACGCTTGATCCGAAAGTCTTCCGAGAGGGATATCAAGCGATCAATCGACGACAAGTTAGCACAAAGATAGTCTTTGACAGTCTGCCTTGCCGGTGTGACAGCGCCACGAGTTCGTCTCTCCCTCTCGACTTCTGCCAATCAATAACCGGCGGCATCGACTCGCTTACGCTCCGCTCTCCTTCCTTCTCTCTCTCTCTCTCTCTCTCTCTCTCTCTCTCTCTCTCTCTCTCTCTCTCGCTCGCTCCCTCCCTCCCTTTCTATCTTTTATCTCTCTTCCCTTTCTTTCAATCTCCTATTTTCTAATCTCCTTTTTTTGCCAAACTGCAACAAACACGTTAACGTTCTCTCTTTGTTTCCTCTCATCATCTTCCTTTCTCTGTTTCGCTACTTTTCTTCTTTGTATCCTTCTATCCTTTTCTCTCACCTTCTTCCGCGTCCGCGCCTGCGAAATACGCACGACGGATTTCCGCGGGCGTCTGTCAGCGCAATCAGCAACATCAGCAATAGAGGCAGACGTAACGACAGCATCATCAACGGTCCGAGCTAACAGCAGCAGCAGCAGCAGCGGCACTCGAGCCAGCCACGCCAGCGCCTCGCGTACCAACAGGCGCGCGAGTATCTATTTATAATTCCGTCAAACGTAACAGAGGACGAAACCGCGAGAACGTCATACCGCGTACGACCACCTACGCCAGCTGCGAGGAAAGCAAGCGCCGAGTGTGAGATCGGCGCTGATCGGAGACCGCGAGCGTGACGCGGCGCGGCGCGGCCGCGCCTTTAAACCGCGTTGACCGAAAGACGTAATAGGTCGATCGCGTGCGGCATCCTCGTCGTCCTAAAGTTCAAGGATTCGGTCCTAGTTTGTTGACCGAGCAGACCGAATTTCCCAAATACGAGAATACGGGACTGGCGGTATTTCCATGGAGTGCGGCGAATTCGCTCGCGTTCATCCTTGAGAGATCGGGTGATCGAAGGATCCTCCGCTTCCTATTTCTCTCCGCGACGGATCTCGCATCCGCGCACTCTCTCTCTCTCTCTCTCTCTCTCTCTCTCTCTCTCTCTCTCTCTCTTTTTCTTTCCCTTTCTCTCTTATCACGACACCGACCAGTCGATCCGCGCGCGCGGCTACCCCGTTGAGAGAGAAAGAGAGGAGGGTGGAGGGCGCCGCGAGAGGGTGACGACGGTAAAGTGATATCGTAACGCGGGTGGTAACGACGAAGAGGATCAACGAGGAAGACGATCAGCGGCATCAGGAAGCGGAAGAAGGCGGGAAATGGGCAAAGTATCATGCGCAACATCGACAACGTAACCCTCCGCACGTTGGGGTCCATCGTAATTGAGTGTCGTCGCGCGACGTCGCCATCATCGTCGGCGTAGTAGCGCCTCGCCCGAGGCGGTGAACCCGTTCGGCCACCCGATCGGTTCATGGTGCGCGTACCTATGTGTTCGTCCGCGAATCTCTGAAGACTTCGCGACGACGACGTGAGCTAGGGCTGTTACGCTATTCGGCTGAGGTGCGCGCTGGGAGCATGCGGGCTTCGGGCGAGGCCCGGCGAGGCGGCCCCGCGGGTGGACCGGGCTAAAGGAACGATCGCATATCGGGAGGGACACTCGCGAACGCGGGCACGGTGTGCCCGCGGCCGTGCCCGCACCCGCACCCGCAACCCCCTATCTCGGCGGCGCGCCGGTCACGCGCCGATCAGGTTGATCCTAAGGACGCGGGAAGCGAGCTGGACTCGCTTTCGGACGCATGGAACATGATAGAGGTAAGTGAGAAGAAATTATTTATATTTCTATTATCAAGGAATTTCATTTCACCAGCTTTATTCGCTTTACGATATAGTGATCGGAACGCAATAGTATTCTGTGTATAAATGTACATTAGCAGAAATAAAACATAATTATTTAAACGTGAAATCTTTTTAATATAAAAATTTTTTAAAAATTTTAGTTAATATTATACAATAAAAAAAAATTAATGCTGCAAATTTACAAATATTTTTTTTAATTTAGAAACATAAACAACGAGGTAGAATTGAATATTGAAAATCAAAATTGCATTCAACCGTATTTAAATTATCTCAGACGACGATAGAATTGAATTATATTGTAAATTTATCCTGAAATAATAACGCGCATGGAAAGAGCGAGAACGCGTAATAACTTTATTATCACTTATTAAAATCTTGCTCGAAATGTTTGCAGCTCACCGTTCACGCAGAGCATAACAAATTCATTTATATAGATACGCGCACATACACTTTCCCCGATCGAAGTAAATTTACAAGATTATCGGACATTTATAGGAGAGAGAAGCGGGGGTTGTAGTTGCACGTGCTCCGCGATTGCGTGCTGCACGAAGGCAACACGCCATTGGGCCGTTGACATGTTGACACGTAGCTATGCGTAAACACTATCGCCGTTTAAACGCATTGGTAATGTTTGCAACTACTGGGGCTGCGATGGCGAAACCAATGTAAAAAATTGTATCCGAAAATTTCAATCCCCGTGTCAAAATGTAATAGTTTATACGAATGTCATTTTGTTTATTATCGACTATCAAAAATAAACTAATAATAATATTTTGTTTATTATTTTAATTAATTGATTGATTATCAAAATTAATTTTTAATGAACAAATATGAATTTTAATTAACAAAATTATTTTTTTATTTTTGATTTTTTTTTTTAATATATATTTTATTAGACAGTTTTGTAGCTTATAAATATAAAATTCTGCAAAATGTAAATTATTATTATATTCAAGCATTATTTACGCGCCACGAAAACTTGTGTAGAATTCATCGTTCGCATCAATCGCTCAATTCTAAGTGTTTCCTAAATTTTGGTGTTCTCTAATGTAAGCAAGAGTTTGTTTCCACGACGTCTACCAAAACAAATCGCATTCGGAGATTATTGAAATTTATATCGTAACACTGTCGTAACTGAAGGCACGCTTTCGGAAATACGAACTGAAATTCGCTTCGTGTATGTAAACAATCGCGTTTTTATGAGCAAGCCTGCTGTAAATGCACTTTTTGCACATGGTCTCTACGATTTCCGGTCTCTATATTTCCCGAGTTATCGCGATTTATATCGCGCTATAAGCAACTGTACGAGTTTCCTTCTCGATCTCAATGATCCCGATTGCTTCACATACCTTCACCCCACCTTTATCTTTCTTTTCAACTCTCCCTCTCTCTCAGCCTTACGTAGCTCATTCGTACGCGTTGTCACGTTTACTCGCGGCTACACGTGTGCACTTTACGTCGGTACTCGTTGTTTATCAACCTCTACCCACATCCCCTACGAGCGACTGTCCGATGTGGTCGTTATCGTGTGAAGCCGCACGGAGAGCGGGTCATCGATATACAACGTGACATAAAAATAAAGGACTGCACATGGGATTACGTGCATCGTACATATATAGACAACATATCGAAAGTTCATACCACGAATCTGTTTTTTTTTTTTTTTTTTTTTTTTGTGTCGAGAGGGATGGACGCGCTAAATATTTCCTCAAGGTTCTCTCTTCGGTGAAATAAAATCATACGTGACTTTCGTTTTCCACTGTTTACGAAATATTTCTCTCTCATGTTTCAAATATAAAAAATAAATTCTCAATTATATGCTCGATTCCAGAATACTTTATATTTTGATTTTAATGATTACAATAAAATATTATTTTGTTGATATCTGCTACATGTATAATATTTCAAATTAAAAAAAAAAGAAGAAACCACTACACACACATTAATGTGAACACGGAGCAGATTATTGATTTACGTTGGATATTAGGACATAAGTTAGAACGCGTGAGTAAGATATCAAAACTTTATTTGAGAAAGGATCGGGAACGTACTGATTTCCAATTGAGATCGTTCTTAAATATGGCATTAAGGGATTAATTCATCTCCTTAGACTTTCTCTGAGAATCCAATATCGATCAGCTTAGCCGTCTGGTGATCATGAATTTTAAATACCGGAGACCTCGAACGGAACGGCGAACGGAAGAATAATAAATCTCTGGCTACATCTCTCATTTCGATATCGCCATCGCCGGGCCGCGCTGAAAATACGAGCCAATCGATACGTGCAGCTGAGCGTACGACAATCATATCTAAACTAATTGGCTGTTTTTTTTTTTTTTTTTTTTTTTTTTTGAAGAGTTATGTGTCAGTTATCGTACAGTCAGCTTATTTTGATTAAAACTTGACGATTTTATCGCGTTGCCACAGATAAATATATTATCTTATTTTTCCCGAAATTTCATATGAATTGGTTCAATCGGAATTTAATGATTACAGTTTTCACATTGAACGCTAACATGATTTCATTTTTTAAAAAAACGTATCAAGTAAAATCCATTCTTCTCTCGAAATTTTTTTAAGTCACTTTCTTATATGATTTTCGTAGTCATTTTTGACTTACAATAAAAATAGTTCTTGTCACTTTTTATGGCGAGTTAAATATATCGACATGAAGATATAAAAAGAATAAAACATCTGACTATTAATATCGATTAATGATTATATTATATATAACTATATGTAGAGGATTATTTAATTTGGTTTATATACATCAATCATGTGCAATATCAAGCTTACCGCCTCCGCATTAAAGAACGACTCCATATTATTAATATCTATATCCGAGCGCATGTTTCTAAAAAAACTTAATATCAGCCACTTTACATAAACAAATTAAAGCCGACAAGTAGTCAGTCTATTGTGTTCCGAAAGCCACTGATTTAGTATACCTATACCTATTCTTACAATTAGTTAATATCGGAATAAGCTCGTTTGCACGTGGTGCGTCGATTGAGAAGGCGAATGTCGATTGCAGATGTCGAGTGGACTCGGTGCAACTGCAATGGGGATCGGCGTTAGTCACGGGACAGGCGGCGAGGGTGTAGCTGGTGGTTGTCGCCTCCGTGCACAGAACCAAGGCCAGGCCTCGGGATCCACGATGCAGCACAGTAATCCGCAGCAGTCGTCTCAACAGCAGCAGCAGTCGCAACAGCAGCAGCAGCAGCAGCAAGCGCCTGCGTCACAGCAGCAGTCGCAACAACAACGTCAGGCGGTTGGATTCATGGGCCGATCGAAGAAGGACAACTGTTGCCTATGCTGGTGCTGTTGTTGCAGTTGCTCGTGGTATTATCGATCCTGCTCGCTTGCATTTTGTGTACATCGATGCGATTGATTCTAAAAGACCTGCTGACCTGAAAAATCAAGCAATAACATTTTTTTTTATAAGAAAGAGAAATAGCGCTCTTTCATCCATAATATTAGTCTCCAGTCTTTAATAATAGAGTATATTTATAATTGAAAAATTTTTTTATTTATTAATTTGAAAATTTTCTTTAAAAATATGTATAAATAAAAAAATTGTATCCTTATTCCTCGTCGTTTCTTATTTGCTTTTTATCGATTCGTTCTTATTTAATAATGATGTTTAAATTGATTTAACTTGACACAAAGTGAACGCACTGATGTACACGAAACGTTTTATTAAACTATAATTAATAGTACTTCATTCACATGCATATGTGTATACACGACAATGGACAAAACGTTCATGTGCACGAAGAGTAGACTTCCGAATCGTGCCAAGTATAACTTCAATTCTCCGTTTTGCAACTACATACTCGCTGTCGCGAGTATGACTGACAAAGCAAGTCAGCACAAAGAGCTCTCATTGTAATCACTAGTGCAAGGTAGATGAAAATGAGTAAAACGCGCCATTATCGTTATCGTGCGCGTGGCTATTTTCATGCTTACTTCATCTACTGAACCTCGTCATTGAACCGATATCGGTCCATTGTCTTTAAACTCGCGTGTATGATCCATTTATTGCCGTGCAGACGTATCTACATATTACCTTTCTGTGTTTCATGCCACAAGTAGGAATAAATGGTAAGCAGGCCACGGACTGTGTGCGTTAATGCTGCTTGTTTGTTATGTCGATGATGCTATCATAATGCACGTATTACGGCTCACAGAAACGGGGTTATGCACATATCACGCGTCCTTCCTCTGCGGTCCATCTTTGCAGATTATAACGCGAATAGCCTATTTATTCTAGACTCTCCCTGACATCGACGCGAAAGAGTTTACCTTAAATGCAGAAGGATTTTCCGAATTACCACCGCGGAAATATATTCACGACTGTGTATACTGTCTTGGCCGTTTCGTTATATTAGGACGAAGAAATCTTCAAGAATAATGTACTTATTTTAAAAATTTCTTTGATCTAATCCCGAAATTTATCACTTGCCTCATATTATGCAACAAATCTATTTTTTTTTAACCGTCAAGGAGCACCCATTCTTAATGGCAATCTAAAATATTGAAGCCTTATTAAAAAATAATAACATGTCTGTACGATTTTTAGAAATTGTTTATTTTAAATTAATGTAGAGTAGGGTAAACTAGGGTATGATGACCATACGGAAAAGATGGCCATAGGCTGTAATTTTTCTAATAATTGCCACATAATGCGCTTTTCTTGTCATTAATCGATATTTACAGTATCGATTATCTTCGATAATGACTAAACAAACGCACTATGTAGCGATTATTAGAAAATATGCAGCCTATGGCCATCTTTTCCGTATAGCCATCATACTCTAGTTTACTCTATAATCTATAACAAAGAAATATATGTTTTGAAAGAAATTGTTGACATAAAATATCAACAAATGATAAGCTGGCAAACGTAATATTACTGCATTCACTTGTGGAATTAATAAAATAAAAAGTAAAATTTTGTAACTTGTTAATACTTTATGTTAAATATTAATAACATTGGATTTATATCGTAAAAATGCAGATATTATTTTCTTATTTAATCATGGAAAAAACTTTTAAAAATAATTATAGATTTAACGATTCTCTCTTTTTTTCTTAAAAAAAAAAGGACAGCAAAAAGAGAGTCATTTTCGACATTTGAATTCAAATCTTATAAATCGTTTATTTCCGCATTTTTATGATTCGTAAATGTCACAAGACAGCCGCGTCATCAAAGACAAAAAAGCTTTCCAATGACCCGGTTCTGCATCTGTTATCGACACGACTAATATTTTCTCCCAGTTCAATACCGCCTTTTCACATCTCTTTGTATCTCGTATTATCCGCAGTCTCGGTTAAATTAACTATCTTAACGTCAGTCGTCCATTATCATTCTCCATTGCACTCGTGTTCATCCAGTGGAGCGTACTCCTGCCGCTCATTTCATCTCATTTCCCGAGGCTACCAAGTTTAATATTCATTTCCACACATCTCCCTTCCCCTGCCCCGCTGTCTATCATTATTTTCGCGTTTGTGTTCCTTCTATCATGCTCGTGTTTGTCAAATAAGAATAATCAAGTAATATCATTGATTTATGATTATAATATAATTAATTGCAATAATTTATCATCATCGATATCGACATGATAAATTGTAATAAATTTTAATCTGATCTTTTAGAATTCAGCGACACATTAGCTGTTATAATCAATAATTTTAAGCTAATTAGATCATTTACAGCAAGATACAAAACAATGTGTACATTCTTAATCATTTTCTAAACCTTTACTTCAACTGTAGAATAATAAGTATAATAAAAATTTAAATATTAAAGATAAACTGTAAATATATGCATTCTCGAATAGTAATTCGAGAAATGAGTACAAAGTAATAAAATAGCTGTAATAATTTTTGATCATTGGAAAAAGTCATTGATTCGTTTTATTCATGTAACAATTTCCACAATTTTATGTGTCATAAAAGACAAGGAGATCTAACGTGTCCCGATCGTTTCAGTTTGGCGGTAGTCGGCGGTAATTCGACGGGCACCGGTGGACCGGGTGATCAGGGCAAGAAGAAGAGTAACGCCGGCGTCGGCGGCGAGCATGGCGGCGTCGTCACCGACCTCACGGGTGGAAGTGCAGGTAACGGTCTCGACGGACTCGACGGCCTCGACAACCTCGACGGCGGCCTGGAGTGTTGCAGCTTGGAAGAGGTTCGATCCTGGGGCTCGTCCTTCGACAAACTGATGAGGAGCGCTGCCGGACGCAAGCTCTTCAAAGAGTTCCTCGTGAGCGAGTACAGCGAGGAGAACATCGCCTTCTGGCTGGCCTGCGAGCAACTCAAGCGAGAGAACAATCCCGAGACGATCGAGGAGAAGGCGCGCTATATTTACGAGGAATACATATCCATACTTTCGCCGAAGGAAGTGAGTAAAAAAATATTCCATTTTCATTATCGTGAGAATATTTACAGACACATAATCGTTAAAAGATTTAGAAAAAATTAGTGAATTAATCTTTGTTTATTATGGCAGTTATTAAATGATAACATTTCAATTAATTCAGACATTCAGTATATAAATAATAATAATCAAATAATATCAAATAATAATAATAATTACTTAAATAGGTGTATAATAGGTATATAATATTTACTATAAAGAGAAAATCATAAATTAAAACAATTATATATTTATTAGACAAGTTTTTATTTTAAAATATATGCTATTCTCAGATTTCATTTATTTGATTGAACTTAAAATGTTTCAAATTAATCAAGTAAATTAGTTGAAATCATATACACATGTGCTTTCCTCGCAATCATTACATCGTTTTAATAAAACTTTTGAAAATAAAGCAATCACTTTTGAATAAAATATTGGCATATTATTTTAATATTGAATTATAAATCGTGTATATACAGTATCTTCTTAATAAATTTTTTTGATTACTAAAATATATTGGTATAAGAAATATTCTTCTTGTTTGTTTGGAAAAATATATCATTAAATATATATTACATTTGTCCTCAAAGGCTTCAATCTACAAATATATAAATAATTTCTAATTTTCTATTCTTTTAATATCGTTTATTTAATTTTCTATTTGTTTCTAATCGTTTATCTAATAAATATAATGACATATGTATAGCGATATTCAATTGGTACTTGTTATTTTGACTCACGATGCATATAAGCTTTTATATATATACTTCATAATATAAAATAATTCCTGCTTACCCTTCTAGAGCCGTTAGCTTTGACGATAGAATCGATAACATTACATAGGATGCATGATCTAATTGCGCCATTTTATCGGATGCAAAAAGTCGAGTGTTATGAGCGCGTAAGAATTATAAAAATAATGCAGTAAAATTGAATACTGTTTGATGTGACATGAGGGGATGCAACGTCGATATACTTTTACAATATAATGTTCCGTTCGTGAGAAAAACTGCAAGTGCCTGTGTGTGTGTGTGTGTGTGTGTGTGTGATTTCTTCTATATTAACCTACTGACCTAGTGACCCAGTGACCCCCTTAACGACCTATTCAATCGTCCAAACGGGACAAATGCTACGAACCATCTTTTTACCATTCGAACATTACGGCAAATTGTACAATACATATTCGTGCGTTATTGCAATCATGTAGATAATTTTATGGGATAACATAAAAGATCGTGTTAAAGGCACCTCGTGCATACATACGGCCATAATTGTCAGAAAGCTTTTCATCTTGAGTCGTTTATAACTTTGAACGTGTTAGAGCTTCGTCTAAAACATTTTGCTAAAATTGTTTTGAAATTGATCAAAAGATTATAGATTATCTATTTAGACTATTCGATACTTATTTTAGACTATTAGATATTTAAATATTATAATTATGTATTCAATTAAAAATATAAGATATTTTAGCTTTATAATTTTTGTTGTAATACCTTTTTATAAAATACGTGTAGCTATAAATATTATATGGCCTTAGTATTTTATGCAAGAAAGATATGAGTTGCATGCAAACAACGTGCTATAGATTAAAGCTTAAAAACGATAACTTGCAACTTCGCAGGATATTCTTGTACAAGTAAAAAAAAATTTCGCTCAACTCATCTGTTTATCTTTCGTAGGTGAGTCTGGACTCGCGGGTACGGGAGATCGTGAATCGCAACATGGTGGAACCTACGCCACATACTTTCGACGAGGCGCAGCTACAAATCTACACCCTTATGCATCGGGACTCGTATCCGCGTTTCGTCAACAGCGAGATTTACCGGAGGGTAGCCAGATTAAATAGCAGCAGTCCACCCAGCCCGGGCACCGGACAGGAGCACGGTAGTGGGAAAACGAAAGGCAAGCGGGCGGCAACGTAATCGTAACAGATGGTCCAAGGACATTGGAGGCGCGGACCAAGACCTCCAAAACCAAAAGCACCTTCAGACCAGACCATGCGTCGATCAGCCGAGAACCGTTCGACGGCGAGTTTGCGAGCGGCAACACTCCCCTCGACGGAGAGCCTCCGTCGAGGTGAGAAATCATTGCCCGAGCGGACATGGCTGATGGAGCTAATCCCTCACGGGAGGAACCATCCCCCTAGGGTGGACGACGACGATCTTTCTGATCGTTTGTCAAATTGCTCATATACGGGAGCCAGGAGCTTGTTCAGTGATTCGCTCTTCCACGCGAAGGCGCAACGGGGCCACGTAATCGCGCTCGTCATTGCACATGAGCCATTACAACACCGATGATGATAATGATAATGTTGATGATGATGATGATGGTGGATTGAACGTACGACGAAATCGTGATCGCGGTCGATCGCGTAGATCACAGATCGCGGCGTTCCACTTCCAGAAGTTTGGTGCAAGCGGATGCACGCAGGGCGGTGGATCATAGCCGGAGAAAGGAAGGTCACGCGATCGCTCGGGGATGACGGACACCGTCGTGAATACCATCGATCTCCCGAGTCCGTCGATCTTCGAGCCACACAATCTTCCCTCGTTGCCGTTGTAGTTTAGAGGTCGCGTAGAAGATCGATTCGAGCTCGCGACCTTCTTCCTCTCTTTCGCTCTTCTCGGATTGAAAGCGAATTCAATTTGAATCACATAGCTTATGTATCTTATGATTCATATAAATAGTTAAAATGACTCTTTATTTCTTAGCAAGTATTGAAAAAAAGAAGAAAAATTAGAAAAACCCTTTCACCTATTTTTCAATAAAGTGCGCGTGTGTAAAATAGGGAAAATGTGATTCCAATTGAACTCGCCATATTAAAGGGATTAATCATCTGGTTTAAATCTAAAATATGCGAACTGTTTGTAATATACATATAGCACACGATTGCAACTAGCTGAGGTGTTTGATTGAAGCGATGATGATAATCACTGCATATGACAGTCGTCCATTCGAATTGCCGCGAGAATATACAATTTTTCCCGCGAGAGACAAGTGTTACGAGCTTGCAAATCGATACTTTGCAAAACAATGGATACTCATTCTCTCTCAGAACGCTCTTGAACGGTTCTCATCGATCCCTGTCTCCTGTGAACTTAGATTAACGCGCGTAGCAAGGGCTCGTCGAGAGTATAGATTTAATCTGCTCAAGATCGAATTTGCCGGTTGCTCTCTTTCTCTTATTTCTGCGACGTTTATCTTCCACGATTGGGAGAAAATGGAGAAATCTCAACGTCGTCTTATACAGCCCGCTGTAATGTCAGGGTAACGCGTAAACATAACGTATTTTTTATGATCGCGCATTTTTCTATAATCGTCAGTAGTCTGCGTTCGAGTCTTCCTCACCAGGAAAGATATCGCGAAACCATACGTACTTATTCGGAAAAAACGAGAAAAGCGTTAAGAAAAAGAGAGGAAGGAGGAGAGAAAGAAGGAGATTGCGGTTCTCCGTCAAGCATACCTCGGCGTTCGCTTCCATCGCGCTTTCAGAAGAATTGTCGATGGACGATGATCTTCGTCGCTTCTGGTGCGTCATCCCCATGGCGGATATCGAGCTACTGCCAGCGAGAACACACCAAAGATCGAACGTGCGTCGAAGCCAACCAATTTGACGATCACCAAAGAGAAAAACGACTCGATTCAATAAACACGTTACATACATACGCGCACATGACCACACAATACACGCACATACATATATATACGTGTACAGGAGACACGCACACACGTACCCACGCTGACGCAATGCGCGTACGCTCGTGTAGAATCTAGTCATCGTCACGCAAAAATGCGATTTGGATATGCGTGATTGTGGAAGAAAAAGGCCTAAACACGAGACAAATACCAAGTGTTTCTCGAACTCGCGCGAAATCAAGGCGTCGAAATTAGACTGTCATTATTGATGTGGATCAGAAAAAAAAGACAAAAAAAAAACCGTAATGAGAGAAAGAGAAAGAGAGAGAGAGAAGTAAAAGGGCGAAAAGCGGTGAGTCGTCGCGGCGCGAATGCAATTCTTAGCACTAATTTATATAAGTATATAAGTACGGAATAGAAAATAAATAAAATAAAAAGGAATCACGACGACTTGATCGTCATCGGTGATCGCGAACGATTCGCGCCGCGGTGCCTGCTCGCCGTCAAAATTTCTTCTCCGCCGTGATGCGCTTCGACAGATCGCTCATCTCACATGGACAATTTGCTTTCGTCTTCAAATTTCGAATTTATCTTTCAATTTCTAGAAATCTTGCACACTCTCTTTATGGTGGGTTTACGTCTGAGATTTATTGTATGGCATTGTATATTTGACAACGGTAAATAATGTAAGCGCGCTGGAGAGAGAATTTGTATCAGATATTACATTATAATGAGAGTGTACGTTGGTAGAGAAGTGTCAGAATCATGGAACTAATGTTAAATATAAATCTAGCTTATAATATAATGTCTCCCTCCCTAAGAAACTCCTCGGCGTTTGTACTTGTGTTAGCCACATGTTTTATTGGATGAAAATGTCAGACGTAAACTTACTACCGCTGTTCGTCATGAAACCGATCTTTGTGTTGCGATCGAGAAGAGAACTAAAAAAACGATTTATATTACTTGCATATTTACTTTTTCTTTTTTCACAAAATGCTGGGACGCATCGATGGACAATGGGAATATGATATTTCCCGTCATCATAATAAAATGACCAAAAGAGCGGTAAAGTTTGAGCGCATCGCGGCGCGCCCGCGCAATCTCATTCGCGATATAGATCGGTATACACATCGCGATATGTCAAGCGTATACATAACACACACAAAAAGCGCACGTGCTCTCCTGGGGATCATCGAAATAACAGGAGAGTGAGATGATATACGAGCGCGCATCTCTCTAGTCAAATCGTCGGCATCGTCGCGAGCGGACAGTACAAGCGACAACACTCGCACAGTCAGTTTGGCTACTGCCCTGTAGATAATATATAGATAGGTATATAATGAACGAAGAGGATTAATGATTATAAATATAAATATAAATATATAAATATATATATATATATATAAATATGAAAAAAGAGAGAAAAGAAATATATATATAAATATACAAAAAAACATGTACTATGTTCCACATAGGTGCAGAATGCGAGCGTGTGAGAATAACAGTGAGAAAGAGAGAATGTGAGAGAATGAAACTCGATTCTCTCTTTTTAATCTTCGATTCTTTGTTCGACGCGAGGACAGCCTGTCCGCCGCGACCGAAAACGAAAGACGACGGTAATTAGTGGATATCTCTCAAGTCGATCTTAATTCTAACATCGACGATAATGCCATACTCGCGTGACACCGAAGCGGAAGATGAACGTGATATATTGAAGATCGTAAGAGAATTGCGCAATTAAATCGAGAGCAGGAGAGGATAGAGCGATAACGATATACGTATAAATAAGTGTAAATGTCCCTTTAAGACTTGTGAATGCCTTATTATTATTGTCTTCGTTATTATTATCGTCATAATTATTATTACTACTGCGTGATTCTGCATTAAATTTATAAACTCTTTTATATAGGCAGAGATATTTAATTGCTTTTACTTGTTGCGATTTTCATAAGCAAATCGCAAGTATGTGATATAGAAATTTTGTGATATAGAATGTCGAAGAGAATGCTCGGACTCTTCGCTCTCTCTTCTCTTATCTCCAGCAAGGCTGTTCATTTAGGATCTCAACGCGGCTTCCGGAGGCCTCGCGTCGGCATCGTCGATGAAATTAAGCGGTGAGATTGCTCGAACGTCGTCTTCACTAATAAACGCACAATTTTCTCAACCTTCGATCCCCTGCTTCTTTCTTCACGAGGAAATCTCCCTTAAGATCCATATAGGGCGGAGAGGTAAGGGCATGCCAGAGCCATCATCAGCACAGCTGCGATCGTGCATGAATCTCTCCCGACCTTTGCATATTCTAATTTTTGGTTTTTTTCCCGAGGCAATCAACAAACTCGTACGATGCGACGGAAAAGGTAAGTGTCCAGTAATTTCAAAAGTTCTCGATTTGAACGAGAGTCTATCTCGATGAAATGCCCAAGATGAATCTGTTTTTTCCGATTAAACTATACGAAACTATTTGGAAAGAATAAAGTGATAAAGCGTCAAGAACATGATTACAAATATTAATATAATATCTAGTACTTATGATTTTTATAATTTTAAAATAAGAGATATATTGATTACTTTTTTTTTCATATCGTGACTAAAATACATTTTATAGAGCATATGTTTTTTAATAATTTACAATTTGCTATATAAAGCGACTCGCTTAGCTTTTTATAGATTGAGTCCCCTAGAAGTCGTCGTAATAATCAGATGGTATACTCATTTATTTACTGTTGGTATACTAATAGTGAATATCTCGTGCAAATTTATGAAACTAATATTGAAACTTTTGAAAAATAGTATGTAAAAGAACAGCTAATTAAAGAATTCAAAACTATCAATATTATACGATATTATGAATTTATGAATATTGCTATTGACAGCTATTGGTAAAGCAGCATGCTGCAAATCTACTGTAGGCATAAATGCATTTTTCTTAATAAAAAATTTCAATATTTATTTCTAATACATTTTATTTTATTTTATTTTATTTATGTATTGTGTATTTTTTATATTTAATTATTTATAACAACATAAAAACAATTTTTCTTTACTTTATTTTTATTGTTTTTGTACATTAAAACTCTAATTGTAAGTACGATAAAAATCATTATTGCTAACATTAATAAGCGCAGATTTCTCGTGACTGAATAAATCATTTATTTACGAATAATGCCTATTAACAATCCTACGTGATCGGCTGTAGCTACATTTTGCTCAGAATAGATTCTGCTTTCCTTAATGCACCACTTAATCGTAGGCGTAAATAGTGTACAAAAACATGTAGAAACAATCCGTAATTGAGATTCAGAGATATTGACTTTATCTCTGACATAAATATTGATGACTAACATCTACATCTACTGATATGCAACATCTATTGACTTAGAATAATATTTATGTGATTAAATATATTTTGATAGAATTTAAATACAAATTTTTTCAATGAATGCTCTTTTATGATACAACTTGTTATTGTTTACAATTTTAAACTCTTGTACATGTTTTATTTTTATCTTGTATATTTGTTCTTTTTTTTTAATCATTAATTTTTCGTAAGCTTTTTATGGTTTGTTTTATCTTGATATGTTTTTAAGAATTAATCAGTGGATTGAGAGAGAAAGGTTTTCACGTGTATTATGTATATATTTGTCTTATGTATATCCGTACAGTATCCCAGCCATGACTGAATATATGTGCAAACTGCCGCGATCGTAACCCATAACCGAGTATCCATTCCCAAGGAACCACAGGCCTCACGTGAAATCCGATGCGATACGTGCAACACTGGACAAAGTATACCTTTGCGTTCCCTCTCTTCGAAGAAGGAGTTCATCACTGAAACGCGCACCCGCTTTCTTCACCTTACAAGCGTGCAATCCAGTACGTGTCGATCATTCAAGATCATCCCGCAGACGATTTCGAACGTGCATCCAGCTGGAATACATAAAAATTTAGATTTTCTTCCTTTTTGTATTAATTCACAGATGAATCAGTATAATTGCGAAAGTTATATCGTATAATTATCGTGTATCAGAATCTACATTTCGTGCAATTAAATTTAATCGAAAGAAATATTAATCCAAAAGAACATTATTGAATTTAACATTATTTAGTATAAAAAAAACAAACCTACAGAAGGAAAACTCATTGTGTTTTTAGACAGTTTTAATTTTAATATATCATTAATTTTTCGTACCATTTCCTCCAAATAATATTTAAAAAATCTGTATCAAAGAATCTTTATATATTCTAATTTTTACGTATTAATCTATATATATATATATATGTGTGTGTGTGTGTGTGTGTGTGTGTGTGTGCAGGGCTAAATACATATAATCTGTTTTATGTTGCAATGGCATCACGCGAGTCACGGTGCACACGCATTACGCACGCAGCTCCATACATACTCGATATAAAAATCCGTTCGCCATGAGTGGCGTCGGCTTTGTGCGTGTCTTTTTTTCGTTTTTCTGCCCCTTGAGGCTACCGGCGCGATGCGGTTGCTTGGTCGGCTGGACTTGCTCCGATGGAAACGATCACGATCCAGAGGCCAAGGAGAAAACCGTGAGGAGCGCGCGAACCAGCTTACACTCTTTTTCGGCTCCCGCCCGTCCCGTTTGTCTTGCATTGCGTTTCTTCGTGCTGACATCGTTTTCACGACCTTCTACACCTGGCTCCTCTCCGCCTTCCTCCCCGCTTTAACCCTTTTCAGCGTGGCCGCTCCTTACATCAGTGAAGCCATGTATCTGGAATTTTTAGCCATTTAAATGCGTCATAAAATCACGAATTGCTACAGAAGCGTGTGTCCGCGAATCTAATGATGGCATTAAAAGGTACGCATTTTATATCTCTCTTTACATTTTATGGACATCTAAAACTAAATTTAGTTCAATTTATTTTAAGAGTAAAATTTTTTAATTATATATGTGTATTATTTCGCATTAAACATTATTATTTAATTTTGAATCTATGATCGGCTCTATGATATTGAAACAGCCATCAATCTTTTTATACTGGCACGGTGAAAGTGGTGCAACTTTTGAAACCGACTATATAAACTTGGCCAATATTATAAAACTCATAAAATGATTCACGGCGAACGCTCGTTCATCACGTCGTACACTGTCGACGTTACATTGCCTCAGGACGTTACTTTCCGCTTCAGTGTCACATTGGATTACATCTTCCGTACGTCGCGTACGTCGAGCACGATTTCCTCTTTCTCTCCTTCTCAACTTTACTTAAACGTCCACCTCCTTAGCGAAGTGTATTTCATACGCGAGACACGTTCGATGATATTAATTATCTCCTCGTTTTCAGTGCGCATTACTGAAATTTGTTATCGTCGTTGGTAATCAAATATTCCGCGTAGGATTTGTAATGAGAGATCCTTAGTTTGTCCGTACACGAACACCAGCGGTCCTTGATTTTTTCTTCCTCTTCTCTTTCAGCTTATCCTGGGTGATACAAAATAAAAGATTTCCAGTAATTAGCGGTACAATATATTGATATTAGATGGACGCTGCGGAATTTTCTCTCTGCTCGAATTATATACAATTATATACAATTATAAAGACCCTTTGTCGTGATCATTATATTATTAACTCGACTATTTTTACAAAAAGTTACTTTCATATTTATGAAATATAATGAAATGTATCGTACTCTTACGCAGCATCAAAAAGAGAAATTCTTGAAGAATAAAGCTATAAATTTTTTAACACAGATATAACGGAGAAGTTTCCTGTTGAATTCGACGGAAATCTTAATGGACTATATGCGATTTTATGTTATTCGAGACAAGCGCAAACTGTTTTTAATTAACGGAATCTGTTTATAAATGATCATTATTAATGAAGAAAGCGGAAATATCTCGAAATGTAAAGACTGAAGAACTGAATCTTTTCAACTATGAAGTTTAATGATAGAAATAGTGAGAGAAAAAAAAATGGAGATCAGATGAGATCTCTCGTACGATCGAGAATCTCGTTTGAGTTTCGTAAAATATATGTGATGTTCGATTCCGGGTCTCATTTGGTGAGGCCTTGAAAAGATTCCATACGCGATACTGTTCGAATCGAGGTCATTTTTGGAATTGGTTGTGCAAATCGATTAATATATGCAATATGCCGTGGTAATTTTTTCGATAATAAAAATTAATGTGCATTTTATGTACATGCTGGGAATAATCATCATTTATTTTACCATGTCTTTCTTTTAAACGTACAAACGTGTACTAAATAATACAAGTTGTAGAAAAATTATAAATATGACGACATAATATTTTGACACCAAATTCAAAAAATTTAGACAAGTATAAAAATTTCATAAAAAAATATAAATTTATTATTTTTAAATACATTAAGTAATAGCTCATATGTTTTTATTAGTCTTGTTGCAATAACGTTATTTCACCTCGTGTGGCGGCTAAAAATTCAAGACATTTATGCATAATTTATTTATTTTACGAAATAGATGGATTTATAACATCAAAATGATAAATTCTTGAAAGAGACGAGAAAAGATCATATTTGAATCACCATAAATTTATCTAAATTAGTTCTAAAAGTATCTTCCACAAGTAACAACATAGTATTTCTGTCTCAACTTAAAAAACATTCACGGCTGAAAGCTGAGATAAGACGATTAAATATTCCGTTGGTAATTAAATCCATCCGCTACAGAGTTATCTAGCCGAGCGGATGCCTATCGATCCTCGATCGAACGATAATCATCCAGGCGTAAATTTCCTGAATCTCGTCCTCACTCTATCTTGTGTCTTCTTTTTCGACATAAAGTGGACGTGACTCTGTCAAGATGGAAAGGAAGGAACGAAGAAAAAAAGAGAGAGTATAAGATAAGGGGCAGAAGAGGGCTGTTTTATTTCTCTTCGCGCTGATATTTTGCTCTTCCTCTTCTCTCTTTCATTTTCTTTATCTCTCTCGCTATTTTCGTTCCTTCGTTGCGAGCCATCGTCTTCATGTTCTCTGTCTCTCTTCCACGGGACGAAGCGATCGAGGCTCGAAACGCGTGACTACGCGTAACGCGTCTTCCAATTCGATACACGCATGCGTGTGCGTTGCGTGTTCTAGCTGCTGCGTGGAAAGAAAGCGACTAGAGAGCGTAGAAGAGATCTATCGGAAACTGGGCAAAGGAAAGGGAAATGAAGGAGGAGTAGCGAAGAATTGGAAGAAGTACATCTAACCTAACCATGTAAATCATACCTTTAAGGTTACAAAAAAACTTAATTATATTTTTAAAAAAATGATATAATTAAACAAATTTTGTAAATTAGTAATATATAACAATATTTATATTAACATATATCTTTAAAATATTATCGAAAGAGATAACATGAAAAATTTATTACAAATATATGTCAAGATATCTCTTAGAGCAGAGGAAACAGTTTAATTGCTGCTTTTAAGTATTTTTTAATCTGCTGAGAGAGGAAGGCAATGTCAGTGACAGTGACAGCAGAGGGAACGCGGGAGAAATTTCTCGATCAAATAAATGCGCTTCGCAGTGCGGGAGATCGCGACCACGCCCTGTCTTCTTCCCTTGCCGCTGTTGGCCTTCCATCGACTCTTCAGGACCGAACGTACGTACGTACGAACGAACGAACGAGAGACGCGGCGAAAGGAAGTGGAGAACGCGTGTGCCTGCTCGTGTACGCACACACGCACGCGTACACATATGAGGGCCACGAGGTCCGGAGAGGGCCAAGGGCGCCTCTCTCGAAGAAGCTAACGCGTCCTCCATACGGTGAGAAAATCCTCCACCTGAGATGAAGAGAAGGAGGAGACGGTTTAGCGTAAAAGAACCATCGAGACGTCATCAAAGTGCATGTGAGAGAGAGAGAGAGAGAGAGAGAGAGAAAAAGGTGAGAGGGGGAACTCATCGGGTAGAGAATTGGAAAGGAAGGGCGAGGGTGCATCGTCGTCTCTGGACAACGACCCACTCACTCTTCTCGCTCTATCTCTCTCCGTTTTTATCTTCCTCGACAGCTATCCTTCTCTCTTCCTTCATCGACCTCTCGCTCCCGCATCTCCACACACGCACCATTTATTAGAATGAAAACGTCATTACTGACCCGGCCATAACTAATGCGTAGCCACTTAGCGACGGTCATGTTGGCCAGTGGACCACAACAGGTCCCGAGACGAAGAGAGGGGACTCGACGAACTATCATTAGGACGTACCAATGAAGAAAATCAAGATAATCCACGCCAATGCGGCGCCTCTTCACGATTTGGTTGGTGCTGCACGATAGATATGCGTCCATGATTTTGAACCTAAGATGAATATAGAATACGATGAATACGAGAAATTAGTATTTCCTTAGGAAATCAGAATGTATAGCGAAGTAACTCTCTTTTCCTCTTCGTCTGTCTCTTTCATAGCCTAAGAATTATTTATTTATATTTGAGCTAAAAAATTTCGCGCACGCTATATCGTCATTAATCATACAGAGAGGGGAGGAAACTATGATGTAAGTACGAATTTTTTACAAGAAGAATAACGAGTTTTAACTCGTTAGAATTATGTCACGCTTGTTTTGTATGACAACTACTTGTTAATAAATCACTATGTCATCTAATACCTTATCATTCTATACGCAATGAGAATTATTATTCTTCACGCATGTGCTACTGTTTGTCACTCTCTACAACGGATTATATATCATAAGTAAACATCGTCGCTTTACATTAATCTCCATTTCGCTCAAGGAACAATAAATCAATAAGATGATCGATTCTTTTTTTTTTTATAACGACATGCGTAGTACAACAATTCGGTATTCGATATCGGAGCGTTTATACGATCTTTCTGCGCGACGCTGCATCTGCGGTATTTGCGCGTAATTGCCGGCAGCGAATTTGCATTTAATCGGTATATTAACTTCCATAAGCTATAAAATATTAGAATTCAGTGAGATAGGCCAGGTAAATATCTCTCGACGGCATACGATCGCTCGGATAGCGATCCTCGTTGCAACGACCTTCACGCCGCGCGATAATAATTTTTCACGTAATTGTTGTTTCTGCGGTGAACCGTGACGCCTAGTTAACTACGTCTAACAAGTATCATGCGTATTACGACGCGTTTATAGTTCCATTCTGATATACATTCTATATACATTCTGATACACAGATATATTTCACTTTTCTTATAATTAGTATTTATCGAGGTCGTATGTCGACCGTCTATGTATGTAAGCTTATCGTTTTTATCATGCGTCTAACTAGTCAATGTGTCCTGCTAGTGTGTGTCAAAATTCCTTTTACCACGCCCTGTAAATCGCTTAACAAATTTATATCAGATAAACATGAGAAAACTTAATTTATATTTGACTACGTTTGAATACCAGTTATACTGCACGTAATATTATCTTTTAAACGGACTCCATGTACATTTGTAATAAATATTAACATTTCTCTACTTTAATTTAAAAAGTTATTTTTAAATTATGTTTAAATTATTATATTTTACGTATGCTTAATAGATATATATATATATATTAAATTATTAATTTAAAAAATGTGTAACTGTAATTTAAAAAATGACATTGTTTATTATACATATTATAGAAATATTATTTTTTTCAAATTTGCAAAGTGTAAATTTTATGCGATCTTTTTCTAACACTTTAGTCTAAAAATCTGAAACTTAACGCATCATAGTTATAGGAAATTTCTCTCATCGGCTACTGTTGATTAATAAAAGGTAGCGATTCTCGCGATTCTCCTGCTGTGCAATGGCGACTGAATCGAATTCCGCGGTCTATTTCCCGGAACGGGCGAGATCGAGAGGCGAGTTTTCGCGGCGAAGAATTTCATTGAACAGTTCTTTGCCCGAGGCTGCGATCCGTCGCGGTCCGTAATAGGCAGGGAAATGTCTGCAGGATGTGGCAGGATATGGCAAGTGGAGCTGCTCAATTCGCTGAACTGGTCTGGCGTGTGTTACCGCGGAATTGGATGTATAGCTGATCCGCCGCGAATGCCCAAGAGTCAGCGTTTTTCCATTTCTCACCGAGTGTTGTCGAGTCAACAACCCTCGGCCCGTGTCCCTGATGCTCTAAGTCTTCGGTGACAAGACGCGTGCATGAGTGACACGCACATATACGTATATATCACGAAGCCACTGGATGAACAAAGAGCAACGTGATAGTACCGTAACTAATGATCGTATATGTGAATATATTTGTTAATTAATGAAACTTCTCTAATGAAGGTAGACTCGATATTATTCAAAGTCCGATAAGATATCATTTCGCATCCGCGTATAGTATAATCTCATGAAGCAAACGATATTTGACGAACATCCTGCTTTTAAGTATTTGCAGGAGACCTTGGTAACGATCTTGATTTCAATTCTGGCATGGCAAATTGTCGAGGCTCGCGCGTTGATGTATATATACCTCGCGGTGCACACGAGACTTCGTGACCACAAATATTATCTTGACTGCTGGAATGGCTTGAGGAAGTAAACAAGCTGCGCCTGTATTCGCGTGTCGAATGCCAACTCTTTCTTTAATTGATCCTGAATCGTCCTTAAGTCTCAATCGTTTATTCAACTTTTTAAATTGTAAATACTTTAAAAGCGTCACTCAATTTTTTTATAATGTGAAACGTAGATAAAAAGAAATAATAATTTTAGAAGAATATAACAAGTATTGGAAATTTTATTGCAATGGACGTTGAGCGAAAGAGAGAGAGAGAGAGAGAGATTATATGTATAAATAATTTCTATGTTTTATCGTTCTCTTAGCGAATACTTCGCATTTCATATTTATTCGATGACTGGTACATATATCCCATTTCACCAGCATATAAATCGGACGAATAATGGTCCTGAATGACTCAAGTCGTTTTCAATAAACCGGTCAAGTATTTTCCAAGTGGACACGAAATTTATCCGGTCTGGAGGCCGAGGCGATTCTTAACCAACAGTAGTCAATGAAATTCCGCAGTCAAGATCAAGTATCACAAATTGGCAAGGAGATCGGCTCGACATTCCTATACTTGTATGCAACGCATCGGCGAAAGGCGCTCTCACGAAATGGAAAAAAGCACACCCATCTTAGCACATCTTAGCTACGAGAAATCTGTTTACATAGAAAATCAGCGAGGAAAATCATTCATTAAGAACAGATGCCTAGTTTATGACTACATAAGCATCACTTAGCCAATTTATCGATATTACCTTTGTAACGTTAGTAAACAATTGGTAGCAAGAACATTAGGAACACAAAAATATAAATCACGGATTGTACAAATTTAATAATTACATTGTGTGAAATTAATATGAAATGTCAAATTATTATTTAATATCAAAATTAATTTTCGCACTGAAGAGAATCTCAACGGGCATCGAAACGTATGCGCACTCAAAAAGTTAAATCATTTTGACTAATATCATTTTAATTTAAGTTTATTTCCATGTAATAATTTGATTTGACATTCAATATTAATTTCACACAATGTAATTATTAAATCTCTGTACAATCCGTGATTTATATTTTTGTGTTCCTAATGTTCTTATCGCCAATTGTTTACTAACGTTTTAGAATTTAAGGAGCGTTTTATTTCTTTTATGATTATCTCTCGTAGTGTATAATTTATAAATTTTTTACTCACACACATAACGTCCTTTATAGATCAAAGCAAAAGCGCTTATTATAACTGTTCAACTTTTTATGCTAAATATTCCGATGAATAATTTCTGAATATTTCAATAAAAAAGTTAATTATAATTTAAGAATATATATTATAATTTAATCAAATACTAAAATTGTATCGTGTATATTTAATTTTATTTCGAAATTTTTTTTCAGCAAACTCAACATTGATGATCTTAACGCATGATTCTATGTCTTGTAAGAGACATCAACGCCTATACTCTCTACCGTGCGCAGTACGTTAAGATTATTAATCTAACTTCGTACTCTCGGGTGATTAATTTGATAGTTGCCAAGCACTAGCGCCGAACACATATCACCCGCTGAAAAGCATCGTGCTACCGGTAGGTATACACCATTTTTAAGACCGCGATCTTTCATGTATCTACGTTGCAAATCAGTCCCATAAATAGCGTCATTCGATGCGACTCGGCGTTAAAATCAGCCGAGTACATCGACGTACACGGGAGGTACGCGCTATATATCAGACGTGACTTGAAATTCGAAGTGACTCCGCGATTTTTCCTAATAAACCTGTACTCACGCTGGGGCTACCGCGCGCGACGCACGCTAAGCACGATGCAAGCTGCATGTGTCCCGCGCGGCATTGCCGAGTGTCAGATGCTCCGGATCGAGATGCCTCGACCGTCGCGTCCGTCGGTAGTGTGTGCAGTCGGTGAGAGAGCCGATGGATAATGGTAGTGGTAACGTGCCGTTCTCTCGATGTGTCGCGTGCGACACGTGCGTACGTACACACGTGGTTCCCCAGCCGAGAGTGTGTTTGCGACACGCGCGCGCGCACATCACGTACGAAGCAAGGTGAAAGAATGTCAAATGATGATTGGTCATTGCGGTGGCCAATGGGTCCACGACTTCTCGTCCGGTAGGTAGGTAGGTAGACGTTCATCGTTGTGTATAGCGGTGCCGCCTCTCGGTGCAAGCTAGCTATCAAGGCGCATAAAGTCGCGTCGCGTCGCATCGCGTCGCGATTCAAACTCGCCGACCGTAATCAGCACCCACGTTGCCACGAAGGGGACCAGAGCTCTCTCCTTCATCTTTTCTCCTTTCTTCTTTTTTTTCTCATTTCTTCCCTTCTTCTTCTTTTTCTTCTTCTTCTTCTTTTCATCTTCCTCGTCTTCTCCTGCGGTTGCCGCTTGCTCCCTTCGTGTTTCAAGATTCCGCGATGCGTGCGCCGCCGGTTCGGCCAATGAGCCGATTTTTGCCCTTTTTTGCCGCTCTCTGCGGTTGGGATTAAATGCACTTAGTGTTCTCGGCGTCTCGATATATTCGACTGAACGCTGCCGTAATTCTTTTTTTCCTCCTTTTTTTGCATTCATTCCGAAAGATGTAAACATTGTGTTAGCTGCTGATATTTTTTTTAATTCTTTTCTTTTAGAAAAATTATTTGAAAAAAATAATTGAAAAGAGATTTTAGTAAGAACAAGTAATTATAATTTAAAAACTGTAATTTACTCAAATACTGACAAATATAATTTTATTATGTATATTTAATTTTATTTCGAAACTTTATTTTTTTATGTTTTCTTCTCAACGCGTGATTTCAATGTCTGCACCTTGCGGGAAACATTAACGTCCATACTTTCTTTCAATACGTTACATATATTAAGGTTAGTTTACTTATAATCTGAAGAGAACTGTTGTATATATATATACGTACGTATGTGCTAATTTGATTAAAAATTAATTACATTACAAAATCACTTTGAATTACATACAGTAAATCTTTTATATGTTTATCTTACTCAGTCAACCTATCTACAACAAACTTTCTCGAATTTATATCCGACAAGAGCAGAGAAACTGCATTAATGATACGATGTAATGATATATCAAGATGCAGAACCGCGTTATCACTCGATATATAAACTTACCACTATAATCCTTATCGATTCCGTCATACAAAAAGATTGGCAAACATGTTTCGTCATTTTTTGCAATGTGAATCTCTCTGCTATTAGTTTATCTTTCTTTTTTATTCTAGTCATGTTTAATAATATTTTACAGTTTATTTATAATTTTATTTGTATCAGACGATATTTTTATTAAAAAATTTTTTCAAGATATATTTACTTATATATTTGGTTATATATATAAAAAATTATTTAACGTGAAACCAATAGATAATAATTTTTATCTTATTAATAACATATATGCGTTATGTTTATCGGATAAATATATCTTTGAACAAAAAAATGAAATATTTTATATAAAAAATTGACCGAAAGTTTTCTATCAAACTTCATCTTTTTGATATTCATTAATTCTCATGATCAACCGAACAGTCAGCTTCTTCCTGTTGCGATGTGGGTTGTCCTTGTCGTGAATATCGCTACAAGAATATTTACTCAGCCTCGACTCTTTAGTACCGTTAATGCAATATCAGCTTACTGTATCAATTGATAGCGGACAATGTACAGCTTTGAAATTTTCGTCCATTGGCATATGTAAAATGTAAAAAGAAACTAAATTTCATATATTCGCGGAAAGAAATTAATTTATTACTAGTCATAAGATTAAATATCATAAAACTTCAAAAAAAGAGATGAGATTAAATAAATTAAATTCATTAATTGTAATTTATAATTAATATAAACTGTCGGGATCATTAAAATTTCGTGATTTCGTAATTTTAGTTTATAATATTCTTTCGTAGCATTTTATTATTAATCGTGAATTTGACATCTTTTCGTTGGATCAACAAATTGTGTTTCAAAATAGTTCGATTTCTTTGTACGTCTTTCTTGGACGTATGCATTTATCTATCTATGTATACGATCAAGAATCCGAAGTATCGATAGGATATATCGGGGACTGCGCTGCGTCATTCTGATATGCCGAATACCGACGCATCATCATGAATTTCTCGCTTCTTTTTCGGTCGCACTTACGTGACTCACATTCGATATAAGCTATATAAGAACTAAGAAGTGCATTCGCGTGTGATTAAAACTTGTTAAGTTACAAAGTATATAAATAAATAATACATTGTAAGTAACACATGCGTGCTGTTATACAATCGAAATTTATTTTAGAAAAAAGATTCTAGAAGGATTATAAACTTTTAACATATTATTAAGTGATTTTTAGAGGATTCAAGCTCTGGTTATACATATGTGTGTTCGTCTATTTTATTAAATTAATTATTTATCATGTAATCATTGAAACGTGAGTCTCTATCACGTCTGTAATTAAAAATGTTTATCGGTTCTAGATTTTTCGAAAGCGTGACGGAAAATATAACAGTTATTTTTATATAATAAATAAAGAAAAGCATCACATGTTTCTTCATTTGCCGATTTAACGGCTCATCGAACATAGAAGCTCGAAACATGATTGCATTACGCGCGACCGTTCTCTTTATCGGTTTTTACCGATATATTTCCACCATATAAATTCTGCGATAGAATCAAACAAAATTACAGAGGGCGGATCACCGTTAAGTCACGCAACAGTGTGAGTCGTAGTATCACCGGACGTCATCGATTATACCGACGAAAGCACGAACGCGATATGGAAGGGTGGAGGAAGATACTTGATAAATACCGATGATAAAAATGAATGAAGCTAAGCCGCGCGGAGGATCGTAAAGGCGATCGGTGACAAGACTGATCTTATGACTGACAGATCGTATAAGGATCTACTTACGGTAATTTACGCTACATGCCACACGAGTTTCCTTCTCCGTCATGTCGCAACGCTGACGTTAATGTCACGCAGATGTGTATATTTACGCACTGCTCTTTGCACGCGGGCAGCCATAAAATCCTATGATTCTGATTGCGTATAAAGCTACAGCGCGATTAAAGAGGCGTGCTAAAAAAAACAAGGGAGATATAAGCTCGCGAACCTCGTCGACGCGACGTCGTGAGTGACAATGATTTAGAATCGGCCGATAATTCACTAATTACTCATAATCTTGTCCTTGAGATTGGCGTTGTTAACCAATAGCATTGCGCTATCAATCCGTAATTACACGTAGTCGTAATATATTGGATAATGTATCTTGTACGCAGCGAGATGTGTGGTATATTTCTAACGCTTTTAAGATGTAATCAATTTAAAATGTCTTCTTGGATATCTTCTTGGAAGAAAATGACGAAGTGACTTCGTTCCTACGTGTGTATCTTTGTATTCATTATCTATACACTTAATATCCACTATAAAATTCTAATTAGACGGCGTATGTACAAAGATATAATCTATTCGAAGTAATTATCATTATACGCCATTAGTTATCATTACATTATTTATAAATATACAAGAAAATATTTAATAACTGGCTAAATCTACACGTTGTATTAAGAAACTTGAAAGTTTGGATCTTTGTGCATAAAGCGCGTTATTAACATTGCGTGGAACGCACGTAAATATATTCGCGCATCATCGACGCATTATGTCTGTATATGACATCGTAAAACGCCGTGCGCGACAGATAACACCATATAGGGTCGTCTCATCAGCGGCGTCAAAGCGGATTAAGAAGGAATTGATGTGGAACCGCGTGAGGAGTGGGAGGGAAGAAAAGGGAGAAGATGACGTCGGATATACCGTCGAGATAGGACGGTAGATTCACGAAACGATCCTACATGCTACGGCCATTCGGGGATCGGGCGATAAATAATTACCGATAGCCCGCGCCGTCGCAAACGTACGACGTCATTCGCGGGACGAGAGCCATTATGCCCGTCGGCCGGGATAGCAACATTATACGAGGCCGTATACATCAGCGTTTTCAGGCGACGCCTAAACGCATAAATTCCATCGCTACGCGACGACGATCCGCCCGAGAGCGGAATCGCGGTGGATCGTAACCGATCTTCAAGTATACCATATCCTCCCTTTCCTCGCCCTCCTCTACTACGCCCTTTCTCCTCGTTCGCGACTATCCTCTCGTCCATCGACCGGTCCGCAGGTCAAGGGGGAATCCTTACGCGCCATTATCCTCCCCCGACTGAGCTAATTTATGAATGGATTATGAATGGAGGCGCGCGATTTCTCTCTAATGGTCCCTCTCCTCTTGCGAGATGCGCGCCGCGCGAAACGCGGCCACGATAGAAAATCGGCTTACAGCCCACGGCGAGAGACGTAAACGCACGTGACGCGAGCACGGGACTCTCGAGCGATCCGGGAGTGTTGCCTTCGCTTCGATTTACTGACGTCTTCCTGTAGCGTCCGGCTTGCAGCGAGATGCCGCGCACCGGGTCCAGCATTATCTGTAATCGCGGCGCTTCGGGTATGGCGGAACGATATGATTGAAGAGTCCTCGGTTAGTACCGCCATTGAATGACAAATCGACGCATTGAAACCCTAAGATTTTAATCTGGTACATATCGTATAGCCAACGGGAGAAGAGTGCAACCGCACAGTTTGAAAGAATTATACACGCTAGTTCTACAAAACTGTAGATTTATGTAATTTCGCGGTGAATTCCGATAGAACGCGCGATAGATTCTTGATATACTTGTTAAATACGAATATTATGTATCTGTGAAATACTTCGAATTACTGGAAATTCGGATTATCGTACATTCAGATTATACAGATTACACTGGGCGTATGATAATTAACAACTAAGCAAATTCAGTTTCTTCGAAATATGTGCAGAATGGCTATACATATAAGAGGATATTAGCGATTACCATACAATAAATCCGTAACCAATGTACAAAAGATACATTTCTTTTTTTTCTCACATAATTCAGATTATTTCGATCGCGATGATTGGGCGTGGTCAATTAGGTTGATAAATAAATCGAGATTATAGTAGCGAGCGTTATCCGTGACGTCCGAGATTTTTCGATAATTTCCGCGAGATACGCTAATTAAGGCGAATCGCGCGCGCACGAAAAACGACACACGAGGAAGAGAACACTTTATCGTGACTACCAGGCACAAAACTGGAATGCCACGTGTTGCCTATTATTAATCGACCATCAAGAAACACGGCTGAAAGACGGGCTAGTAGCCAATGATACGTAGAGCGACGATAAGCGCCTGTACGGGCAGTTAGGGCAGAAAATCGGCGGTAAATTGAGGTATTAAGGGGAACGATCATTTATTAGCGACGCGAACAAAGCAGCGCAAACCGGACTCGACGTTCGGTTAAAAACGGTCGACTATACGGTATACGTGTGAATGTGTGCGCGTCGATTAATACTCGAGGACGATTGCGCGCAACGCGGACGTGGAGAAAGGATTACGAATGCATAAATGACCGGTAATCGCGTCGTTACGGTATATCGGAGCTGCCGCGATAGTTCGACAGTTCCGTGGAATTTATAATTGCCGATTGACGCCCAGGGAATTTCTTGCGCAGCGCCCGATGACGTGCATAATAGCGGTTCTAGTCTCATATATCCCGCGATAGAATAATGTTTCTTCTAAGCGTTCGCATCACGGCTGGACACGCGGTCATTAATGCCTCGCAAGCCTGACGGTCAATGGTCAATGGTCTCGTTGGTCGGTGACCTCCGCAGGAAAAACGCTGATTTATCATACGTATACATATATATATATATATATATATATATATATATATATATTGTACATTTAAACTTCTGCCTTACAACTAGTCGCTAATTAATAATCTACACGAGCGATAAAATGCGCGTAGCAAAAGTATCTTCAAATTTCATCAATTTCGCACATTTCAAGGAAAATAGTTTTTTGTTTGACCCCGTCTGACAATAATCGTCGGCGGTTTATTCTCGCATGCGTCAATAGCGCGAGGAGTTATTCTCTCATAAGAAATCGTGAACGCGAGCGTTTTACCACCTGACAATAAATTTGTTGCGGTTATTCGCATCGGAGTGTAATTTTCTACGACGTTCTCAACGCTTGTCAATAGTGCGAACGATTTTAGAGCTGACTGGCTTTCAATTTTCCACCCGAGTTAATTAGCACGTTTAGCCCCAGGATCGTTATGATATAACTCTACCGAGAAACATTTGGCCTATGTCAATATTTCAACGAAATATATATATCGTTCTCGTATAAAACAGTAAGCTCTTTTTGTCAAAGATTATATTGTTTCATTCTATTTAGAATAATAGCGGCATGTCGAAAATGGGACGTTACATTTATTAATGATTGATAATGTAGACGTCAGGAAGCTTGTGCGTTATCTTACGAGTTAACGCTTATATTATTGCGCGATATATCTCGCGGGTGAATTGTTCCTTTTTGCAAAACGACACAGACAGTAATATCGCTTTTATGCAATACATTAAATTCCGTACGGCTATCGCGGCGGCGCGTTTATTGCGGATACCTATCGGAGCGTAGAAAAAGAAGTCAATTTCCTCGATCGATTTCTTTGCCATGCAAGTCGTTCAAAGATCAATCTCCCGAACAATTCCCCAAGTATTTTGCACTTACACGCTTCGTCCATTAATACACTTCACATCTCCGCAACTCTATACTCCGATGCAAAAAAAAATGGCAGTTTGACATATTCCAACAAATCGATAATGCAAGCGAATGCCTTTTCATATTGGACTTATGTAACAGCATGTTGCAATTATTCCGCAACAGTATTTTCAACAGATTCTAATTTCCTCAATTATTTCCTGAGTCATTCCGCGGCGTTGTAAATAAGTGATAAATTTTCTAATGGTGTAAGCTACCGTTAGTATCTAGGAAAGTTTTCGAGCGACGTTGGAGTCTTAAAAAAAAAAAAAAAAAAAAAAAAAAAAAAATTCGTTGGCCTTTACATATCAACTGTCATCCCGCATATTCGTTAAAGCCCTAACCGTTAATACGAAAGTTAGCCCAACAAATCTCGGTCGCGAGACGTTAGAGAACGGTTAGAACTAAATTGGTAACCGTCATCGGACAGACGGCCCGCGAACAAAGTCTAGGATGTAACTGCCGTGCAATTTTTCTTTTCCATCCCTTTCTCGCGACGAACGTTAATTCGCCGGAATCGGTTCGGGGAGAAGCAGACGAATAGCTCCACACACAAGGAAGCTTTAGCGTCGTAATGTTCTCCACGCGTCGCGAGGAGCCTTTATCAAAGGAAGCTCAGTTCCGTTCGTGACCAATGTCCGGTTTACCCGGTTTTCCCATGACCCTCGACGTACAACGTACGAAAGCAACGGATCTTACTGGGCCGCTAAAAGTCTCTCATTGCGCGTAGCATATGTCTATACGGGGTTGGTAAGTTCAAACGGTTCACGCCTGTCCTCTCTGTTCATCCCTCATTTGCCGTCTCTTTTTCACCTTTGCATTCGCGATGACGAAGTGGTGCAGGACGATCCGAGAGTGGACGAAGACTCCCCCGATCAGGTTTTCGTTCCCACCGGACCGGTGGCGGCAGTGGACAAAATAAAGAAGAAAAAAAAAGAAACGAGAAAGAAGTCGCTCGCGCGCAACCCCCGGTCATCGATGGTCATCCCCAAAGGAAATCTGCGTACCGTCGTCGTCATCATGGCCGGACAGAGACCGTGGTCACTGTCCCATACATATCCCACCACGTCTGTACGTATCCTTTAGCATCGCGGTCTCACGAGCCTCGTCGCAGGTTGTGCCGCGGCTCCTCTGCCTTCTCTTTAGGGAGGGTGACCCATCGACGAAACCCTGGTTCGCGCGTATCACCGGGTATTGTCGAAAACCGGATTTCGATGGACAGCGATAATGTATGCGAATGGTCATTGCGCATCGCGCGTCACGGAGGAAGGGGAGACTGCTGCTGTGCGGAAGAACGATGGGCAGGGCGCATCTCGTGTTCACAAGCATTGAATTTTATTTATGTAAAATGATTATTTAAAATAATTTCCTTTAGTTATTTAAAATATCTAGGAGGCTGCAAATACTTCATTAATGACATATTTTAATGAATTATTAATAAGCGCTTTTAACAGCTAATTCCCTTTCATTCGTTATTTATTAACATAATTAATAATTATAAATAAATAATAAATTTATATCTCTCTCTTAATTATACATTTCGATAAATCCACTTTAGACGATTCGTGGCAGAATTGTCTATAATAAAAAAATTTGAGAAATCAGAATACACACAGTATAAGTATATAAAAAATATAAATAAAATGATAAATAAAATTTTATCGTCAATTAGAAATCATCTAAAGAGACCTTAAGGTTTCAAATGACTAAAATAAAAAAAAAATTTAATAAAAGATACGCAAATATTCAGATTTTATGTTTGTCGGAAGGAACCGAGGCAGATTTCGCGAAGTTTTCGTTTCCACTCCGTTCCGTGGTCTCACACTGTCCGTAGCAGGTTGGATGGCCCTCTTACTTGGGCTACTCGGGCCCAGGCATGACCCATGATCGGGGGCATCGCGAGGGCATCACATCGGGTATTGTCGAAAACCGGATTTCGCGGTAATGTATGCGGATGGACAGTGCGCGCACTACAGGACCTACGAACAGTTGCAAGGGGTTGCAGGTCCTGCGACCGGACCTTCCGTACACACACTTTCTCTCTCTTTCTTTCTTTTTCTCTCTCTCTCTCTCTCTCTCTCTCTCTCTCTCTCTCTCTTTTTCATCGAGTGTGAACGGAGAAGCCGAAAGAGGGGCGATAACGGAGGTACCGCTCTGTGCACAGACTGAGGGGCCCACCCGATGACCCCGTGGAATCCGGAAACTCGCTAAACCGGATCTATTGGTCAGTTTCACGTGTCTTACGAGGGTTCGGACTACTCTCATTCCCTCTTCGCGTTTCTCATCTTTTATTCTCCTCCGGGTCGGCATTGAACGCCAATGCACGGTTCCGAAGGGCTAAAAGTACGGCTCCCACCTGTATACACACCTACCTGCGTACATCTAGGCATACGTTCGATTCGTTTGACCATCATAATCCGTTTGTTGTATGCATACGCAAAAGATAACTATTGATTCAATGAGAACTAGACATTGCTTATATATTCGGCGTCATGAAAGCTTTAAGTGCATAAATTTGCATTAATCTTGGCGACCAAAAAAAATTTTTATTAAAACTTTAAAATCGAATACTTTAAGTAAAAATAAAAATAAAAAAATAACAATATTTAAATAATAAAAAGTTAAATTTTATTAAAATTTAATTTAATGTTTTTAAATTTATATTTTATGACTATCAAAATAAGAAAAATCAATTGAAATAAGAGGGATTAATTAATTATTACTAATTTACTCTACTAATTCAATCTATTGCTGGTAATTTAATTTGAGTCTATATGAATAATCGCTGTAATTAATATTTCCAAACACAAACATACCAATAAATTAAAATAACTTATATATTATACAATTATCAATTTCATATACTTTTTGTATATTATATTTTTTTACGATAATATCTAATTCTATAAATTTTGAAAAGCATAAAAGGGAATAGCCAGTTTTAATAAAAATCAAATAAAATAATTAAATGCACATTTGAATAATTATAATTTATTATTATTTTACTATAACAAATAATAAAATAAATATAAATAATAAGATTTCATGTATGTCAAATATATCTATATATACATATGTCCTGTTATTTTCCTGTGTTTCGCGTTTTTTTATATTACTTTTTATCTTTACGATATGTTGTTCCAGAGTGATTGCGTGACGATTATTCTTGTTGCTTTCATCCGAATAATCCGTTAACTAAAACATACCATAATTGATTGTTGATTAAGTAGGAAAGTGATTTAATACTTATGCTGAAAAGGAATAGCAGTGATAAAGAAATTAATTGCGAATCTATTCTGCGATTATATCTATGCCGCGATTATATCAATTAGAAGACACATATGATTGATCATCATGTTCATGTAATTCTTCGCAGAAGTATAGTAGATGGTATACATAGTATATTCAATCTAAAAGAAATGACTTATTTGTAGGAAAGGAAGCTACATCTTTTTGCACTGATAACAATCGCTTTTCTTTTATTCTGTAACATGTAGAAATTTAATTGCTCGTTGTTTTAACTGTAATGTTGCAAAAGCCGAAAGTACTTATAAATACCATGGTTTAATTTATAGATAACTATTTTTAGGAATGATTCACATTTTTTATGGAAAAATATTAAAATAAGGTAACACAGTTGTCGTGTGTTAAGATCGTAAAATTGTTGAGATTCTGAGAAACTTTCGAATAACGTTCGACGAATCGTGAAATCTTTTCATAAAATGTTGCATTCATTCGCGAATTTAGCAAGCTATTATAATCAGCGTTGTTGCGAATAAAAATATCCATCATAAATCAATATGCTAGTGTTAATTACCATCGAATAACGTCATGAATCTATAATTAGCACGATAAACGCAATATTGCGTAAATCGTCGAAAATTTATTCGCGCTTTCTAATCAGCAGACAAGATTTGATCAAAACAAGGTCTTAAATATCTACAAAGTAGCCAATTATTCGAACGGAGATTTAAAAATGTTTATATTAATATTTGTCTATGTGTGTCTCGCAGGCTTTTGCGAATTTAATCTTTTTATATATATATGTAAAAAGCATAGAGAATTTTATGAAACTCTATCTGATTAATTTTTAGCGGTTCATAGACATACTCTAAACTTTCTTTAAAGAGTTAGATTTTTATACGGAGTTGAATTTTATTAATTATTTATAAATAATCTGCAATATGTATGTGTGTATATATATATATATATTTATTAGTCTGAATGCTACGTATAACAGCGAACATTTTTTTCAAATCTAAATATCGTTTAGATATCGGTGCTATAAGTATGAGGCTACATCGTTGGCTAAAATAGCACAGAAGAAGACTGCAATAAAAATTTTAATTTATTGATCGCGTGGCCTTCCGTTGCACGACTTGGTTGGTTAGTTTTAATTTATAAGAATATTTTATTCATCTGTTTGTGTGTGTATATATATATTACTAAAAAGCATGTTATTCGTACATGTTGCAATAAAGCTTTTGCGTTTTTTCGTTTTTGCATATTCGTAAAACAACATCACAAGAGATATTTGCTCAAATAATCGCACGCAGAAACTTTTTGCGCAATATCTTGGTTGAGTTGTTTTAGCGTCGAAATTATTTGAAATTTTGTCAGGACCCAAGTCCTTTTCGCAAGTTTTCTTCCAGAACGATGCGTTAAGTCAGGTCATGTTATGGCCTTATCTCCCATGAGGCTACACGGCGATGTAGAGAAACTCAAGAAGATCCCGAAACGGTTCACCGGTGCCGTCTCATTCCGGCGGTCCGGCCGCCTCGTCCTTTTGCGGATTTAATTTATGGAGCGATTTTAATGTCTAAAAATACCGTGCACCATCCGTGTGTCCCGCCTCGAGATTCCAAGCGGTTTCTGGCCTTTCCCCTCGCTCTCGTTTTATCGTTGTTTCTCGCCCAGTTTGTTCCTCTCTCTCTCTCTCTCTCTCTCTCTCTCTCTCTTTCTCGAGGACGTGCGTGTACGGTCCTTAAGAAGTATCGCATGCTCGCACACCCACAGAGTGCGTGTCGCCATCCCCGATGCAAGAGAAGACTTTTGCTGAAAAATTCCCGCATGTTCCACGTCGGTCCTACATATGTACGCGTACGTTCAAAGTTTCATGCAGAGGCCCCCGATCGAGTACGACTGTATTGCAGATGTCATAAATCGACGATGCATCCGAAGCTTTTCAGTATCTTTCAACGAGTTGCGCACGAAACTGTGAATTCGCCAAGTAGCGAGCTCTAAGTATAATTTATTATTGCCAGTTGCAGACACGCTCCTTTCCCGCATGATTACCATTCTCGTTTTGATCTTTTGGACCGAACTATGAAAATAGCCAGCGCCCCGCATCTTCTATGAATCGAATGCAAATCGAACGTGCGAATCTACGGACAAAGTTCTGTACGGGCGTTCTTAATCCTGAATGCACCCGTACCCGTCGTTATAATTAATCTTATCGCGATGATAAAGTCGTACGCTTATGGTCGCGAGGAGACGAGCGTGTAGATAGCGTCGGATTATTAAATTAAATATTCCGCACAAGACCCTGCCCATCCGCTATTCCGATGCGTTAATGTACACTAAATTACCACGTAGAACATTATCCCTGACTCTTACACCCGATAAATGTTACTTATATCGGACGCAATAATTCTTGTCGGATCAGCGGTAAATTATTTCGGATCCTGATATAACGCTGCTTCACACGCAGCGACATATCCCGTGTATCGTCGATGATTTTTCGTCGTGATGGTAGCGCGGTAAATCGAATAAATTTCATGCTATCGCGAATATAATATACCGAATTAATGTACCGAGTTACAACGGTTCATTATTACAAGAGACTTGTGCGATCGATATTTTGTAGTTGAAACGCTACTTAAAGGAAAACGCTTAATTAGGTCACGCGAGCGTAACGTTGACATCCCGGAAAAGAGAACAATATTATTTATTGTTATTTATTAGAAGCTCTAGACCGCAAGAACCTAATCATAAAATTGTGAGCAAAATATAAAAACTATATTTATCAGACATAAATAAAATCGTGTCTAAAGAAGCCCGGTCATACAAGTGGGTTGTATTATTGCTTTATATCATATTCTTCGTATCAAGATCGCGGAAGAAGCTATTCTTGCGCGCTCGATCTCATTTCACGATACACGGTAATCCACGGAAGATAAAGAATCGCGCGATCTTCCGGTACGCTCGAGCCCGAGGCGATACGCTTCCACGGAATTGCGGAAGCGACCGCTCCGTAATTTCCCTCGCAGAAAACAGATCATCCTCGTCCATCTCGCGCACAAGCATGCTGGTCGGAAATTGCGGCGGTACTGTCTCAAGTGCGACGCATCGGGATCCGATAATTCATCGATCTCTGACACGGTGATGCCCGGGAGGATGGTGTATACGCGCACGTTATTAAAGCATACGGATGGAAGGAAAATATATTAAGTACATGCGCAGACCGGAGTAAAGGCGATAATGGTAACGGCGGCGATGCGTGCAAGTCCACACAACATTATGGACATGTATGTGCGTATCGGTAAGGTGGAGCCTGCCTGTAGAAACGGTTATGCGTTATGATTTACGCTCGAGCGCATTGGCTGGAGTTTTGTATAATACATATACGTGCGACTCGGCTGTGACTGTCGTCGACGCGCGTGGCACACGCACACGTTCGTACGCGTGAGTGTGTGTATGCGTGTGTTCGCATCTAATAATATCCGCACGATATTGCAGTAAGTCCAGCTGAATCTAAAGATTGTTTAAAAGAAGACAACGTAGAGGTGAAGATAACTTCCAAAGAATGCAAAGTCGATGTGTTTTCGCGGACTGGCGATTTTTTTATTATTTAATTAGATAAATTTGCTTTCCCTCAAATCGATTTTAATTAGCTTAGATGGATGACTCCTCCTTATGACCGAGCACGTAACACATAATCACATTAGTATCATTTACACGCGTCGCGAAATTATAGCCCACCTCAGCTGATTATATTCTTTACGATGCGGATAAGCGATGTGTTCTCGCGTAAACGTATAAATCAGTCATACTTTATGGTTATTATATACTCGTGAATTTCTTTTTTCCCACGTGTATATATTGACAGATATTTAACACGAGATCGAGAGTTTGCTACAGTAATCATAATTATGTATATAAAAGCATTGAAGCTATCACGCGACTAGTAATAAAGACCATTAAATCCAATAGTTGCATGGATTATAATTTATATCTGTCATTTTAAAGATTGCTTTTCCTCAAATCATTGTTATAATTGAAATTTGCCATTACGACTTGTTAACTATCAAAGTCATCGATATATCATAATTTACATAAACAAAAAAAAAAAAAAAATTGAATCATCACAAATATTCCACTTTCATTCATTTTTAGAGATGCCAAAAAAATATATCTCATATATTTTACTAACAATATCAAATAAAATTCAAAGTACCTGCCTACTGCTTGCAAAAAATCGCGTGTCTATTGCGTGGAGAGCAATAATATTTAATATCGATATTTTTCCAGAATAGTTATCATACTGGTATATACATGGCGCCAGCAAAGACCGGCTCTCGTCTCTAGAAACGACGGCGCCGCGGTATTCGCGAATTGCGAGCGCAACTCGGAAACATCCGGCTATGAAATGACATTTACGTGTACGATATATGCGCGCGTACATTGGTCGTGGTCCGTTAAATCCTATCTCTGATGCTTGCATCCGCGACCGATAGCACGGCGCGCGTGGAGATAGGCGACGAGATACAAGCGAGGAGATACTCTCCTTCGAATTTTGCAATGCAAAAGGTCCGCGTCGAGAGAGTGATACGACGATATGATACAACGGTAGTAGTTGCAGCCTCTGGCGAATAATGCGACAAGGATATACTCTCGTACGAAGGAAAACACGATTGCACGCGTGCAAGATGCGCTTGAAAAGCTTAGACTCGCATCAAACGGCAATTCGATGTTCGCAACGGGGGATGTCAAGTTCTATGACAATGCCATCAACGAATTGCGTCTCAATGAATCTTGACAAGGTGGTCTAGCGTCTCTCTTTATATCTTCCTGAATTTACCACTTAAAATAATGATTCTAGGAGACTATTAGAAAATTGTTTCTTTCGTACTATAAGTTTAATTTTTCATTAGAATGAAACAGATTGCTATTCATCCCGACTATAATATAAATCTTGAATAACATAAATATCATTGTAACTCTTAAATTACAAAGATTAGATATTCTAATTCGCAAATGTTAATTTATTAAAATTAAGATCGATTTTTTGTGTATACAAAATGTCTATTTATCATTATATTAGTTAATGTGAATAAATTATAGCAAAAAAGTCAGCGGTCAGTATCACTATGCATTATGAAAAATATACATACTGCAAACCATGATTAGTGCAGAGCCACATGACCATGACATGATAAATATTAATGGCCGCTAATACGCCGTCGAGTCGTGTCGTGTCGTGTATCTAATATTCGTTTTCTGCAGTACGTGACGTATTCGTTTTGCTCTCGTACTGCTGTAATTCCTTTCGTAATAAAATAATCGCGGGACAGAATCGGCAGATCGACGACGACGCTGTCTAGCCTCCGGCATGCGTCGCGACGAGTTGTACTACTGTCGCACTAAATGGATCTACGTGAGCGGATTATAAGGCCTAGTACTCGATAATACTTCCTCTGGTAATGCGTTTTAAAGACGTTTCCTGATACCTTCGGCCAATTGACTTCTAGATAATACGGGAAATAGTCGTTTATATGAGTCTCTTCTCTCTCTTCATTTTAGCTTCATTTATTTATTTTTACCATAGACAACACGATTATTAACGTCGAATACTAATGATATAACTGCTTTTCAAAATCTCGTGCTTGTCCTGCAAACACATCTATCATTTATTTTATTTTGCTCCTGTCGCTATTATAAGTTTAATCTGATAGATGATCTTATAATTAGTAAAATTACTTGGAAATCTACTTCGCTTCTCACACTCAGAGTGTCTGCTCAAAGCTTGTAAAAAAATTCCCTGATCTTTATTTTTATTCAAAATTCCAAGTAAAGAGAATATGTTGAAGATTTTTTTAGTGCAATTTTCTAAAATAATTTTTTTAAATTGTCTTGTAATGTTTTTCACTCGTATGAAGAAAAAATACAAAACCACTTAAGTTTCAAGTGTTAGATTTACAAATGTATTAAAAAAAAAAATAAATAGCTTTCGTTAAAATAAGAGTGCTTATAAAATTTTCATTTTTTATCACTAAAAATTAAAATAATAGATGTGTACTACACTTTCAATATTTCGTAAAGACATTGAATATATAAAGAGATAGATATGAATTTATAATTTACAGCATAAAAAGAAACTTATCAAAGGAAAAAATTTCTTAAAAATTCCCTGAATTCCACTAAAATTCCCTGAAAATTCCGAACTTGCTATGTTTTACCAGCAAGTATTCTATACGCGTACCTCTCCGGAATGACGGAATCATCAAAGTAATTAATTAAATTAATAGTTTGTGATGGGACCGGCATTGCATCGCATTCGTTTTTGTCATCGTATCTCATTTGGACACATTGACAATGGTAAGAAACTAAACATGTTACGTGTGCGATTGGGTATGCGCACGTGATTTTTCGGATGAGATAGCCGTGCACGATATCGGGTCGTCCTGCCGTCAAGACGCTTTGCATTGCAAAGTAAAGACGCGAAACGTGCGATGGATGACGCGCGCTGCAACCAACGCGCGTCGCGTTGCACGATCTCCTTCCGCCATTGATATTCAGATTAGCTCCTTGGCGCTCCGCCCCGAGAGATCGCTATAATTCAACGCTCCTTTTTATTCGCGCATCGATTCCTATATTCACCGGCAATTAGCGTGGCTCAATCGCGACAGAGTGAAAAAATTTCGTAATTTTTTACCGGACGATCATTTGCTGTTTACCGCGTTCGTCGCGATACTTACTTAGATCGTCCTGTCGTTTATCAATCCTTTATCTCGGACCGGTTCGTCACGGAAGTCTCGTGGAAACGCGAATCGGGCGGGCGCGCGTCTCCACCGTTTGTAAATGCATAAATAATGTAAATGCATAAATAACGACGTCATAAAGCACATTATACCGCGAAATCAAGGGAGCGCACTTCTATAAATCAAACTCGCCTCAGGGCCATAGCTCCGCGGTTATGTTGCTAATGAAAATTTGTAGAACGTTGTTATCGGCATCCCCCAAAAGAGTTGGCATGACGCATAGTTTATGTAAATATTTTAGACAAATTCTTAAATTACATATATCGCGTCTATGATCTGATTTAATTTTTCTCGAACTATATATATAAAATTCTAATTTTCTTTTAATTTTGTGTGATAATATTTGATAACATATGTATATAAAAAATGAGGACTTTTTGAGAAACCAAATTTCAGGCTTACAAAAAACTTTGTTCCTCGACGAAATGATCGAACAGAGACGTTGCGTGAATATGAAAAATTTGCATATGTCAGTCACATTCGTATATAATTACTGCAATTCGACACAGGCGAAAAAAAAAGGAAAAAGTAAGATCAACGAAATGATCGTATCAGACACGGTAACGCTTGAGATACTACGGCGATTTTTTTTCCATTCCGCCTGAATAAACTTAGACTAACGGGACACTTGTTTACACTACTCGCATTTGACAATTCATAAATTGCGATTCGACATCGGGATATCGTTCATACGTTTCCATCGCTCGTGAAGCATGAAAAACGTACGAGGCACGTTCGCGCGCTCGCTCGAACGATTGGTCGAATAATTATGATCGGTTTCGTGGAGAGCCGGCGCAGCGTACGAATCGTCTCGCATGCCTGATTGTAATTAATAACGCGAAAGGTGCCCACAAAGTTGTCACATCGCAATAGGAAGAAAAATTGCAATTTGCCGATAGAGGGACAGAAAAATGCCTATATGCACCGAGAGTTTCGCCGAGTGTTTTTCTTTTCTTTTTTGCGATCTCTCGCGCGAATTGACGTTGCCGCGAAATATATAACGTCTCCTATGCGTTATTACTCTTTTTTATCCCTTAGCCCTGCCTCCCCCTCACGCGCCTTCCTTCCCCTCTTTTTACCTCGTCTTTTACTCTTACTCCCTGGCCGGTCGGCCGGCTTGATCGGCTACCTGGTCCTTCGCGTTACGCATTCAGGTCTTGTCTAGATACAGGATAATATTTCCTGTAACTGTATAACAGATTTACGAGCGAGTCACCTGGGCGGCGCGAGTGAAACGGAGTGCTGTACGCGTTGGCAGGAAAGGCTATCGCCGCGTGAAATTAAACTTAATGATACGGTTTTAGATCGGAATGCGGCGCGAAGCTGCAAATGCCGCGTCGATTCTGTTGCAACTGAAATTGCATTTGTTATTAAATATCTTACGCATCGCTTACGACTGACGATTTTTACTTCATTTACTTTTGCGAAATGAGAAATCGATGATTTAGCTTAAATGAATAGTAATAAAAGAAAAGTGTTAATCATGTATAATAACTCTTGCTTTGCTCTTCTTGTTCACTATCAGTTTTATTTTTTTAATAATGGAAATTATATGTTTCAACAGCTTTAGAGAGAGTTATATTACGCTAGTGAAGCAGATTTTTCTTTTATAATACCAAGTCTCCATCTTATTTTTTGTATTATTTTATAATTATTCTTAAAATTTCAAATGATAAATAAATTCTTTCGTACATGAGTTTTTTTCTTTTTAATCTAAATATTCAAGACCATTATATAATCATTGTCGTTGAATAATAAATCAAATAAAATACAAAGTTAAATACCACTGCATCTTTTTGCCGAGCGACAGTAACAAATTTCTTCTCTAATTTTGTAACATACATTTAACGTTTCATTAAATGCATTATCATTTTTCTCTCACGTGAAATAATTCTGTCAATCTATCAATAAAAATTTTCTTAGTATAAATCTTTATTTCTTAACTCTGTTGATTGATTCATGTCATTCTACCTGCATGAATACATTAATCGTAATGTTGAAAATATCGTCTTCTAACAAGCGATTATTTAATTTGTATAATGGGTAAAAACTAGTTCACGTGACAAATATTAAATAAATGTTAGCATCTACACTAGGTCTTTTGTCGCTTTTGTGAAATCGTACTTACGAAACTGACGACCTAATCGAAGAAAATCGGAGGAATGAATTTTTACAGATGACCGATATAATTTCGCTTGATATACAGATTCGTGCTGGGATATGCAAAAGCATATAATCACAATCGAATATTCATTTAATTGTACCTAGATATAATTAATTTAAAACATTAATAAGCACGCCGATTGCGTATCGATAAATAACTTTCCAGGAAAAACTACTGAAGCATGCGCTTATAATATACGATATCATGTACTTGCTGAAAATATAGCGACATTAAATAATATTGTTCGTTGTTCTTAATAAAAGTATATTTAGTAATGACGTTGATTAATGAACACAATCCATGCTGATTATCTATAACGCGCGATATCACACGTCGACGTTTCCCATTTTCATCACAATTATGATACGCATAATTATATAGTCCTGTATATATTTCAACGGACAACCCACGCTGCGTACGCTAATACGAAATATTACGTAATGTACCGCACGACAGCGAAATGCAAATTCACTTTTGCGCAATCAGGTTCACTGTTCCTTATCGTGAAATTGCTGCGCGTCTAATTTCAATTCTACAATGTTGCACGTGCGCTAAAAATACTCTACAAAAATTTGTTATAAATGATTCGTCAGTAAAGCCAATCGAGTTATAATTGTCACAGAAGTATGCAAATTGTACTGGTAACTTAAATATTCGTATTATGCAACCATATCGCATATTAAGAAGATTAAGAAATAATTATTATATATTTCATCAGAAAAGAGGTGTTTGTTAGGATATTACTGTTTATTTTCATCAAAAATATTATCGTCTGCGATATTTTTATTGATAAAACTTATAGGTGTTAGTATATAATGAAATAGTAATATAATGAAATAGCTAAATGTTATATTTAGAATACTTTGGAATAAATCTCTTTTTTTTCATTTATAATATAAATAATTAATACTATACGAATTCAGTTAAGGTAAGAAAAGATGTTTGATTCCCAACGAAATAGTTAGAAATATCTCTCTAAAATGAAAGGTAGGGATAAACATTTTTTAGCTTTTTATCTCCTCAGGTAAAAACCCCTCGCACAGGGGTGTTCCCAAGCCTGACACAGGTGCATCTCTTTTTAACATTTTCTATGGTGCACCATCGTGGCCATCGGTATTCAACACACGAGACACAACTTAGGAGCTAGCTATAAATGTGGGCGTTCATCTGTGTACTCGTATATGAGCAGACGCACGTGAATGCTCCTGAGATAATATTACTGGTCGTGTATATCTCACGGATATAGGTCCAGTCAGGTATATTTCTAACGAGAGAAGCAGGTAGTTAGAGAGATCCGTATATGCAGGTCTCTTCTAAAGAGGTCATTGGAGTGACTAAAGAAAAAATTTTACAATGATAATACCTCGTCTGACAAAGGCGAGGAAAAGAAAGAAACGTGCGCATGAAAAATCCGCGGTGTATTTTATCCATGAGGTGCAATATCTTTTGAATACCAAAGAAATCTCGGAAATTTTCAAAGAAACTTTTATTTGAAATGTGTGTCGAGTATTGTATCATTAAAAATATATATATCTTTGTCAAGAAGGAAGAGAGAGAAAGGTAATATCTTTCATTATGGTTTCCGAAATATTATACAACTATTACCATTGCAATATATATATATATATATATATATATATATATATATATATATATGAGCAACACTCTTGTATTATTATCATTATGCTCGGCATTAAGTAATTAAACTTTAAGTTGCTAATTTAGTAAACCTAAAATTAATTAATATTTAATAATATGTATATATTTGCCCGAGCAATTTTTCAGTATAATTAAATTAAAAATTAAATTCTTTCAACATATGTATAATGCATAATTTAAAAATCATATAATAATTTGCATAAGTAGATTTTACATATGCATTTTTCGGGAATCAAATTACAAATGCACACACTTGGCATATTTTCACGATTAGTTGAGATATCTAATTAAGATTGATTTACTTGTCGGAGATTGCATACAAGGTAAGGAAGTATCAGATATCACGCAATGCGCGATTAAATAATGCAAGATTAAGATTCTAATTTTTCTGCGCCGTTAAACCACAGAAAGAGAATACAGAATCGCACACACGTACATTCGACGGCTTTAATGTGACGCGAGAATATTTAAGAGCGTGCATTTCGGCTTACGTTGCCGCAACTTATACGCGCGCTTCTCGTGTGTCCGCGTGTAATTAACGCGTGTACAAGAGAGAAGTATCCAAGACATTTTTATTTCGTCTTTAATTACCGCGGCCGCGCACGGAGCATATTGTCGCACTATTGCGTAATCATGAAGTAATTAATATATGCGAGAGCGCCCTCGCTCTCGAGGATTGAAGTTTTTTTCGCGCATACGGTCTGTGAAAGATGCGCAATCAACGATAATTGCGTAACACTTAATGATAAATTATCTCTTACGGCTTATCCACGCATCGTTGGACAATATGTAAAGCTGATAGAAGAAGCGATTGCAAGTCGCGCGCCAGTCAGCTTCATCCTTCTTCTTCCTCCTATCGTAATTGAGCTATGCATAATAAAAGATCGCTAAACGACGACACTTTAACAGATCTCTAATGACCACGTATCAAACGATGATGGAACGAACCTTGCGTTTCGCATCGCGCTTCCACGGCGAGCTTTTAATCGTGCGAAAATCCTCGGGCGAAACTTATCAACGATCGAGAAATAAATAACGGCCTCTCTACCATGAGCTTCGTTTTTTTTCTTCATTCGCATGATTTTATAATGAGCGGCGAGATAAATAATGCATGTGCAGCCGGGCATAAAAGCGGCGGTAAACTTTTAGCATTCTTAGGCAGAAGCAAAGGTATATGACGACCGTCGAATAAAGCAAATAAACTAAGACTGTGATTAATACACGTCGATTGCTTAAGTAGGCTTAAATACACTTTGATACATGCTTACTTGTATCGTTTTCCTTATACAATAATTGAAAACTAAATAAATTGCTATCGTTGGAACAATCGTATTTCCGTAGCATCTAACGAAACATCTTTATATTGTAAAATAATAAGAAAAAAGGAAAAATAATTTTGATATATTAAAGTCAGAATAAATGACGAAATCTTATTCTTTAATTAATTTTAGGTTTACTAAATTGGCAACTTAAAGTTTAATTACTTAATGCCGAGCATAATGATAATAATACATTAGAAGGAGATAATAACATATAAAATTAAATTTGGAAAAATAAAAGGAACATTATTTTCCATGTTTTCACAAATTATACTATTTCAATCATGTATATACGCCTAACAAACACTCTGTATAAAGAAAATTTTATCTAACAGTTCAGGTATATCTAAGATAATAAATAACACATACTACAAAACTTAACGTCTAATGAACAACTTCGTAATGGTGTTTTCTCAAATTCCTAATGGCGGACCTTCCAATAGCTGTTCTCCGATAAGCTCCAATATCAGTAGCTCAAAAAGTAGAGAAGCAATACCTGGCAGAAAAGGACATCCTAAAATGAAGCCCCGGTTAGTTCTCCATATTTTTCTGTTCTGTGTAAAAAGCCTTATTTCTTAAATTCAAATAGGAAATAGGCGGTCACAGTACATCAATAGAACTTTTAGGCATTGGCTCTATTAGAAGAACGTGATGTTATTATTAGGAGTACATTCTCGTAATAATAACAAAACTTATGGAGGAGAGTATCTCAGCCTACAGTAAATCTCCGCCTTTAGACTCAGCATGACATCTACGTTCCATGTCCACATAAATAAATATTTAACATACCTATATACATATATATGAGTATTTGCAGCATGGCAAACGTTGAATAATTACGTCATAATTCTTTTCTCTTACGTATTATGATATAACTCTAGCGAAAAGAATGCAAGTTTCGTGCTCTTTACAATGAAAATGTATAAAATTTCATCCTCTTTACAATGTTTACGAATCCGCGACGAATCGTCGTATTTCTTCCCTCTCCCTCTTCTTTCCCGAACATGATCGCCAATCTAATCTCGGAAAACATTGGCGTGCATATAAGTCTGGACACGGCGCTTTATGCTTATCCATTAACTCGAAACGGTAATTACGCTGAAAGTTACATAGGCATCATATTCGACGGGAAGTTAATAAGCGACGTGCATCCGTGTCGACTGAGAAAAAAGGCTTGTTTAAATTATGCAGAATAATCCTCGCTGCAACGACGGGTAAATAAAGTTTTAATTATTAGTTGGAGTTATCGAGTTGAGTTGTTACCGGAATGACATTTTATCATCCGTTCATTTCGCACACTTTTCATGAATCCTTTTTGGATTATCGCAGGTAGTGTCTTTCAATATTTGAATAATATTACTATGCGATATATCGAAGCAATTATCTCTATCGCTCCGATATATTAATTATTTAAATTGAAGTTGGTCTCTCTCAAATTGAAAATTCATCATATATAAAGTTTTAAAAATATCTTAAATTATTGATAATAATATTAATCCGATTTGTTATATATTATATAGTAAAAAAAAAAAAAATAAATATGTGTGAGAAAGAAAAAATTTCATTCAGAACATAACGATTAAAAATTTCTTTTTTTTATATTATAGTTACGTCTTTCTAATAGAATTAAAATCTCTGTCTATTAAAATATATTTGGAAGGCACTTAAATACCAATTTAAAGATAAACGAAATTTATCATTATCGTTATTTTTCATAATTTTCGTAACTTTGCTTTAAAGCTCATAATTTGCTCGGCCAACTTCAACGATCGAAATAATGCACTTTTTCTGCGAATCTTTCTGAAACATCGTCACACGCCTTTTTCAGAAGGCGATTCAGCCAATTACGCCGCGGAAGTGACCAGTTAGTGAAATCAATCGGATTGTCGATGTCGGGAAAAACCTCGTAAATTGCGACGCACGATTACAATCGCCTCGTTTCGTCGCGATCATTAAATCGCGCGCTCTGTCGATTCAATGAAACGCCCTCCTTATTTCCTCCGTCTCGCCCTCCGGAGAACGCGAGACACACCGGACACATGTCTGAACGGGGTAACTGTTTTCCGTTCTTGCGAAAAGTTAACGGACCGCTCGTGAAGAGTATGCTCTGCAATTTTGCCGACTTATGGAAGCGGCGCGCCGGACGACGATGTAAGAACGCTCGTCGGGTAGCCGCGCGATTTTACAAGTACCGTTACGCGAGGGCGACTTAATTTCCTTCCCGATCGATTTATTGGCGAGACAGCGAAATTCCGTTGTCAGGTGAGGTTTCTCAACGCGGTCCCGATGCGACTCGTTTGTATAACTATATGAAACTGAGTTAGACTCGCGAAAAGAAAGAGAATTAAAATTAAAAATCTATTAAGCGCGATAACATAAGCTTTTAAAAGAAGCGAGGAATATGCCTTCCTTCGAAATCGAAATCAAGAAATTTTTACACAATATAAAACATATATTTTAAAGAATTTTTTAAGTAGATCTTATTTTACCGTCCAAAGCTTAAACAGACAGTCTTCTCACTATTGATGTTATATAAGAGAATGATTAAATTAATAACTGCTTTTAACCGCTACGCCAGTTAATTGTATTGCGTCCGTATATCTTAAGAAAGATATGCGATTAATGCTGACATCGTCGGTATGTGTGCGAAGGCATCGGCCGAAGAAAGTTCTTTTTCTGGTTCGGCGAGATCCTCCCGACAACCTGATTTCGCCGATCCACCTTCCACTTGTTGGCACAACGAGTTGTTTTCGCGCTGAGACTAATTGCGTCCATTAATCGTGACTCGATTCGGTAATTCAGATTTAGACTCGTTTTGTCAGTGTCTTGTTTGCACGCTGGGGATAGCTCGTCGATTTCTACAAGACCAGTTCTCGACGTAATTATAATTAAATACGCTATCTGTTGTTTGAAATGTAACAATATATCACATTCTAACAACAAACTTCAAATTAAACATATCAGATTTAAATTTATATTTATTATATTTATTATATTTATATATAGAATTAATTTACATTAATTCAAGTTTATATTATATTTTATCAGGAAAAATTTTTTGTGTGCCTAAAATGTATAATGTATAAAATACGTGATCTAAAAATTAATATGCAATTCAATATTACTAATAAAATATAGCTATCCTCTCAAACCTTACAAACTTTACTTCCGGATGCTTTTTTTCTCATAAGAAAAATTAAAAAAAAGCAGATGGATATTAAGATAAGAGAGCGTCGAATCGTAAATAAGCAATATTAATTACCCACGTATTTTAGACGCAATTTTAATTGCGCAATGGGTGACGAAATTTATCAAACTTCCATCGCGTCTTCGTGTTATTACGTAGTTGCTTAATCGTTGGACGACGATACTGCGCCATTAACGAAGACATTGATCGTACATTCAATGAAACATTTCGTTCGGGCATCAAGTGTTTCAAGGTCGAAAGCATAAAATAAAAAAAAAACATCAAAAAGTCTTTTCTAAAAGAATATAGAATATATTAAAAAATATTGAATATTTCAAAGTGGTAACAAATTAATTTTCACGCGGTATTTAGCTATGTATTTAGCATATGTATTGACATATTGTTGTTAAGACACGCGATTGTCTTACTGTCATTCGAGTGGCGCAACACAAGCGAGAAGATATTAGTAGTATAAAACGTTTTGTATATTGAATTTCTTTTTTAAGCGCAACCATAAATATCAAAAAATTTCACTATATGACAATTAACAATTAATTAATTTTCGATAAACAATATGTAACTGTATATCGTGATGATAAGTTTTTATCGACATATTCCGTACGATCATTTATCATTTCAAATAAAAATCAAAATAGCAGAGATAAAATTTAAAAATTATTCTTTATTTCTCTAACAAAGTTTATATATAATTAAATATATTTCGTCCGATAGTTTAAATTTTTTGCCGATCTAAATGTAATTTGTCATATGGATTGAGATTGCAATTACGCATAAGATACAAATTGCAAAATTGATTAAAAAAGTAAACACATTAAAATAATAAAAAAACAATAATATATGTATATTAATTGTTTAATAATTAATAAATTTAAATAAATAAATAATAAATAAATAATTGATTTAAAATTTAAGAAACAGAATATTTAACACAATTCTTTGTATTACGCTAAATATTTCGCAGTAACAATTAATTAATTTATTTTGCATAGTGTTTAGTTAATTTCTTATATAATGTTGTTTATCACAAGATTTATTTATTCGAGATCTGTTATATACATAAATACGCACGCACGCACGCACAGTCGGCAAATCTAATTATATTTTAAATTATAATTAACAATAGTTATATAATTATCATAGAAATTTATAAATTTATCCTTAGTTTTAACTAGTTGTATCAATAAGAAAAAACAAATTTATGATTTCTGAACAACAAATATTAAATTGTATGAAAAATTGACAAAATTTATACTTAAATTCATGGCTATTATTAAGTATATTCAAGGTTTCAACGATGCATTCTTGGAACAGTAGCGGAGCACGAAAGGCGCTTGGTCGTTCCAATGATCAACTTATTGTCCGTGCTAGACAATTATTATCCTGGCGCGCCAATCGATGCAGGATCGGTTCGCACGTAATCGTTACTGGACTGCCGTAACGACGTACCGCGCGATAAACGCCACTTCAGTGGCGCGCGACTCTTCACGAAGACGCGTTTGAACGCAAGGCTGATATTTCGCGAGAATAAATTTTCCTCGACGACTGATTAGTGGCGCTACGGTAAATTAGAGGGAAGATCTAAACATGCGCGTTTCTATACTCGGCTCAATAATTAACAGCGTGTATAAAGTCGTTTTCACATAGATCGTAGGTCATGCACCTACAATTGGAGAAATAAGACGTTACTTTATTCAAAGATTATTAATGTTACAAGTTAATTCTTACATAATATTGTGCGTAAGAAAGAAAATAATAAAATAAGGTAATCTTATAAATCAATAATCTTAAACATTTAACAACAGACTTTTTTTTATAAAAGAATAAACACACATATAATATAGATAAAACTTGATGACAGAGAAAATGTGGACAAGAGCTTTGGTGTTAGAATTTATGACATATCAAAATATATATTTTATTTCTAAGATTTTGTAAACTATATAAAAAAAAATTAAGTATATTTAAAGGTTCTATTCATAAAGGAATAGTCTAGTCTCTCACTGTGGCATAATCAATCTGCGATTCGTGTGAAATTGATCTAAATTAACCGTTCGTTAATGCAACACGAATGAAGCGCGACGTGTATTTAATCATAAATAATCCTCGTGAATGTGTAAGTCCGGCTACTCATGCTCGTATGCGTAACACTTTCGATACCGTTATCACGAGCGCCATTGCTGCGCTTCCTGCCGCCAATCTCTCGAATTCTTTTACGTTGCGATACGAGTACGAGGGAAACGCATCGATTTGCGAGCCGGTCTCTAGAATATAATTATCGATAGAATAAATCAGATTCAATTTTTCATATCAATCTTTAATTAGCATTAGATAGCCGGATGCTGTTTTCCAATCGACCAGATCGGTATTTCAAATTATCGTTTTTTACATTGAATAAAAATTCTACTTTGACTGTAAATTGTAGTTAAGATATTTCATAATTTTGCATTCTTTTCTTTGATGAAACTTCTTCGAATTAAAAATGTCAAACAATTTCATAAAATACACAATCGATATACAACATGTGATATAAGATGTTTCTGGTATTGCGAGATGTTTCTCACACATTTAAAATATTGCAATGAGGATAAAAAGACAAAATAACATAAAAAACACGTTAAATCATTCTAATAAATCGTGTCCAGGAATCAATCTCGGAACGTTAGCTTCTTTCGTTTGTGTATGTGTGTACATGTGCCTCGCCGCATCTTTATATCCAGACGTAAACACGCCGGTGTTTGCTTTAGAGAGACGTACGCAACCGGTATAAGAGCTGACCGGTCTTTGCCGGCGAACAGGTAGTGACGATCTGTAGGCGCGCACGTGTACATATGTATAAGTATTAGATATAGGTGTGTGAATAGATGCAACATTGACGTTTCTCTGAATGAATCCCCGATGAACCGGTTGAAAACCATTATGCGCGCTTAATATTACGGGCGCCGCCGAGAGACTTTAACGCCCGCGCAAGAAGTCACGTTATGCCGAATCTTGTCCGGAGACTTTGATTATTTTGAATCGGCCCTCGGGTTAGTCTCTTTTAGCCAGAGATGCAATTCATAGTGAGAAAGCTATAAAGTTAGTCCGATTATGGCTTTAATTCATTCGATAACTTATTGCATTTATACATATGTAATACAATATAATCAAGAGAATTTTTATTATTATGCAACAAAGAATGCAGAAGTATTTTAAAATTTATTTAAATTCTATATAAAGAGTTTGCCTTTGTAAGCTAGTCATTGACTTCTTAAGGCTCTACCATTTCATTGTCATATAAGAAAAGATAATCGGGAAGCCCGTTGTATGGGGAATGCCAAGACGAAGTGACTGCAGGTTTGAGTAAGAATCCGGGGTTCTTATTTCACTCGTTGAGAAGGTGGGAATGCGCAGTTACGATAAGATCATGATGAACCGAGCATGATTTTCGTATCCTTCATCCCTTCCATCACATACAACGTGACAAACGAGCATTTTGCCGACGAGGACGCGTATTTCGCCGATAATAACTTGTCGGCGAGTATTCAGAGGGATGCGCGTAATTACGGATGACATGACCTACGACAGAATCGTCCGCGTGGATGCTTCTACTGAAACGCACATATGATGTGTTCCTAGCCGCGCGCAATTTTAATTCTCGAATTCCAATCCGCAATTTTATCCTCGTGGAATATAAATTACGAAAGGTCCAACATGTGCAGAAAATAATCTCACATGCATTTCAAAGTTCTTTAAAAATCTCGTCTGTTCTGAATGAAAAAAATCATATATAAGTCATTTGATTGTATAATTAATTTTCTTAAACAATCTAATTTTTTAAGCAATATTATTACATGATCATTACAATCATTTTAAAACCACAAATATATATGACTGCTGTTGCTCTATACTCGCGTTTCAAAATATTTTCTTAAAGATATCTTCAGATATTTACTCCAAATAGCTCAAAAAAAGTATACTGAATTAAAATGCCTAATATTTTCTGAGAAAAGTATTATTTGCGAGAACAAAGATTTTACGCAACATTTTATGTAATAGGTCAAAGCGTAGTAATCTAAGAGTTAAGAGCAACACGAGTGTCGAAACACTCTGCATGCCGTCACTTTAAAAGTGAACTTTATCGATCCGGTTGAATTATAGACACTTCTTCGCACGCTTACGATACATTCTGCGATCTGCATAAGTACTCGATATGCGTTTATCCCGTCAGCGTGAGAGACATACGGCCGGAAGGTGGGCGCGGAAGGCGACATTACGACTATGCGAGCGCGCGTCGACAGATACGAGACGGATAGAGAAGAATTTTCTCGGCGAGAATCGGACTTCGATCTGCTTTCACGAGGACATTAGAAAGCCGCGCGTAACGCGCGCTTGTCCGGAGGCCGACCGAGCCCACGATTCTTCGTCGACGCGACGGTACGATGCGAACGATGCTAGTAGACGATTCGTCGTCAGTCGGCTCTATTGTGTTCGCCGTGTGCGATACGCGCACGTAATTCTCTACAAACAACAGAAAAAAATCTGAAAAATCTGAGATGAGGTTGAAAAAGAAATATTTCAAGCGCGTGAGGAACAGGGTAAAAGCCCGCTCCTCTCGAAAATTGTTGTTTCTCCCTTACTTCTCTTCTCATCTGCCTTTCGATTCGCCCACGCAAAAGCGTGCACACCACCCACGCGACGCATAAGCGTGCGATTCCCACGGAAAGAAACGCGCGAATTATCTTTATCCGCGAGAACGTCGCGCGTTTAGTAATCTCTGAGAAGATTCGACGCGCTCGAATAAGAAGGATCTAAAATCGGTCCCGTACCTTTCCCGTCCAAGGAAAACGCGCGGTTCACGATAGGCAATGAATTTCACGTCGATTCCGTCGTACGCGATGCGTTTCGGAGTTTACAAACGAAGAACGAATCCCTCCCTGAACAGGGTCGCATCGCGCGACGTAGCCCGAGGCTGTCCTCTCTCGCTGGGTACCCATTTTTCACATGGTCTCTCTCTCTCTCTCTCTCTCTCTCTCTCTCTCTCTCTCTCTCTTTCTCTCCCTACCCTCATTTTTCCTCTTCCTCTTTCTCTCCTTGCCTCTTGCCCGACTCCCCTTTTTTTTCCTCTTTTAATTCCATCTTCTTTTTCTTCTTTTAATCTCCCTTCGTGCGCGTAGCCAACGCCCGTCCTCCTCGCGCATCCACTTCTCTCCTACTCTCTCTTTCTCTCGTCGTAAACTCACGCACACGCCCTCCTCTTCACCTTGCTTCCATCCCCCGACTCCCCCTCTCGAATCTCCCCTTCGTCTCTCGCTCTTTCGATCCCGAGTCCATCTTCGTTCGTAGCGACGCGGCTCCGCCAGCAGCACCGGCAGCGGCTTCGCTCTCTTCGACGTCCAGCATAAGCGTCTCTTCTCGCGTGCTCCACGTAAGAGAGAATCAATCGGATATATACGTATATACACGATATACATACGTGTGTACATACACCTTCTTTTCGTTCTACCGTGAGTGAATCTCTCTCGCGGATATCCTTTTCACAATGACGGTGAAAAGAAAGGAGGAAGACGAGACGATAGAGCTCGCTTCTACATAAACAAGAAGCTGTCTTTCTCTCTCTCTTTCTCTTTCCTTCCATTACGTTCACCGCGTTCCTTCAGCCAGAGAGATGAGGAGAGGGCCTCGACGTCTGCGTGCGCGGGTTTGTCTGTCTCGCGATGACTCGGGAAGATACCTCGATTATCCGAAGCGAATAGAACACGAAAGCCTCTTTATAAAACAGGTAAAAAAATTATTGCAGAACAAAATAAAAATTTATAATAGGTCGACATATCTAGATATGTCTTTCCATCCGATGAGATATCTGCCATCTTTCGGTGTATTCAATGAGATGACTCTACGTCCCTCTATTAGATATCTCTCGGACACGATTTGGTATGTGGATATCCTTCTCAAGGTGGCAAGATAAAGAGCGAGCGTTATAAAATTGAAGCGAGAGGGATCGGAGAAGAGAAGGTAAAGGCGGGGAAATACACAAGGCTCCAGGTATGATAATCTATATGTGTGCGTGTCCTCCTTCTCGGTCCTCTTGCGGTCCTCCCTGCGAATACCCTTCTTAAGGTAGCGAAGCTAGAACGGGACAGAGTCACGAAAGGATGAAATCCAGAGTAAGAAAAGGACACTGGCGATAACGTATGTCTGCGCGACCGTCTTCGTTCCTCTTACATCTTTCGACCACGTGTATCCTTCTCAAGGTAGCAAGGCGGAGTAGGACGCGAATCAAAAAGAAAAAGAGAACGGGAGAGAAAGAGTGAGAGAGAGAGAGAGAGAGAGAGAGAGAGAAAGAAAGAAAGAATGATAGAATCAGAGAGGACGAAGAGGATGAAGGAACGCGATATAATGCACGCGTGTGTATAACGCGTTCGTCTTCGTTCTTCTCGTGGCACTCTCGTCGAATGTCTTTCTCGAGAGATGACTAGACCAAGCGAGAGAGATGAAGAAGCGACGCGTGAGAGAGAGACGCCTATAAAGATACGATAATGTCGGGTGGCCACGATGCCGGCCGCTCATCCATTACTTGATGTTCTGTTTGTATCGTGGAGACGATGGGTCTTTCTCGCTCGTCGACAAGATCCGTGAGCGAGAGCCTGTCCTTGTTTTGCGTTGGCTACCTGCGTACTTTCCCCTACCCTCCTGTCTCCTACCACCTACCACCGCCCGCGATACGTCTGTCTCTTTCGATCTCATCGTACAGTTCGAAGCGAACGAGCGAGAGAATACCTGGGGAAAGACAGAGAGAGAGAGAGAGAGAGAGAGAGAGAGAGAGAGAGAGAGAACGAGAGAGAGAGAGAGAAAGAGGGACGACGGCTCGGAGAAGCCCAAGGGCCCTCACCACTCTCTCTGATACATCACAAATCGGGATATCTTTCTCTCCTTCTCGGTTAAGAGTAGGAGGGTACCGAGAGGGATATGGTGGACCATGATGTTAGATTATATTGCTATACCATATTGAGAGAGGAAGAGAGATAAAAAGAGCCGCCAAGTCGAAAGGGACGCAGGTAAAGAGGAAGAACGAGATGAAAAGAGAAACTTAAGAAAAGCCTAAGAGAGACGCTTAAAAGTGAAGGAAGCTGACTGTGTGAGACTGAGAAAAAAAAACGCGAAAGGGAACAAGTAGGAGGGAGAAAGAGAGAGAGAGAGAGAGAGAGAGAGAGAGAGAGAGAGAGAGAGAGAGAGAGAGAGAGAGAGAGAGAGAGAAAGAGAGAGAGAAAGAGAGGCAGGAGGAGGGAAATACTCAAGCATGTGTGGAATACGAGTAGAACGGAGGGGGAATGGATCTGAGTCTTGGAGCTAAGAGCGGGATGCTGAGGCAGAGGAGGTACCGGCGGCCATGTTGCGTTTCTCGAGAGAAGAGAGAACGATCCGAGAGACTGCTTCGTTTGTTACTTGCAGCGGCACGACTGAAACTTTCGGCGGTTTAAATTTTATTCCAGTAAATCCTTTTCTCTCATATATAAAGTGTACGGTTTTAAAACAGTTTCTTTATGACGCGTTAAACTTCAAGATCCCGTTAAATGATCAATCGGTAAAATTCTCTAGTGATTGTATGCGACGGTAAATCATTGTCGTCATCGCCGTTGTCGCGCGTGTGAACAAGTGTGTAACTAGCCGGTGTCCAATACGGTTCGGAATAAGAGTCGGACAAGTCTAATAAGACCTTGCCGAAAACGAGTGATACGCGAGTACGTTCCAGTGGACAAGTAAAACGAAATGCACAAAGTGATTGACAGCAATGTCCGAGACTCGTGAAATACCTGCATCCACAACAATGTGTAAATCGCGAGTGTGATATGAAGTGAATAGACGCATTCGATAGAAGCGTCCGAGATCTCACGGTGCCATAAGTTCTTCACCGGTGAAGAACAAGAGCGAAAGCTGGAGCGGAAGAAAGAAACGGGCCTTCGAAGAAGGATACCAGAGTAGTCGAGTAACTTTAATATCAGTAGACATTTGAGAGATCGTACGTTTCGGTTTACGCCGAAGATGATGACACTATCATCCGTTGAGATGTAATCCAGCACACAGGAGGGACGCTTAGTAGTTTGTAGTTGATCCCCATCCCTCCCCCCCCCCTCTATTACCCTATCATTCCCCTCGCGACCTCTATCACCTACTCTCCAGCCTCCCTTTCTCACTTCCCCTCGCGCACATGCGCGCACGATAATCCGCCACCGGTAAAACAACCATCGGACCAGCGGCTTCTTGCGAATGCACCTGTATCGCACAACACATCTTCCTTCCCCCTTCTTCTAATGCGATACCAACGAGTGAGTATTTATCTTTATATTGTTGTTTAATCTCCTCGGTATTATTGTAACGCGCTCCTTCTTTCCTTGATGCATTTTCATCAATAGCTGGAGGCTACCTACGCGATGACGCACAGGTGATGCGCAAGTAATTTGCCGGTGAGCGCCAAGATGTGGGACCATGACTGTTCGATGTGATATTCTGTTGGCAAAATATCTTGTATCTGCTTCTTCTCTTTTTGCATCGACGTTTTAACACGTAGTTGTTTTTTTAATAGTATTCCGATAGACGCTATCGTTATTAAAGAAATAGTAAAAATTCTTAGATTGTGTGATATAATGAATAAAATCCTTCCACGCGAGATGTTTCGTAGAAACATGTAAGATGATGATGTATCTACACGTACATATGTACGTATATTTTCACAGAATTGCTATAATACGATATAATATTGAACTGTTTGTAATAGAAATCATTATTATATACAACTCTATTTTGTTTTGTCAATATTTTCGCATTAATTTTAAAGTATAAACGATTCTTATGATTACTTTTTCTGCCAAATTGTATACTTAATGCTTCGTAAATATATATAATAATTAGAATTAAAATTATTATTCTCGTGATATTACTTTTTTGCAATATATAAATATATATGAAATATCTATAGACATTTGAAAACAAATTCTCAAATATATATAAATATTCGCGTAAATTTTCATCTCTTTTCATTCTGCTTTTTTATCTCTCAAAAACACATGTGTTATCCTACTTAAAAATTACTTCAAATTTCTAAAACTATAAAAATATTTCTAAAACTCAGCACTAGTAATTTTTAAATCTTTTTTAAAAACTAATCTCGAATGGGTTCCATCAAGATCGATAGTAAAATTTCCAACGGAGAAATAATAAAAAAGGTTGATCGGCACGAAAAAAATCCTGTCCCCGGAGACGAGAAAAATCCGTGCTCGGAGACACAAAATCTTTTGGCGTACAATTTGAAATTCCATTTACGGATCGGCGTTCTCCAAGGGAATCAACTGAAACTCTCACTAAATCTCTAGAAATTCACTCTCGTTGCACTAACGGCAGTCTACGCAGCTGTGTCTGCGACTGCAACCGCGATGCACACCGCCGCGACAAACGGCAGTTTGTTGGATCTATCAGCGGCAGGTGCAACGCACGACCGAGGCGTTCGACGCCGACAAAGGCACGTCGCCGTCGCGCGATCCGTCAATCGAGGAGAAACGCCTCGCTTCCTCTTTGTACGAGAACTCAACGGAGTCCACCGTCTCCGGAGGCATCGTTCACTGACGCGAGGCGAGGGCGTACAGGTACTTGAAATACAAACGGACCCACGGAGGTGGGTCCAATCTGATGCAGGGTTCCCTTTGAGAATCAGGTTAGACCGGCCGAACCTGCTCCTCTGGCTTCTCGTCTCCGGTTCGCGGTTGTATACCGGCCTCGTGTGCGTACCTACTCCTTCTCCCCGGTCGCCCCAATCTCCTTCTTCCGCGTAGTAGGTAGGTACCTACCTATCTACTTCCCGCCGCCACCCTCTTCGGCATCTCTCTGTTCTCTCCCCTCTATCTCTCTCTTTCTTTCTAACAACCAGTCTTGTTACTTCCTCGCGAGCATCACCGCGTCTCCGTTATTGACGGCGTAGCCGTCCAGTAACCAAGAAATGAAACGTGAAAGAGAGAGACGAACAAAAAGAGAGTGAGAAACCGGCACCGTTCTGTGTGTTCACTCTCGATGGTCCGGCTTCCTCGTTACGTCTATTATTATACCTGTCTATCCGTCAGAACAGTGCCCGCGAGCTGAATTCCAGTTTTACGCGCGTGCCCTCCTCCACGCGCCCGCGCGTACTCCACCGTAGTAAAAGCAGATGGGCAAGCCGAAGAGAAGAGCAAACCAAGAGAGACTGGTTTTACTAATATCCACCTGGGTGAGACCGCATGGATTGCGGAGACGGAGAATTCGCGGTGTCAGACTGGTTGACCGACATCCGCGCGAATCCTCGCTCGCCGATAAATGCCGAACCTGCTCGCGCACACGCGCGCTCGGGTTCCGGTTTCCCGTGTTCGCGCAAGATTACGCGTGTCGCGCGTGCGAAACTTCTCTACCTCCCGCGAGCCACGTGCACTGTCCGACATGGATTCTCCGGTTCCGGGCCGGCACCTATCTGCTATGCGGAAAACGTACGATTACCTGCTCTCTTCGTCCCCGAACGTGGTAACCGACTGGTTCGGCTTCTTCTCACTGATGATAATTCAGCTTGTTCTCAACGCGTGCGGGAGGAACAAGTCGTCTCTTCCGCCTTCACTCTCGATCACCTTGCCCTCCTCTTTATGCGTTTTACTACATTCACATACATTAAACTTGTTAAATGCGCGCGCGTGCTTTATTATTCGTGATAAATAGTTGAGTGACGGAAATTTATTTGCTCAAATCATCAATAAAAGATATATTTGTATATGTATATGATATGTTGTGCTTTAAACGTCTTTCTCTCTTTTGCTTCTTGCAGGTCCTCACCGCCCGCTTTTCTTCTTCGAATAATTACGTGCCATACAAGCCTCAGCAACCTGTGATATGATACTCGATGCCTAAAACAGGGTGTCTACTCAAATCTTGTAAAAAAAAATTCCCTGATAATTCCCTAATATCTTTTAGATATTTTTTGTTTAAAATTCCAGATAAAAAAGAATATTTTAAAGATTTTTTTAGTGCAATTTTTTAAAATAAATTTTTTTTATTGTACACATTCTATGCTTTTCACAAAAAAAAGCCACTAGTGCTAGATTTACAAATGTATTGAAAAAAATCTTATTTACAAATGTACTGAATAACGTTTGTTAAGATAAAAATGTTTAAATTTTATAACATTTTTATTTTTTATTACTAAAAATTAAAATAAAGAATATGTACTACATAATCAATATTTTGTTAAGATATTCAATATATAAACAGAGATAGATATATATTTATAATTTGTAGTATAAGAGCAAAATTACCAGAAAGAGAATTTTTTTTAAAACTCCCCGAGTGCCAATAAAATTCCATAAGAATTTCCTGATTTCTCTAGGTATAAAAAAATTTTCTGAGAATTCCTTGAGTTTTCCATAAGTTTCCAGAGAGTATACACCCTGTAAAACTATTCACATAGACATAAACGTCTAATTGGAAACTAGAACAGACTGAAACCTATTGCTGAAAGAGAAACGATTGCGATTTCTGAAGGATAAACGGACGATCGAAATCTGGTGTATTAAACGAATATCACGGTACGACGAAAAAAGAGAACTGGAAGACGACGCCGGAGAATGTCGACGTGCACCGACGAGGGCGACAACACATCCCTGCATATGCAGGAAGCTCTGTCTCCGGTCAGTTTTAAAAGCTTACTGTCAAATAATAAGGGTATTCCCTTGGGATGCTCAAGCGCTGAAAGTATCAGTCTATCTTTGTTGTTTATTTATATGTCGAAGAAAAATAGACTGACGCTTATAGCACGTGAGCGTCCAAAGGGAACACAGCCAAGATTTAACGAATCGTACAATTATTTTTAAATAGATTTATCTGATTGTGAGAGTTATACTTCTATCTAATGTAAGCTCCAATATAAAAACTAAAAAAATCTCATTTCTCGGTTTTTTCATGTTAGATAATATATACAAATTAAATTATATATATAATATTAAATAATTAAATCATTACTCGTATAATCATTAAATAATCATTACAATTAACTGATACTTTATTCAATGCGCGTTGATTGAGAAATATTATAATTGGAAATTTTTCTAATGAAATTTTTAGTAAAATTCAACAATATTAGAGTATTATAATTTTTCATGATCTTTTTTTTTTTTTTAGTTCAACAATTCACAGAATCAATTGTACACGGACTATTTTCCACCTAGAACACTTTAAATTGCACTGTGTTACACTGTGTAAAATTCTCGTTGAAATGGTTGAATTAATTTTTGAAAATATTGTCGAAATACATGTTAGTTTTTCACGTTTATTGTTCATACAATCAATATTACAAGTATTACTATTGTAGCCTCGAATACTTATATATATTTTTTTTCAATAAAACAAAAAAAAAGACATTTAAAAAATGTATAAATGTATCATTATTGTAATAATCATAAAATATAAAGGAACTTGTGATCTCTAAGAATATAAATTTGTAAAATTAAACTTATCTTAAATATATTGGCAGTAAATATTATTGCAATGTTTGATATTGAGAGATCTACACACTTGTACTTATTTTTTTAGTGTTTCAAGCAGTGTAACACTGCGTCATTGTGAAAACAATTTGTTTTGGATATAGTCATTTTTGTTGCTGGCTGGAAAACGCCATTATTATTAAATTGCTTCCTGTACATAATTCTGGTGATTCTTTTCTGTATTTTCTCTTTCTGTTTTGTCTGACCGTATTTTTTTTCTTACTTCTTTTCTTCTTCTTTTTTTTTAAAAGACGCCACCCGTTGTGAAGGTGAAGTGAGAATCATTATCAGGATTATTGCCAGTTAACCTAGTAAAAAAATTTCTTTCCTATTCAAAATGTTATACTGTGTGAGCCTACCTAATTGATTGGCCATATTTTAGTTGCTTGTGTAAAAACGATTATTAAAAAGTACACGTTGAAAAAGCAAGTTAAATGTTCTCCTGAAAGTGATACCACAAAACAGTAAAAAATTAGACAAAGTAAGAAAAAGAATTTTTATGAACCCGGACAGTAGCGAAAAAAAAGTTCTATCTTTATATTTACTTTTCTCATCATTAAATTAATATATCCAAGTAATACTTTTTCACTTTTTTTATCTAACTGATTACATTTTGATCGATGTCTTTTTCTGAGAATTTTTAATTTAATTTTAATTAAAATATTAATTTTAATTTTAATTATGATTTAAAAGTCATTAAAAAAGTCAATTTCTCACAATTATAATCTTTGATAAAATTATCATATCATTTTTGATGGAGGATTTTTTATCTAATTCTAATTACTTTTGATTAGATTTATTGAGCAATTATTTTTATAACACATTTGTCACAAGCTTTCATTGCTTCTAATCGTAATATTTATTAATAAATTTATGTTTATGTAATATGACACACAGAGTTTACGAGCAAAAAAGGGCATATGTTTTCATAAAAATTTAGTTGTGAAATCGCCACGGAGAACTTCAGATCTTTTTATCTCAAAAAATTATTCTCAAGCCGTACTCGAAAGTGAAACACTTTGGCCCGTTACACTCGCGTTACCGTACTCTATGATGAGAAAGTCGAGTATGGTGCGTAAGGTTTGATAAAACAATTATTATTAAAAGCTACAAGCTCATTATAGTCTCATTCAGTTGACTCTTCGGTATTTTTCGTACGAGTTAAATACTTCGAAATCATAGAGTTTCCAATTTTTCTCAATTACTTTTTTTACTCGCCAATAAAAAACAATTATGTACGTGTATAAAAACCGTAGTTGATGCAATATGCAAGCTTACAAAATTTATTGATCAATCAAAACCTCTTTATTTCTCTCCCGATAATAATACATAACACTAATTACATAGATGAAAAAAAAATGATTATGCATTGATTTATTATACACTTGATATTCTCATAAATAGCAACCTAAGAAAATTTGAACGTAAGATTTTTTTATGAAATGAAATGATTAAGTTTCTCGTGACGAACGTAAAGATCCAAGATATTGCCGATGAACGCGCATAAAAAGACTAACAAAAAAAAAATAATAACAATAATTTGTCATCTTTAAACATCGCACGCGAATGAGTGCACGTGAATCTTGAGAAAAGTCAAACGTAAGAACGATCCATTTCGCACCTGCGTCTGGCGCCTTTATAATAAGCGGTTAAATCCGTATACTTACGATAAGCATCGCAAGCGTGCAAGCATACCGGGCGTTTAAGTAGCCGTGTAAATATTATCGTACTTCCGGATCGCAAGAGAATATCTTACCCATCGCGTATCTTCGCTATTTCGAAATGCGGATGGTCGCGTCTGAGCTTTCCTGTTGTCGTGGATGTACACGCGTCGATGTCCCCCTATCAAACCTTGGCATTCTTTCGTGCGCATTAAACGAACGGTATGTTGTTCGTTCGTTCGTCTTGTATATCTGTCTATCTACATACCCGGGCACAAAACTGGATGCGACGCAGGAAGAAATCCGCGGCGATGACTTTTCATATTTCTCATATAAACTGACGGTTAAACGAAGGGGATCTTCGACGATGATCGCGCCGTTCATTACCGAGATAAGAAATAAAGGCTTTTTAATAGAATTCCCCGAGCGACTGGTTATTTTGTATCTTCATTAACTTTTTCGTTAACCGATTCGTTATTGGGCGGCATCGGCAAAAAGGAAAAGAAGAGAAAAGAGAGAGTCTCCCCGTAATTCGTGTGTGCACGTCTTTTCTCGATTCGAATGACTCATACTGATCGCAAAAACGAGATTGAAAGCGTATAAAAAAAGTGTATCGAAAATAAGCGCGCGCGCGCGCGCGCATCGACGAAACGAACGCCGAAATATTTTGCTTACGAGACAACTCGCGGTAAAAAGGAGAGCACTTGATGACTAACGATGATAAGCGATAATCAGCGAAAACGTTAATTAAATAAACGATGGTATGCGTGTAAAGATAAATAAACTTGAATCCACAGATATTTCGATCCTCTACACGTACCTACCAGAAACTTGCGAAACACTTAATACCTAGTTATATAAAAGATTGAAAATGGCTGTGCAAGACAATATTATTCAAGCTGCGTCATCATGCGATTACCGAATACAATAAAATACCGTACCCAGCATTCGATGAACAATAACGCAAGAAAGATTTCATTGTAATTACAATCGTTATTATTTTTGTCACAATCAACGCATTTAAGGCTAATGATCTTACAACTGAGAACACTAGCATTAAAGTAATAGAAAAAAATTACTTAATAAAAAGTTTCTGTCTAGACAAGATATTATGGTAGTATAAAAACAATATTCTGTATTTTACAATTCAAAAGTTGCTGAGAGATTGACATTTAGAATTAAAAAAAAAAAAAAGTTACCTTTTATTTTTAGTAGATTTTTTAAATTTACATTAAATTTATTACATTGTATTATTTGACATTGGACTGATATATAAGCAAAAAATATGTTATAAATATCACATAAATATAACAAAGGAATACACAAACATAAAAAATACTGTTTTAAGAAAACAAAAAAAAATATAATATATATTTATTTTTTTATTTTATAATATAAAGTGACTAAAACACTATTAACAGTCAATGAAATTATAGGTTTTTCCATAAATATTCTAAGCTAATAGCCTTAATAAAACAGCTTTTTAAACATTTTTCAGAACGCGTTATAGAGTCAAAAGCTTATAGATATCTGCAGTCCTCACTAGAGCAGCGAGAGATGATAAAACGAGCAATAATGAGTTTACGATTGGAAAAAGTAAATCGCGAAAATATTCCGGCCGTTGCAGGAACACGACGCGAATGAGGATCGTATCCCAAGACACGTACGGAGCCAGGAACGTACCACGAAAGAAAAGTACCTAACGATTCCACGTATCTACGTTGCAGCTGCGCGCAACGCGATCGGCAATAACTGCACGTTGCAAACGTCCGCAGATGTTTGCGCGTGATTCGCGATCTACGGTAGCGAACGGATAAGAAACGAGAGAGACGTTCGAGTAACCGTCGTCGAGTTTTAGTCGCGAACGGACGGGCCATTCGACCGGCAGACACGTCTGGACTACTGTCCGTTGCGGGCTTTCACAAACGCAGTCCTACCGGCCAATTAACTGTTATTATGAAGCACTTCTTGCGTATAAACAGAATGAGCAGCATCCTAAACAAGTTACCACGATCCGTAAGATTCGCGGTAATCATTTTGCGAGCTCGCGAAATTGCGAACATTTGTCCTATTTGATTAGTTTTTTCGCGATCAAATAATTGTTGTCGATTGTTTGGATGATAAATGAAATATCATCTGCGTTTTTACGAAAGTTCTTGCTGTCATTAAGGGAAGTATTTTATAAAAAGGATGATATAAAATTATGAGAAGTGTCACGCTCAAACAAGTTTTGCCAGATAATTCGATAAACTAGGAATTGATTAATTTTCTTAAGTCTCATGGTAATAAATCATCTTTATATGACGGATTATTTTAATCTGTATGTTACAAGTGGATTAAACCAACAACAGACTTGATTAATAATAATAGAATAAATGTTAAGCAAACATAAATATGGTGATAAAAAATATATTTTTACGCTTAATGCCCAATACATACAATGCACACTAATGCAATATACAACGCTCTAATGTGCTATATATATACATCCTTGCCTGCTATTATCAGTCGTATGCGAAATGCAATAAAAACTAATAAATTCGCGCGCGGTTTCCGTGGATCAGCGAAGAACGATCGATATGTCAATGACTCCGTACCGGCACGATAAATTTCAACGCGACTGACGTAGGATTAGATTCCGGATGAAGTCGGTACACGGTCGAGTATTCGCATTGCAGCGTACTTAACGTCGTGTAACGACCGCGGGAGGTTTGTGTCGCGGTCGCGAGTTGATTAATATCCTTAGTCGGAGTATCTGAGACCCCTGACATCGCCGATCGAGCATATCGCAATGAATGGCGCGCGACGTCAAAAATAGCTCTTCCCGGTAGCTTCTCGGACGGTTATTATTTAGAAAATAAATCTGCGAAAAGATCCTTAACGACATCGAAGAATTTCGGTAAAATGCGTCGAAAAAGTCGAAATTCGCAAAACCGCAACGCTCACGGCGGCACGACATTTTTATTGTCTGCGTGACATTACCGTTACGCCAGGACCGTTTTGTCCATTAGACACTGAAGATACAATGCTTGGTGTCTATGAATGTTGCGTTTAAGGCCTGTAAAAAATTTATTGCCACTAAAATATAATGGTGAAATTTATTTATAATGCGTGCGTCTCGTATTTCTGCACAGTTCTAACAATAAGTTACATCGGGATCTCGAAATTACGAATTGGTATATGTATATACGTATATTGATATGATTCTGATTCGATTATCGCGTGATAAAGATAAAATTTCAGATATTAATGTGATTGGTATTATCTAAATCAAGACACATGTCTATTATGTAAGGTACATAATCACATATGCATTTAGAATTAAGATTAATATATGTTTAATTTAAAATTATGTATACATAGAATAAAAAACGGATAACAAGTCTTTAAAATATAAAAGCGATTATGCTTAAAAAATGTGTACAGCAAAAGGCGTGAAATTACGACGTTGTTAATAATAAGTTTGTCAGGTCTGAACACCAGAAAGTCATAATCACGAGATAAACATTGTTACCTTGACTCGTGGAGACACGTGTGGTCTATTCAGAGACTCGCGTTCATCCATTAATGATTTTACCCGTACCTACCGACCGTATTTCATCGCGCTAATCCTCGCGCTTAATCGTAGGGTCGCGATTATTCATCGGCGACTAGATTTACGACGATCAACGCGAGAAAATATAGGAACTAGTGACACTCTCGGGATTAAGTCTCGCGCACACCGCGAAAATGAATAAAGGCGGGAAAAGGATACTTTTCGGAAAAAAAGAGGAGAGAGAGAGAGAGAGAGAAAAGAATTTTGTGCTTAGGCTAACAGCGAGCGTAATTCATGTGTAACTTCGCGCGCGCAAAAGGTGTCTAGACATTAAGAGGATGATTCATAATATTGTTAATTATGTTAATTGACGGAGCCTATCGCTGCGGCTGCGGCTGTTGCAATATGCACGAGGCTTAATGGCGCTGCCACGTCGCTCGCTGTCACGTTACGAATGATGCCGCGGTGACTGTGTGGCATCGAGCAGCTCTCGAGGTCTCGGAGGTTTCCTTAGAAAAAAAAGGAGAGAGAAAGAGAGACACTCTTCGAGCGCCGTAACTTATGTTACTGGCTAGAAAGCATGATAATCCGGCGACACGTGGGAAATTCCAAACGACGTCGTTACTGTACCGTATCCTTATTCATACGGGTCGAAGGGGTTTTTGCGCACGCTAACTTTGGAAATCAGGTGCATCAGTAAAGTGAGCGTTGTCAGAAATTGACCATTAACTATATACTACTTCTTTAGAATATTTATTTTATGAGCAGTATAATCTCTCAGTAGAAATAGAAGTTTTAGCAAAATTCCAATCAGACTTCTCTTTATTATTCAACCACTGAACTTTTTTACTTGCAAAAATTCTGTAATTCATGAATAATTTTTGCAATTTTACATTCGCTGTTGATCGCGTATGGAGAATAGCTTTCCGTAAATTTGTCTGATATTCATGAAATATAAAAACATGTGATAAAAATAATTTTATTCGCAACGAAAATAAAATTATTTACCGGTATATTTAATCTATTCGTGACTGTATGTCACACAATTGACATTTGACGAAAAGTTGTTAGGTTGCTAAACGCACGTGTCGATTTTTGAAGAACAATCTAATCGCGGCACAACAAGGCTTGTGTTGGATAGTAATTAGATTTACGATAAGATGATGCCGCGTAAGAATAAATCGTACGCTCCTTGGAAATGAAAGCTGTAAAGCGCGTTAACTCTTCCTGAATCTCGCGGCGAAGAAAGCCGCGTGCGATGTGGCGATCACCTGGAGAGTCGCAAGCGAGTGAAACGTACCTAGATTTTGCTTATAATCATTTCATCTTTGAATATACTGCAAGAATTTCTCGGTACGCATGTTACAAGCAACGGGCGATTAATTATGACGAAGGGATGGCTGACGGTACGTAGACGGTAACAGAGATCTCGGATTGTGTGCGCGCCGCGTCAAGATATTAATATAATTTCTATCGAGATATTATTAGCATTCTAAAATGTTATAGGTTGTTGCAATACATATTCATAAATACACACATAGAAACGGCTTTATCCGGGACTTTATCCGAGAGCGCACTCGGGCATATAAATCCTAATGTCATAAACCACACTGTTAATGCGATTAATAAATTAGCACCGACTATGTGCAATGCGTTTAAGCGCCGTTATCATTGTATTTGTAAATGATTTAATCCAGCTTATATGCTCAAGCTGTGGCAACAAATGCATAATTTCAGAAAAAAAAAACAGAAAAAATGAAACTCCCTCGCAAAGTGGGGAAGAGGAAAGAGAGGCGATCGGTATTGCACAAAGATCAAGGCTTCTTGTTATTACTCGACGTAATGCGACTAATATTTTTATGCAATTATAGAGTGTGAGATCACGCTCTGTAATCGCACTGCAATTTATTACATATTTTTTCTTTTAATATTAATCCAATATGATAAAAAGTATTGGTAATAAATGTCTGATATGACAGCAAAATCAAGCTAAAAGAGATCATCGCGTCACACTTGAATTTAATCAATATTCACAATCAATTCGCTAAATCCTCTGTCCGATGATAACTTTACAATCGTGCAATGTACGCGACGACAATGACCCTAGCTACCTATATTACAGGTGCAGGAGACGCCAGTCTCGCCGGCGTCCTCCTCTCTGAGCAACCCAAATCAAAACGAGAGCGAGCAGCAGGTCTTGCTGACGACCATGCAGCCTGTGAATGTACACGAACTTGATCTACACGAACCGCCGGCTGTGCACACCCTTCATCCGAAGTATCACCATCACCATCATAGTCACTATCACCATCATCACCATCATCATCATCAGCAGCAACAGCAGCAGCAACAGCATATTCAGGGCAGCGATTCGGACGATGTGCAACAGCGGAACGCGGCGACAGACGACTCGGACGGTCGGGTGACACCTGTCACCGAGACAGCCGCCGGCCTGATATACAACGACGGCCAGAAGACAGTCATGTACACCCACGATAAAGAGATCATTTACGAGAATGAGCACGAGGTGCAGGTAGTCAAATATCCGCCACCGCGACCGTCACCCCCCTCGCCGTCGCCGCCTTCGGCCTGCGTCACCCCGAGATCCGCCGTCTCGGCCACCGCTGCCGCCGCCGCGACCGCTCTACAGCTGCACTATCCGCAGTTGCAACTGCACGAGGACAATCTGCCGGCGACGGTGCGGCACGCCGTGAACGCATCCGTACCGAATGGCGGCGCCGCGACCCCCACGACGACGGTGCTCGTGCTTTCGGAGCTCGTTGCCGCCGACCCGGCCGTCGCCGGTGCGGCTGCGGCCGCGCAGCAACTGACGCTCACTGCCGCCGCTGCCACAGCTTCGCTTCGTGTCGGGTAAGTTTCTTCAATTTTTCCTCCTTTTCGTTTTATTAATTTCTACTCTTCTGCAATCTCTATTATAAAGTGTGTCGCGCCCACACATATATTTTTTTTTCTTGTAAATTCTAACAATCTCCTTATTCTTATACCTGTTCTTACAGAACTGAAAGGTATATCTAGAGATTTTGTGAAATCATTAAATTATTCGTACGATGCTAACCTCAAGCTGCATTAACTCGAAGAATAATTCGAAATTAAAAGAATGAGATGCTTACGTGAATGGAAGATCTAATCTAATGAAAAGCAGAAGCCCAGGTAGTTAACGATATAGTTTACACACACATATAAATTTATATTTAGTGCAAAAATACAATTTCCATATTATTTCGTGTGTATGTCCTTATTTATTGTTTAAAAATTTGATAATTGTATGCAACATTATCGCTCGCATATATTATATGTTTATGTCGTAAATCTTATACGCATATTTCAAATATAATTAAGTCCATCCTGACTGTATAACAGTCATCTGATGATGGTATATTCGAGAGACGCGCGACAGGTTGTAATTCATCCTCTCCCCGATTATTGACTCACAATGCGTCTTGCGGTTTGTCTATCTGCACAGCGGATGCGACCGCAACGCGGACACGAAAAGCAGTCGATGGCAACATAGACGTTAGTGTTTTTCATTAACACGTATCTCCATATGTGCATGAAGTATGTCAAAAGATATTGCTACATACAATGGTTCGCCATGTGCGTTTGTGGACGAGACTAAAAATGGATAACTGTATGTTGCAGCTTGAACTGTGCTTAATATCGTGTCGCTAAACGCGTTATAAATATAACATAAAAAAAAACAACATTAATTGAAATGAATCATGTTTGTTCGTAACGATGCGAGAGACATTTGAACACCTGATCACAAGCCGGACATAAGCATATATTTCCTTGTCGAGATTGCCTCAAAGATATTCAACGCGATAATATATTAAAACGAGAGGACTCGACAAAGGTCAGGACGAAAAAATAGAAGGATAAGCTAAATGTCAGCTCCGGAGCTTGTTACAGTCTCTTCAAACGAATTTAGAGATTCACAGTGGTTCGTTAGCGCGCGTATTTATGATACTGCGTCCGAAACGAGAATAATAATCGCAAACTTTTACGAGTTACGCGAATTTATTCTAAAGACATTAAATAAATATTTGTCGCTTGGCGATTGGAGATTTATTCGTCCAATTGTAATTAAAAATAACCAGATCAATGAATATGTATACGGATTAAATCAACCAAGATTGAATCTATCGATATCTATTCGATATCGGGTAACGATAATACTAATTGAGTTTTTCCCAAAAATAAATTAATTCTAAACGATTTGACGAGAATGGCATGACAAAAGATCTCGATAAATAATGACAGATGATATTTCTTTTTATTGAAATCTTGTTCTTCTTATTGGCAAATTATTCTGGCTGTTTACACGGTAGCACGGATACCGTAAAAAGAATTGGAACGATAGTATATATAGCACCAGAAGAGCGCGGAGTGTTCTCTGGTCCGTGTATCAGCGTTGACAATTAACAATTATTGCGCGCACTTGGCCGCGAGCGGTGCGGATAAGTCACGTTGCTATGTAGAATTTATTATTATGACACGGGAGAGGCTCTATACGATATATCTCGTTGCGCATGTGCGCGTACGGTATGATACGCGCGAATTACGCGCGCGCGTTTCGCTCGCCGACAATCCGCCGCATGCGTGGAATATCGCGAGCCATTAACCATTAATTGTGCACACCGGCGCGCGCCACTTTGCGATTTTGCAACAAATAAAAAGCAGCCGCAATTAATGACGACGTGAGATATGCATATGCAAAGACCTTGGACGTATGGAAGGAAAAGGACAGACAGAAAGCGGGAGAGAGAGAGAGAGAGAGAGAGAGAAGAAAATCGCACCACTTCTCGCAAAGTTGCTTATTTTTCGCGCTCACCCCGTTATTACGAAGCGTGTTATCATAAACGCTCCCCTGCCGAATTCCGCTCGAAGAGCTGAGATTCTTTCTCGTGCGGCCGTTCACCAAACGAAGCGCGGCCGCTCCTGTGTTTTTTCTTCGCTTTACCATTTTTCGTCAAAACACGGTTGGTACACACAGATTGAAAAAGAATCAGCCGACTCATTCCCGAGAAACGACGACTGCCTCTCCCGCTAAGAGGTGTCTCCTCTTAGCGATCTTCGAAAATTCAAGTTCCCTTTCACTTCGCACCTTCAAACGCGTCACTGTACGTTTCGACGATCGAGACGCCGCGGAGAGAGAAAAGGGAGACCTTGAAGAGATCTCATTATATGATTCACTCGCATTTTCGACGTTGAATATGATTTTATTTTCATTATCAATGAAGATGGAACATTTAATATGATGTAATATAAGCGAAGAATTATTCTGCTATATTGATTGTTGCTTTTTGATGCAACACAAAATATATCTTTATATTTCCATGCTATATTTGACAATTAATCTCACAGAAAAAAGTGTAAAAATACTTCATTTTTTTATTTACCTTATCAACAAACATAATAAATAATTAATAAACAATTTTTTGTGCAAGAAGAAAAATGTTCCGAATAGAATTCTTTTGTTCTTCGCAATCGAATCGAGAAAAAAGAAAAAAATCTTTAGAGATAGGTTCCTCTTCTCTTCTAGTCCTCCTTTGTCTAGTTCTACATGATCAGAACGCAGCTCGCAAAAAAGAGCTCCTACGTTCTTTCATTCTCTTTCTGTGAGTCGCCCATAGTCATAAAGATGAAGAGAGAGAAAAGAAATACCAGGAGCATTCCACTTCCATTGATTCATGATCTCAAGAAGGAAGTAAGAAAATAAGTTTTTCGCGAATTTCCGTCACCTTTTATGTATTTAATTTGAACAAGATTATAGTTTTCTATCACTGTATGTCTCGTTTTTCATAAAATTTAATTTATAAATATGTGAAGTAAAAGATATAAGTAACTTTTACTTTAGCTTTAGATTATATAGTGAAAAAATATAAATGCGAGAATAAAAAAATTGATATTAATTTTCAAAATAAAAAATATACGCTTAAAAAAGAGAAGAAAAAATAATTACATGAATGAACAGAGCAGGTGTGAATTTATAATTGCAATCTATATGTCCGTTTTATAATTGTCAGTACATAGAATGAAGAGGATATGTCTACTTATCCTCGACACTGGTTCGTCCCTTTAATTCAAGTTTCTTCCAAGACAAGATTATCCGTCAGGGTATGCGGATTGATCCATCTTAAATTGTGAACCTGTCTCGAATTTTGCCGTCGGGCGAGTAATCGCGAACGAGTTAAGCTGTGGAATAAGTAGCTTAAAAGTAGCGTGAGGAGAACAGATCTCGCTTTCGATGACAAGTTCCAAATCGACTGACTGATTTTTGATCCCGAATCACGCGCTCATCTCTTTTTTGTACTTGATACATTTCAAAAGTACCTTATAATAAAACTTATACATTTATAAATTGTTTTGCTAATAAAAAATAAATATTTTTCTGGATTGACAGATAGACTTATGCAATTATGTTTGAATTTATTTATTATGTATCGATTTAATTGCGTAAAAAAAAAAAAAGGAAAGCAACTGTTACATTGGAAAAGAAGAAAAATTGTTATTTTATACAAAATTTATAATTTATTTCTTGCTACCTTCTTTGGCCCAAAATGCAATACGGTTTAATATATTCCTTAATATACTTCTACACATTCCATCATCTTTTTCAATTAGTCAAACGTTCCGAGACGTCCTAGTTCGCTCGCTAAAGAATTAATCGAACGACAACTTCTCTGCCATTTTACAAATAACACACGACATGCAGACCCATTGCGCCGATCGATCACCGTCTCTTTCTCTCGAATCACCGTCGCGTTGGCCGCGATGTTATCAGCGACCCACGTGTTTGTGCACACCATAATGGATATTAAAAACTTTCAAGAAACATCGCGCGCTACGAAATATCTACAAGCGTTGTACTTTTTGTGATTCAGTAATTTGCATTGGAAAATTTACGACGTTACTCCTACGCATTAGCGGAAAATCACGCGCTGATAGTTATATCTCGAGGCATTCCGACTCTCGCGATCGGCGCCGACGGTTTTTCGCCCCGCGAAATTATAATGTTCGCGCAGCGACGGCTTCACACGTCGCTGATCACCGTGTTTTCCTCGTCAATGGGACGCGCTCGCGCAAATATAATCCTTGTCCCACGTGCACGACGACGCCGCCGCCGCCGCCGCCGCGGTAACCACAATAGCCGCACAATCGCCTAATGGCGAGGACCGAGCACCGCTTGAGGGCCGCGGGCCGCGGCGGCGTAATCTATGTTAATACACCAGCGGAGGTGGTTGGAGGTATAATAATAGTGTTTTCGAGGATGTGACGTCATACACACCGCCGCACACGCATACACGCCGCGCTTTTCGTGGATTATTTATTTGACAGATCTCCCTACGGGGCGTTTCTACGTTTATAACCCCGACGTTTTCTCTCTCTCTCTCTCTCTCTCTCTCTCTCTCTCTCTCTCTCTCTCTCTCTCTCTTTTCTCAGGATTTGTATTCCACTATATACAGCGTCCGGCCGTCGTATACCGGTGTAAGTTACCGGTGGCCTATTAACGCCGGCGTGGAAGCACGATATATCCATGTATACCTGCAGGCGTGGTGAGATCGGTTTCGAGAACGCCCGCGTGCCACGGCTATGGAATTTTTCAGCTCCGCTTTCCTCACGCTTCTCAAGAAGCGCGGGGTTACTCGCTGACGGCATCGCGGACACGAAAACGCTATATTATGTAAATCGTATTAAGTGTGGAGCGTCTACGTCAAATGATTATCAATTAACGTTGATGTGATTCTCTATGCATAATGTTGGAAAATTACACGGTTGCCGCATACGCACACACAAAAAAAAAAAAAAAAAAAAAAAAGAAAGCATATAACATAACATTATAATGAATGTAATAAAGTTGTTGTTTGTTATATTTTAATTAACGTATAAATGCTATTTATAATATGTTATAATAAAGTAACGATATATATTACACACGTGCGAAACACAGGTATAGACCTCGAATATATCGTTTACATATTATCGACAGCGGTTAAGGATCAATCGATATAAACGGGCGTGTAAATGTATATATTTTGTATGCAAAATAACGCGCTCGCGAATTATATCACGTGGATACCTTTTTAAGTGTACACTCGAAATGGAATCGCGCGTCCCCCTCATCGCGAAAGCGCCGCTGTATTCCTGCAAATTTTTGGATTACCGGAGGCTAACGTTTTGTATGCGCGCCAAATTGCCGTAATGACGGTGCACCGGCATAAAAACCGTTTCGTTCGTGGAAACATAAGCCATGTTGTCTCCCGTCCCTTCCGTCTGTCCCTTCCCTCATCGTACATCTCTCGTCCATTTCTTATACATCCCGTATCCCGTTCCACGAAGCAACTCTACAGTCGCTTTCATGTTGTTCTATATAGATACGTCAGGAAAAGGAAAATTTATTTTAAGTGATTTATATAATTGACTGAAGTCGATTTTATTTTGTACCATTATTACGTCATTGACATTATGTCACTTGAATGATCAATTGTAGAATATTTCTCATTTCGATTTTTCAAATTTTTATTTTGAATTATCATAAAAAAATTTTTTTTTCTGATAAATGTTACCTATTATAAAGCGATTCATATTCGATTAAATCAGATGAATTGATGATGTCGTCATAAAAAAGATATAGAAACATCAGAAAATAATTTATTAAATATTTCTTCAGACCACTAAACGTCTCGAATTTGCATTATACTTTTATAACTCTTCATAATTATACATAATTATATATGTTGCAATTGATAAAAAACAAGAATACTTAACTAATATAATATATTCATTAACGAGGACGATTTGCACGATAAGTATTCCAAGAAATTGAGTCACCATTTATCTCACGCCAACTTCGCGAAATCGCGATTAAAATCCAAGATTAAAAAGTTTTACGCCGATTTCATAACGCACTCGGTTTTTTCTCATTGATCTTGATATATATATAGTACAAAAGGAATATACATACACACTCACGGAGGTGTATATACGTATATATACCGTAATCAGTCACACAAATGGAAATCGGCTGACGTAAAGACAAATTTGTTCGTTTGCATTCGTGAGTGATTATGATATGGCGCAATAGTGTAGATCGTGTACACGTGTGCATAAATACAAGGCCTGCTGCCGTGCGTGTCGCCCGCTTTATGTTAACATATCTCCTCGCAGCGAGCGATATCTTTTTTTTTTCCTCCTATCTTTTCCGTCTCTCTATCTTCGTACAAAGTCGTCGCGAATTTGCATTTACGCACGTATGTGCATTAGTGTAAGAGTTACATACTCGGCTCCGTCGAGAAGTGAAACCAATCGTTGATAGCTGGTCGTCTGGCAGATCGATCTCTCGGCTCTTGCTCCCGCGAATCGGATCGGATCGAGAATCGGTCCCTCCCCACCAGTCCCGTCCCGACGACGATGGCCTTCGCGTCGATTACGCCCCGCGCTTATGAATGCAAATTGAGCGCTTATTGAACGGACTGACGCTCCTTTGTCAGTTCGCGAGGATCGATCGACTTAATATCCGATTTAATGGGAATCGTTATTACCAAAGTGGTTATTTGTTCGTTGCCGCACGCGTGTGTTTTAATTTTCATTATCGCACGATCAACGCGAAAACCGATCCTGATTCTCACAGAATTTTATTCAGCAGCGAGATAATACAATGGACCACTATAGCTCCGAATATGAATCTTCATGCTTCCGCTCGGTAGAATTCTGCCTGTATCGATCGCGAGAATTATTTCGCTTCTCCTCTCTATGACTTCTCTTTCTCTCTCATCCAGCAAATATCTGTTATTTCGCATGCATCGCTCCAGTGGTTGATATTCAGATCGTAAATCGTTGGAGCGCGAAAATAGACTGCTCTCGTTGCAGCAAATCGCGCACTTGCTCCCGCGATTTCAAATTCCCATCTCAAGATTGAGGCGTAGCCACGTAAAAGGACTTCCGGCGAGAGAGAAGAAAAAAGAGAGAAGTAGCTTTTGTTACTTTACCGGTCCTTTAACCGGGCGCGTCCCCGGCCCGCGGAAAAAATCCAATTAGTCGTCCCTCGTCGGTTGTGTATCCTCGTACCATGCGCGATGCCACGGGGTAAAAAGCCAAAATAAGGACGCGTGCGTGCACGCACGCATGAAACGGCATGAGACACACGCAAGAAAATCTGTTCGATACGTGCCCGCCGGCTAGGAATGCATGCGATACTCCGATAATATACGGCTACTCCGCTTTCGGAACTTATAATGACTCGGACGTATTACATATAAACATATATCAAGTTTATATATAATATTAAAAAATTTCAAGATTAGCACATGCTTTTCTTAATGTTGGAAAATTTGGAAATAATTTTTCCCCGCAGCCGATTTATTATTAATGCAATTGTGCAAATAAAAAAATCTTATTTTATTTTATTGTTCTCTCTCTCTCTCTCTCTCTCTTTCTGTCTAACATTTCGAAAACTTGAAGGAATAAAAATAAGGATAAAAATTAGACAAGTCCAACACTGACGCATCGCATACTCGAGGGTCTCGCTTGTGGTTGGCAGGATCGGCATGTTACGTTTACGCATGCGTGATGCATGCACGGTATCAATAAACTCGGTACATTTCCATACAGAACGCTCGTAAATTACCAGGGCGCTTCATACGTTGAATGAACTGGCAAACAGTTAGAACGCACGGTAGAATCGGATGAATCGCGACGAGGCCGCTAAAGAGACGCGTTCACGTCGTCCGCGTGATAGTGACTTGTTTTCACGCTAGTTTGACGACGCTACTTCATTCAAGGATCGCGACCGGTTGAATACGGACGTGAGCGCAAGCCGGTATGAATGGAATTAGGTGCTGTCGATTATTTCTTTACGTCGTGCGTCGATCGCTTTCAACTTGTCCCGCAACAAAGAGCGTATGAAACGATCTGTTTGGCATTTGCCGATTGAATAGTCTTTTGTATGCTAAAATGTATGCTTTAATTCTGATGCTGTATGTCAAATTGGCATTGTGAAATATATAACGTCAGAAATTATGACAGTAATCATAATAAATAATTTTGCTTTTGTTATTCAATTACAATGAATTATATAATATTATTTAGATGTTTCTCTATAACTCTTTACAAGATTAAAAAATAATTAACTCTCGAACATGAAATGACGAGAATGACATCACTACTTTATTTTTTTTTTTTTTTTTTTTTTTATATGAGATTCTCATACCCGTGTAATAGACCGCAAAAATTTTTTTCCTCGTACAATACAATTGAAATATAACTCAGATTTCAAAATGCCGACCGCAGACTTCCGCTGATTAATATATTATATTCTTAAGGTAGCAAAAAAATATGCGCAAAATCTAGAAATTATCAATATAATATCCTATATCTCTCGTGCAATTTTCACATTCCATAAAAATTATTTTATTGCGCATAATTATTCTCTTCTGAAAAAATGCATACTAATGCACAGTAATAGTATCTACATACTTACTACTAAATAGAATCGTTCCACTACAATTTAGTGCAACTGTGAATTTCTTCATTAATAAATGGCAATCTACATTAGCATTGTCAGTCTACCTTAGTTCATATTACAAAAAGTAGCGAGTTAACAATTTACTATAGAAAAAAACTTGACAAAATTGTAATAGGTGCAGAATGCAAAGAAACACAGGTCATAAGAGGTAAGAAACTTGTGCGTGCAGCAAACTCCTGAGAACGCAGCACGTCCAACTCCGCACGTTCTAGAGCGAAGTGACGTGGGTTCTGTGTTCATTGTAGAACAATCTTAAAAGAGAAGTCCAGCCCCAGGATAATCCGATCGAGCATTGTGCGTGGTCGCGCCGTGTGTCGCGTCGCCGCGTCATCCGGCGCAACGAGCGGACTCGCCGCTGTGTGCTCGCGATAAACGAGCTAGAGGAAGGTACGAGAGAACGTGTAGGTGAGGAAGTAAGATATAAGGTAGACCGAGATATAAGAGGACGTGAGGAGAGAGCGCTACGCCGCTACGCCGTTGCACGCATACCTGGACAGACTGCGCGAGACAGAGATGAGGAAGGAACCGGCGGGAGGAGGGCAGGAAAGAGGACGTCGAAGGGTAAGATGGCCGCCGCGGCAGCAGCAACGGCAGCGGTCCAGTCCTCTACGAAGAAAAGCGTCGGACCTCCACATCGTCGTTCGTCTCTCCTTTTAATTCCCACCGCTGTCCTTCGTCTGTACTTGGTGCCTCCTTCGTCCTCCACCCCTCCGCCCAGCCTGTCCTTTCCTCACCTCGCCCTTTCTCGCTTCTTTCTCCCCTCCCCCCCCCACCCCCCTCGTTGCCCCTTTACGGCAGACGCTCATCTCCCTTTCTCCCCTTCTGCTTCTCGCTCTTCCCTCTTGCGCTCTCTTCGCGCTTCTCCCGGACTGTTTTTTCTCTCCTTCTCGCTCCGCTTCTGTCGCCCTCTCGCCATTTCCATCGTCCCGTCGTCTTCGTCCCGCCAACATAGCGATTCCGCGCTCGTTCGTTCGTTCTCCAATGAACTCTCCCACCTCCGGGCGATCGCCATTATGCCACGTGATCGAGAAGCGTTAGGCTTTTATACGAGCGGTTATCCAGAAAACCGGCGCAAAATCGCCGATCTGTACATTTATCGAATTACGATGGTGCCTGCCGGCAGACATCCGCCTTTCTGTCTGACTCTACCGTTCGCGAGATTATATCCCCTTCTAGCAATGGCAATAGAAACGTTTGGCTGCGGTGGATTTGGCTGGCAATCACATGGATTTTTATTGAAACAGATTAATATTTGAATTGAAAGGTAATTAAGGTCGTGATTTAAATATACACCGTAAGAAATAATTCGCAATATATTAATTAACAAGTTACAATTTTATAACGAGGTATCTTCTCATTCGTAACACTATTTACATATGTCATAAAAACAAGCGTGAAAAAAGAAACGTGGCGATGTTCCTCGAACGATTGGCGTAAGTTAAAACAGATACGGTTTAACGAAGCGGTCTATCCTTTTTCGATCAAATCCTCGCGATTTTTTTTATCCAGTCACGCCCTATGTCGCAGCGCGACGATATCCCCGTGATGATAAGAAACCGAGGAAAGTAAGCAATTAGCGCGCCTGAGCAACGCGTCTCGTCGCTCGGTCGTTAATTAGCGAGTTCCGCGAGAATTTCGATACTTTGCGTGCCTCTCCCGTCGTCGACTCCCGGCGCGCCTACAACGCGATTGCGAGAGGAGGTAATCGCGAAGGAGAGAGGAAATCGAATCGCGAGAGAGTGCGCGGTTTCATAATTATCGGCATCGCCTGAAATTATTAGTCATTAAAGAGTATTGTCGGTCATGTCGGTCGATCGGACGGAGAACGTAATTGCGCGCGTTATCTCGCGAAAGCCCGCGTACGTCTAGCGGCGAGAAACAGCCGCGTTACGTTTCGCTTGGACAGAACGAAGAAATAAAAAGAAGGGAAAAAATGTCGATAGCCATGGCGGCAATGAAAATGGGGAGAAACGCGCTCGAATCTTTGAGCGCGCGTAATTACCTTGGAGCACGAAATATCGGAGAAAATAATTATCGCGTTATTATTTTACATTTTACAGTTTGTGAGAGATTTTTATCCAAATGGAGTATATTAAGATAATCGATACATAATAGCAATAACTGACAAACAGATTTCGCTACCTATTTAATATTCCATATAATTATAGTTATTGTATTTAAACAAAATTATTAATTTTTTCATGCTATTATTTTCATACTTCTCTTCGCAAATATAAATGCGATAATTACGTAACCAGATACATTCTACGTCGCAACAAAAAAAAAAAAAAAAAACGAAAGCAATACATTAACCAACGATATATGTTTTACAAATCGACCAGATTACAGGAGCAGCTCCCGGGTTTGAGTCGCGTCCGCCTTAACTGATTGTATTATATTAATTACAGCGCAACACGTTCATCGGCGGGACGCGGCTGAGATTAGATCGAAGGGACGGCGTAATCGGAAGGGGAGAGTCACAGATCGTTTGTCGTCAGGCATGCATTAATTCGTTCGATTTCATGATTCATGATCGGCGCGTTGCGGCGGAAGGGATAATTGCGGCCGGTTTGCTCGCGCTATCTATGTAGGAACGCGATTGAGAGCCGTGCGCTTTTTTGTTCGTGAAAAGCTCGTGGAAAATATACAAGCTCCGCGGCGGCCGAAGTCCGCGAGCCGGCCATCGGATACGCGTAATAACACCCTTTAACGCAGTATACGCTTGGCAATAATGTTGCAACGCGCCGCGCCGCTCGGGCCCGGGTTGGTCCCGGCGGGCCCCAACCAACATACGTTCCGACTCTCGATGGATGGTAGACGCGCCTCCACCTAAGTCCGGACGTCCAATAAGTGATTTCACGGCAACGAACCCTGGGCGGAACAAATTTCCCTTCAAACGAACGAAAAATTGCGCATACCCTCTTATATCTATCTATCTATATGGACTCGGATCTCGTTTTGTTCTTGTTACCGTTAGTTTGAAGTGTAACACGGGTGTTACTGCCGATTGCAGCTTGCTCGATATAAACGGCAGTATCGCGGTATCGCTCGATTTCAGATTACATTCCATGTCCCTCGTTTTTCTCTTTCTTTCTCTTTTTACACCATTATCGATTATATATTCTTATATCGTATATTATTTTAATAGTAAGCTTTCGCTTACTATTAAATCTGTGTTAACTCACACGAAAAATTCAGTCAACCATGGATTTAATATTTGATAAAAACGTAATATAATTAGAAACAGTAAATAATTATTATTATATGATTGTAATTAAGAAGAAAATCTCAAGATACAAGAGACAAATTCCTTTTTTTTTTTGAGAGTAACAAGTTTTTCTAAACTTGAATTTTTTAATTTAATACTTATCATTAAATCTTGGAATTAAATTTTTTTTTAATTTTAAATTATCATCATTGCAGTAACATTAACTACTTTGTCAATTTTACAGATATTTTAAATGTGCACCGATATTTTAAATTTGCACTATGTTCTTTTAGAATCGTTTGTATAGTCGTTATTCGAAATGAAAAGTTTAGCAAGATAATTCATAAAGATAAACATCAGCTGAACTAAAATCGTCAACATGTTTGCGAAACAGTTAAGATAAAAATTTAATAATGGCTTTCTCGATCACTGCTGGATATCTGCAACGAGAGATCGCTGGCATTACCATTTTCTCATGCTCACTCCTTTCATTTTTGCCAACCAATAGATGTTTAACATCGTTGAATTAATAACAGCTATTCTTGCGATTTATTACTTTGATTGCGTACAATGTTATTTGCAATTATTATAAATTAGCGACTCTCAAAAATATCCAATTGTCACGACAGGTTGGTGTGCAATGTCTAATATAATTATTGATCACATGAGACTGTTTATACGATTAATAGATTCGAAGCGTACAATAATTTACTTCCATTGATATCTTAAGTACATTTCGCTGAATGGCGATCATATGCGCAATACATGTCAAAAACTGACATCAGTTACAAATCATAGACGCACTCGAAGCTCTAAGACAGATTTGATTAATAATGCAGCGTGCTAATATAAATCAATGGATGTTAATCCGTCGATCGATTCACTGCCGCGAAACTGCCGTAATAACACCTATAATATGAGAATACGCAATGGACGTAACGATGACGATCGTTACCATCCAATCGACAGAATTATCGCTCAGCTGGGGGAGTTCCTGAACCGATCCTCCGCCAGTTGGAGATAATCGAAGAGACGCATCGTGGAAATCGGTTACGACGACAGCAACAAGAGAAAACGCGCTCAACCGGAGTCTGTTAATGGGAGCGCTGGCCGATAATCGGCTCATTCGAGATCGGTTTGTTAACGAACCCTCGATGCGTTACCCTCGATTTACCACAATTTCGCGGCAACCGTTTTCGCGCGCTGCGATATTTCATCGGCGTCCCAGCGATCGATATCTGCCGCGATAATTATCGACGTCCGTCGTGCCGTGGAATACTTTACGGCCGCCGAGCACTTACCGACGCAATTATAAAGGTGGTTAATGAATGAATGAGAAATTGACGCGATCGTGTGTATTTCATAACCGGCGGTCGTAATTAATAAAATCGTATCTGCGAGCGAGAGCGGCACGCACGAATATTCAAATGTACTGGTCGCATTTCTCATAAAGGGGAAAGCCGGCGATTAAAGAAAATTTGCACCGGCATTCCGTTCAACCAGAACTTATGGTTATGGGAATTAGAGGCGGAAATGGAGACGAGAAAAACATCAAGTAGACGAATAATCGAGTATTGAGCGACGTCGTCGCGTCTGAGGAATTTAAATGAGGGATTATTTACCTATACGATTCGATAAAAGATTATCGTAAATTTATGTCGGCGAATTACGCCACGAAGCCATTTGCAATGTGAAATTTATTCGTAATGAAAATGCAGTTATAAAACTATCAAACATCACGCGCACTCCTACACATGTACATAAATCGTAAAAATAAGTCGATGCGTCAATTCACGATGCAAATTTCGAGTGTGTGTACAAATGTCGAACGGAAACGACGAAAACAGACGCGCGCGATGAATAAAATGAAAGAGAAGAGGTAAGAAAAAACCCGAGTCTAAAGATCATTTTTGTTCGAGGCGGCAATAAACGTTTGTCATTCGAATTCGGAAACTCGCGGGTGATTCATCGGCGACCCTAAAATAAACGATGATGCGCTGTCTGAGAGATTTCGGTATTAAATTTCGACAAGTCATATTAATCGCAGGTTACGAATTTTTTTCGAAACAAATCCCACGTCTGACGCAAACACAAATTTAATTTTTCCTACTGCCTTTTATGCTGCAATTTTAGTTTCTCCATAACGAGAATGCCATAAAATGTAATATAATGACAACTAAAAAGTAGCTGTCACACTTTGATATTAAAAAAAAAAATATACGATTTATGTCGCAGTTGTAAGTCGTCGCAGTCTAATATAGACGCGAGTACCTTGCTGAATACAACTTCATTAAAATTCATTCATTTATTATGTATCATAATTGTGATATCAAGCAGTTTTCTCATATAGTTTTATCTCCATCAATGGATTCTTTTATAAATGTAATATCTGTAAATTATATTTTTCCAAAATACTAGAAAAATTTAAGATACATAAAGAGAAGGTAAAAAATAAAAATTCTGAAAAACGTACTGTTGGTAACTGGTTTACACTTTGCAGTTTATAGATATAGATAAGCGAGATAGGAGAAAGGTACGGCTTCATTCATAGAATCTTAGATATCGCTCGAACATCGGCGGCGCGACTCGGCGTACATAAATGATTATCTTAACCCGGTCTCTCTAAGGTTAATGATCGCCTAAGGGTCGCGTTAAAACACCCTCGATGCGGTTAGCGCTTCGAAGAAACGAGACGAAGCGACGGAACGAGACGGACAAACGAGAAATGAGAAAGAGAAAGAGAGACACGCAGACTCGTGTGCAGAACAAGTGCAGACCTGGTCTTAGCGGCTGCAGGCGGGCAGACAGGTTGTCCAGATTCCACGGAAGGTCGTTTGCTTTGCTTACCGCGGGTCGCGAGAGGCAGTCTCGAACACCGAGCACTTCGGGCTCAAACCGTAGTAAGGAGCTAGGAGCGAGGAGGAGCGATAGGGAAAGAGAGACGGTCGAGCGAGCAGGCGAGAAAGAGAAATAGACGATGCAGGTCGAACGGAGAGAGTCGGTCGCGAGTGAGAGACGCGCGTGGTGACACGTGCACGCACACGTGTGTTTGCACGCGACTTCGCGGCTACTCGCGCCGCATAAATGTATGCGTTTTCTCGTCATCCATCGCTCCTTCACTTTGTCGTCTTTACACTTTTTCTCTTATTGATGAACGAGTAACCAGACATCTTTCGCTGATATGTGCTCGGTCTATGACCCGGTCTGGTGTATTGGATGGTTTTTAAGTAACTAGCTTCACACATTAATATATATGCGCGTACTCAAATGCAAATTTGTATATGTTGTGTGCGTGCGAGCGTATTATGTATACGTGATGAGAAATAGAGATCTAGCTTTTTTTTTCACTCAAGTATCGAAATTAAAATCGAAAAATATTTTACTTCGATGAAAATGCAAATTAGCTATACAGAAGGACGGAACTTTAACCTTGATTAAATAGTATAATCTAATTTGCAATTTTAACATTGCACATGAATCATGTCATTTTAATGACTAGATGATAATTTTTTTAACCGGACACGTATACTTCACAGCCTAAATTTTTATGAACTTTTAATCAATATTAATGACAATTTATCCTAATTTAAAAATAAAGACCTCGTCTCTTCTCTTTTTGAATTTATATAGAATTTTTTTAGCTGTCAAATTTCGTTTATACTAGTATTAAATCACACGTTTAAGAGGTTTTAAGATGTCTAACTTTTCTCTCTATATGTAGGCTATATAGGAATTAGATTTATCGGAATTGCACGCGGATTCAATTTCTTTGAAACCTGCGACAGAAGAAGAGAGAATTCAACAGATACCGGATACCCAGTTCTCCGTGTTGACCGGAGAAAGCTCCGGCCGATGTGTGGGCTTATATATACTGATGTGCGCGATTCGCGTGTGTGTCGCTCACGCGGATTATTCGCGCATGGGTGCTCTCGCGTACACGTGGTATCCCGGCGAATTCATGGGTGTGTTTCTCTACCTCGCCCTACGTGGCATTCTTCACGAGATCTATCTCTACACATTGTGCTTCCCGACAAGCGCGAAATTCTCCAAAAAATCTTGAACTATAGTACTCGAGAAAAACCGAGGAAACGTTTACTTTCTAGAGGTATATTATTATTTAAGAGCAAAGACACAATTTCCTTCACGTAGCAGTATTATATAACGGTAAAGATTATGCTATGATAAGAAATGATTATAACGAGAAAGTATAATTTCTTATATTAAAAGATAAAAATATTAGTTTAGAATTTTTTTCTAAAAAAAAGTGTATACTGAATTTGCAAATAATATCAGAGACGTTAAATTAAATAACCAACAAGATCTAGCAAACGTAACCGTCGAGATTTATCGAATATTAATAGTGAATTATGGCCATTAATCAGAACGTAGAATTTAGATAACATACCTTGACGGTATAAGTTGCGTCATACGCGAATCTGGTTCCAATGGAACCCTCTCGACAAGAAGAAAGAGAAAGAGAGAGAATACTATCGGTGCCTTTTCACGAGGGTGAGCTATACCGATAGTGATATACAGGAGGTGGGTTCTACGTCAGTCACACACACAAAAAAAGGCGTTCCTTCAGACACATTTCATTTTCGCCTCATTCTCAGTCGATGAGTGCCAAGCTCAATGAGGAAGAATTCAACGCTAGCGAAGTAGGTAGGCAAGAAAAAAGAGAGGGGAAGGGGAAGAGGAGGCAGCTGTCCACGGTCGGATCCACGGTCAGGTTGCTTTTTTTAGCCGTTGCTTGAACGACAGCCACGAAGAGAGCACAATCGGCCGGAATTAGCGAGCCTTGTGCTATCTCGCGTATTGTTCGCGCCGAAGCGACGTGCACACACGCGTGCTCGTGCATATCGGCTCACGCCCTCGGACGGTCGCGTCATGTAAGCGCGCGAGCAGCTGTTTTTCTCGCGTCATACGTGAGGAATGCCTTTGATTTACGACGTTTGCGCGACGATTGCGACTTTGCATGCTCGTGAACGAACGAAAGAGTGGCAACGTAGAAATCTTTTTTTCAAGCTTCTTGCCTTCTTTGTCAAAGGATGTTTTGCTTGTTATCCTGCAGCATCACGCATAATTATGAAATTCATACGTTTGAACGTTCTCGTTTACTCGCCCTACTTTCTAACTTAATTTTTTACCTTTTTGTTTTCGAGAAGTCGCGTTTTGCGCAAAAAGATATGTCTACGTGAAGAATTGAGAATAAAATATAGCTCGTAATACGATAAGAATGACTGTCAGTTAATACCCGAACCATTAACAATATCTAATTTTGTAGCCAAACTACTGTTCAAATAATATAATTATTTAATATATATATATATATATATATATATATATATATATATATATATATATGGCTAAAAAAATAACTATCATGGAATATCGAATATCATCGAATGACAAAAGGTTACAATTATATTGTTATTTCTTCAAAATATGAAAAAACGACGTCAAATGTCACTGTGTTAAAAATCAATAATATTTTCATAAAATTATAAAATATAATAATGTATAATTTGATAAAGGTATCTCTTTTTATCTTTAATTGCAGCCTGGAACATCAATTCTTAGCAATGTGATTATTTTCTATTTAGGAGAACCGATTTAAATATTTCATGCGGCATGAAACGCGTAATGGTTTAGAAAACAAATTTGAATATTTGTAATTATAAACAAACGGAAGAGTATATTCTCGCAAACAGGATGCAAAGTATTAGGTTGGGACAGCTGATAATTCGAAAGATGCACGTACGTGTAACGAGAACGTAATAATATGCAATTACATATTGACGATTTTATCTCGGACAATTATCGTATATTATGCCATAAATAATATGCGAGGCTGAAATCCTACTTCGATCTTGAAGCTGAAATCAAAGTACTCAATCGATTAAACCTTGAGCAATGTGTGCCTGTATTTATTATAAAATCAATCGTTTCGCTGAACTGATAGGAGATTGTATGTGTTATTTCTGTAAGTACACGCTATTTTTGCTACCTGTTACTATCTAAATGTACATTTTATTTATATAGATACTCTATCTTATTATGCGATTAGAGACATCGCATTTATTGTCGTCTGCAATTCGTATAAAAACATCCAAGATTTTATCATTCGTCTAAACTATATTATTCGTAACGATAAGTATCGGTAACGATAAACGATATTAAATGAATAATTTTTTCATAGATTATCATAACTGGAAATGAGACTTTATTATTTACAGACTATATCCAGATCTAATATCGCATTCGGTAACAGTCGCGAGTCACGAATGATTACAAATTCAAGTGCGTGTTTAACGACTGCTATGGATCTTCGCTTTACGATCCATAATTCAGCTTCCACGTTTCTCTCACAAACAGCTGGATAACAGAGACTTGGAATTAATCGCGAAATCGTGATTCTCTGTCTCTTCTTCTCTTACCGGCAGATTCATTTCTTATCTCTAGCGTAGTCAAGTTGGCACATACACGATCAAGTTGTCGCGATCGACGTGCAGCGAGGCTCATCGGATCTTGTTTCACTGATCGCTGCTGAACTCATCGAATTTACTCTATCACTAGCGCTAAAGTAGTCCCATGATTATGGCGCGATAATCCGAGACCGAGTCCAGGTTAATTCGCCTCTTAAAACGGCTCGAAACATACTTGTCGTCTCGCTATATCGTGCGCGCCTAATCGATACCTCGATCTATCGAAGAATTTAATTATTCCATGAAGCTGTAATGTACAAATGTTCATTAACAGTGTTAACATGAACGTATCAAACGCGGAATCATCGTGCTCCGCCAGCGGAATATTAATCAGTCTATATCGTAAAACTAGATATCTTACGTTTGGCGATGAGAATCTACGCCGAAATAAATCTTGCTATCTAGAAAGAGGAGATATAACTTTGCAGAAATAAATCTTTGCAAAGTTATATTCACCGACATTTGTTACGAACGTGTATATGTATGATCAACGGTTCCCGAAGATAATTAATTTTGGTTAAACTCATAACTGGCCATTCCTGGTTATTCCAAACATATTCATTTTAATTTATAATGTAGATTTATTCAAAACACTGCGTGTGATTTCTATCTTGATGTGACAGTAGTTTCACATAATTTTAAAAACAATTTATTATAAAGGATTTGTGATTTTTATTTTACGTGAGAATTGGATGAAAATGTAACATAAAATTCTTTAGAACATAAAGGCAGCTTTAAAAACAGAATTTTAGTCACAACGATCGCACTCTAACGGCAAACTGGCTTCGCAATTACCTCACGATAAGCATTATCTATGCATGTTGCGAGTATCATTCCCCACGCAGCATTAAGTAACGTAATCGCAAGAGTTCGCATGCTAACGAGAACGCGTGCATTTTATCGAGGATTCAACATGTCTATTCTCTTCACCGTTTTTCCTAGCAGTACTTTCGGAGATAATCGAAGATTCTAGATTTTCATAAAGAAATCGACACGTTGTGGCGTTTAAACGTATTTTCATAAATTCGCGAGTTAGCCTTAAAATCGTGCGACTATATCGACGATAATAAAACGCACCAGCAATTATGTCATGATAAGCACCGCTTCGTGCGCGAGTTTTATCTTTACTGTTGGTCTCGAAGTGGTTACCTCCGGTCGTTTCACAGCGGAACATATATATCGCAGGAATATATCCTTCTCATCAACGAGGAGCATCGCTAGAATGATGCACGTATTTCACAAACGTGAGTGCGCTTTCGCCCTTCGTTTATAAAGAGATTCATTTCGCAACATTGAAGATGCAGCGACACACTTATCTTAATGCGCTAATATGAATTCTCTAATTACCCCTCTTTGTGCACTAATCATCCCTCGTAAAACGTCATCCGATATTGTATCTAAGTAATTTCTCAAAGGCAATAACGGCAACTTTAGACTGATTTAATGAGCACAAAAGAACGAAATAGATAGCCTGTGACACGATAGTGTTGCATCTTACGACTGAAATTCATGTTCGCTCAAGAATGTTTATAGTTCTTTGTCAACTATATCATTCGCAGTTAGTTTATTACACATATATATATATATATATATATATACATATATGTAGTATATTTAGACTTTTGCCGCCAACATCTCCTTCTTGTCACGTACGAAATACGTATTATATTGGACCAATGACCATTAAGAATGCATTATATATACAATATATATTATATATAAAAACATTTCCTAAATAATAAAATAATATCGGCGTTTCAATGTGCTGAGATACTTTTTTTTATACTTGCATATTTTTTTCCCTACTTTTACGATGCATATAAATGATGTTTTTATATCAAGTTCTTAACACGAGGAAGAAAGACGATTCAGGACAGAGAAAAAAAGTTCAATTGAATGAATCAATTTATTCCTAATGCAATATAACTCGCGCATTAGAAAGTCATAACTCGGAATCAAGCCATTTAAATTGCATCACAATGTTGCATGTCCAATAAAGTGCATATGACAACTATTCATTTAGATAATAGAGAGGCAGAACACTTCCCCGATGAAAGATACAGTTTGCCGCGATTGAACTGACGCGTGTTTGCTAGTGACATTTGACTCCAAAATATGTTCCGGTTTAGATCTTCTAACCTCCATGACGTATTAGAAAGTCATTATATCCAGTTTTCTCTACACGCTTATATACATACAACGTACTCGTGCTACAGAAATTTGATTGCTTTATCAAAAACAATGCTATCAATCATGAACTGGCATGTAATAACAAAGATGTCAGACGAGCTATTAATACATTTCGTGAGTCGAATGTATTAAATATGAGTTATAATTTAGACGAGAGAAAACGTAAGTGTTTTTATACATGTATAACTTGGCGAACATTAAAAACATTCACGAGCATCGTATATCTATATAAAACATCCACTTTACTTTGGATTATTTAACCAAACTGTCCTTATTTTTAAATAGTAAACATAATTTATTTTTGATAATTCTAATTTTATAGAAAATTGTATATAAAAAAAAATAAGTAAGAATACTAATTTACATGGATTTTATATATATTCCAATTAATATGGCTCCAATATTGCAAAATTCGAGTTAAATTCACAGATATTCGTCATGCTATTTGTCATCCATTTTACAATTGTTTAAAAAGATTTATCTTTCTTTATCCCTTTCCTCTGTCACCGTCAATGATCCCCATCAATTTCGCGACGTCCTTCCAAGGAACTCGCTTGATTCGCCTCCAGGTATCTCGTTGCGTACACGCAACGACATGCGTGCTCGAGACGCGTGTACAAACGGTGTAAAGAAGAAAAGGAAATGTATATGCCTATATAACCCAAGCCTATCTATCGAGCTGGAGCACCGTATGTGTGTGTATGTGTCCGATAGAAAGAGCTAGAAAGAGAAAAGAGAAAGAGAGAGCAAAGAAACAACGCGAAGTAGTGCGTGCTTTGCCTGGCGGAGGGAGAGCAAGGGAAGAGAAAAAGAGAGTAGAGCGGAGACAGGGCGTGGTCCTCCAGCCTTGCGCTCTTACTTATAATTATATTTATTCGCACAGCGTATACGTACGTGTCTGTAACCATTGATATACGATCGCGGCGAGGTCTCAGCTTACCGCAGCGAGAGCTGCACCGTAGTGCACTCGAAAGGCGGCACGGAGAAGAGAATCGGACCTCGCGATTTCGGCATTGAACGAGGACGCGGCACAGGTGTAATCGTCAGTGAACACACACACACACATAATAACGAGAAGTTTAATTCTTAAATAATTCGCTTCTCTTTTCGTCGATCAAATGATCTTTTATATCTCTATAATTTTTTTAAAAACATTTTTTGGAAAAAAAATAACTGTAAAAATACAACTCAAGAGTGTATACTTAACTTCACTCTATCTGTAATAATCTTACAATCTATTCAATTATTTCTCAATACATACATTTCTAGCTGTATAAATTTTTTGCGAGTGAAAAAAAAAATATTTTATGTCCATTTTATTTCACTAAAAATATAAACGCGTCTGGGTATTTAAATTCTCGGCTATCTTTAATTTCTTTGGATGTTTAACGCATTCTCTCGAGATGCGATGTCGTGAAAAAAAGAAAAGGACGAAGTTCGTGATCGGTCGTAAAAATCGCGGAGCGTTCTCTCGGACATCACTTGAGATAAGGGAAGCCTTGACCTTTCTGAGATTTTCGATTTACGGCGCGCAACCGATGTTACGACGAATTATATATGAATCGAGTGTTTGTCTCGAAGGCCATGATGGTAATTTAAATAAATCACAGTTGTGTATTTTGAGGAACTGAGATTTACTTTCCTCATGACGAGAGAAAGAGCGGCAGAGAAAAAGAGAAAGAAGCTGTCCCGTGAAAATTGCTTCAGTTAATCAGGTCCAACGATGTCTTAATAATAACGATTTCTCGTACGCGCTGAGAGGCATAAATGTAATGTGGTCGATATCATAGTAATTTGAACATCATCTTAAATGCTTGGAAGATGGGTACTTTAATAGACCGCGCATGATTAGCGCATTATTAGCGCACGCACGCTGCTCTATTACGAGCCAGTGAATAACAATTCATATTTTCTGTAAGCAGGCGGTAAATCCGGTTAAAAGTATCGCTTCTTATACTTCGCCCGCAACTTTCGTTTCTGAAAATGTTGTAACACTAGCTATTAGTGATAATAAAGCGCTGCGAGCGTCTTTCGATGCACTTGCAAAATGCTTAAACAGCTCTCGTGTAATTCGGAATGATCGCGAGATTGAGCCTGGAGAAATAATTTCAACTGGAAGACGATGATTATCGAAGGGATTAATATTTAGTTGCAACACCAACCCACTATATAATTTATCACTTCGCGAAAGTGGATACAGTTTATCGGAGGTTCCAACGACGAAATCCCCAGCTTTGTGCATGACCGCAAAGGATCACCGTCGTTGCAATTGCCGGACGCAATTCGCGGACTCGTTTTTCTCCTTCACGGTTACGAGGCTCGTAATAGGACGTACAAAGACGAACCTAGCAAGCAGCCTACGTACTTCAAAGGAAAAGAACAACATGCAGTTAGGGTAGCGGAGATCGAGAAATGAGAAAAAGAAATCCAAGAAGGTCTGTGAGCGTTGACCAAGGGATACTGCTACCGTCCCAGGTGGTACTCATATACAAATTATGGTAATGACCGATCGATTCCCCCTAGCTCGTCATTCTGTTTTCAGTTCCTTTTTTCTCTCTCTCTCTCTCTCTCTCTCTCTCTCTCTCTCTCTCTCTCTCTCTTCTTTTCTCTCCCCTATCTACGTGTATCGACGCGGAGCCCTCGTAAAGCCGTTGCTGCCCTTGTGCATTCGCGCGCAATTAGCTCTGTCTTCCTCGCATATCCCAGACGAGACTTACCTTTGATATTTTGATCCGATGCGTAACGCGATACATGAATGTGATGAACAGACACAGGAATTCGTCGATATTATCAGAGCATTGATCCTCTTTTTTCAGACAACTTCTCGGATATTTTATCCGCAATAATATAGTGAGTCATCGGTACCTGAAATCAAATAGGAAATATTGGACGTTAAAAGCTTTAAATAAAAAATTTCTTTTTAAGAATTTCGTGCAAGTGATGGTATATATATTACAACTTGGATTTGTGATTAATAAATGCAATTAATCATACTATAAACGACATTTCTTTACCCAAGTATTATGTAGGCAAAAATAGATAATTAGAAATCAATCTTTTCCAAAACAGAATTTTGTTGTTTACGCACACTTTTTAAGGATTATTTTAATAATTTATGTTAATTTATCATTACAGGGAATTTCTGCCGCGATTATTACAAAATTATTTTCTCCACCTGTGTACGTGTACGTGTATGTACGCGCGCAAAATGCCTGTCGGATCCTTGTCATTCTCTCATCGTTGCTGACTTTCGCAGACACTGCCCATCCGCGGTTTACCTTTGATATTATAATCTGTCTCTCAACTGGAATACGTGACACGGAATTTAAATCGTTACACGCGCACGTACTGCGTTTGGACCGAGCTAACTTGCGGTTGTTCCGCATTCGCTTTAATTAATATGTGCTGCGATCGGTTTGATGAAACACAAAGACGTTTATTATTAAGTGCATTCAGAAACTGTGTCGAAAAAGGTCTAATATTAATGAATTTGACATGAATTCTTTTATGCAATTTATATAATTTATATCTCTTTATATATTTTTATATATAAAGTTAATTTTATAAAAGTAATAGATTTTTTTCATAGCATGCAAAATTGCAAAACAATTGTGTTCTTCCTTCTTGTAAATAATGTGAAACAAGATACTTATAATACATTTTACTTTATGAAAGGAGAAATATGTCGAGTAGAAAATAAAATCTTATCTCAGTTGTGGATTTTACACGGAAGATGTTCACTCAGAGAGATGAGTGCGATGTTCAACGCATCTAACAAACTCGCGGGCGAGCAACGTCGCGAAACGAAGGAAAGCGATAACATAGTAAGCGATAAGTCGACAGTTTAAGACATGCATCGGCGAATTGCATTTGCGTCGAGTGGCGTTTATTTATGGCGGGCCGCTGTATTCGCGGTACGCACGTGCGTTTTCTCGCACAAAATGTCACGGAGTCTCGCGTCGCTGCCGCATTACGAACACCGCGAAATAATCCGTGGTTTTCACGCGAGAAGTAATACGCGTGTGCGTGCTCCCCTCTTCCTCCCTCCCCCTTCCTCCCCCCCACACACACACACGCGGTTCTCAAAGGCCTTTCAAACGTTGGCGGTATATCAGCATTTTTTATCGTTGCAACTCGCAAGCCTTTCGAACGTCCGGACGGTATATCAGAGTTTTTATCGTGTAACTATTAGCGCGCACGCACGACCTTTCGCGATCGGTCGATTCGTAACTCCGATTACCGGGCAAGCGATAAAACCTCATGAACGTCGGCTTGATTATGCCTTTTCCACGATCTATAATCGCGATCGATATCTCATAGCTGCGTGCACATTGACGATGTGTTATAAGCGATGAACCACGGATAAAGCTCACTTATTAACCCTTATTCTACTAAGAATGGATAATAAAGTTAAAAGAATAATTTCTCTATCATGTATCAATCAATTATATATCTCTATTATATAATCTGACAAAAATTGTTCCTCGAGTGTTGCCTTTTATAAAGTAATATGAATCAAAATGCATAAAGTAAAATTTAATCAATCTCCTAATTTTAAAATTAATAAAATTTGATATTAATCGAATCACGAAACAATTTATTAATACATAATTTATAATAATTAGATTCTCTGACTTTTCGAAAATGAAACTAAAATAATTTCACACACACAATATCTTATGATATTGTCAATCGATTTTATTAATTTTATCCTGCAGTTATTTCTATAGAAAATAAAAGGCTGTTAAAAATCATGCAGCTCGACACATTAACGGATATGTGCAGTACATATATGTATAGGTCTTCCGACGTCGATGGTTCGCCACACACTTACAATCAGTGACAGAGTATCGCGTTTAAGAAAGTTAGCTTACAATTAGTTCATGAATCGGTATAACGCGTTTGCTTAGTCGTGCATTAGTATACAAAAGACATTCATAAGTCTTACAATTATCATGCAAACTTTCGATTGTTCAATCACTGTCTGTTGAATGGTGAGTCTTGTGAAATAATACAATTGTGCGTACTTTTAAACATATTTCTTTATTTAATAAATTGAAAATATTAAACTCGTATATAAAGTACTGTTGCTAGTATAATAAAAATTACAGATGGCAAAATAAATCCATGATTTAAAAAAATTAATTTACGATTAGAAAAAAAGGCTTAAATTTTATCGAAACTTCTCAAATTTTTATTGAAATTTTTTATCTAAAATTCAATAAACATGCCACAAAAATTAGAATTTTAAATAACACCTAGACATTCATATTAAATTTATGGGCAAATATATTGAAAGGATACAATGACTCAGATTAAATACATACGTATAACATATATTATACATGATGTATATTATATTTTATCACTGCAACTTTATGTCAAAATCTCCGAGAATACTCCATGCTATGTTGTATGAATCCGATTAATCACGTTTATGTCGCGTCATGAACCGCGATGATTGACAAATACATAATAATAATTAACATGGATCTTTTAACGATGTCTCTATAAAAATAATTAATCTTCGTAATCAATCATCAACTAATCTAGACTATAACATCGCTCGAATGTCTGTGCATCATATTTTATCAAATGGTATTATAATCTATACTTGACACACAATTTTGTGTGCACTCTATTTCAATATAGACTCTGCAGATTAATTACACGTTTTACGAATCGTGATGTTGACGAGATGAAGATTGTTTGAGCATAGAGATCCTGTTAAGAAAATATACAAAAGACTGTTCAGGCTCAGAGATTCTCAATACGAAGTTCGTGTCATGAAGATATCTGTCTAATCATCTTCCTCTCTCTTTCTCTTTCTGAAAAAAAATTATATATTATCCATAAATACTGTTAATTTTATCTCATTAGTGGTTTTTTGAATTCTTTTAGTAGTGCATTAATATATTAACATTATTCCTTCATTTGCCTCGCGTGTGGATTATTAAATTTCCGTGTAAAACTAGCTAATCAAATTACGTTTGCATAATCGTATAACTGCTCAGAGAGCCTGAGAGTCTTTGGAGAGTCTCTCGATAATCAATAGCTTATATGCGTTCACATACGTGGTACGATGTTATAACGACAGGAAAAGAGGGGAGAGAGAAACGATGAACTTTTGCCTATCGTAGAGTACCCTCCTTGCAACAGAATCGTAGATCGCAGGATCTATCACGTGACAGAATCTATCGTCAATCAGTATGGTTATCCTTGGGGAGAAAATAAGAAATACTTGCTTTTTAATTGCATACTCGGTTAATTGGGAAAGGATTTCTCGCAAGAACGACTGTAATTAATAAAAGACTTCGGCCGTATGCACGCATTGTTCCCGCCGTTGTTCGATTATGTAAATAATATAAAAGCATTAATAAAGTAACGACGATATGTGCATCTACGCCCTCTTACCTCTTCGTAATAATGCGTCATTTGCATTAATAATAATAACTTGTAGTGATTTTATCGACGAGATTTCAAGCGGTTAAAGTTGTTCGCTACATTATGGCGTCTAAGATAATGCACGGCTGCAGAGATTGGCCTTTACGAAAAGATTCTGTTACAATAGAAATCTCTCATTTTCATAACGTATCTCGTCTTTCTCTCGTCAAAAAATATATTTGAGGATATATCTTGTCCCGCGGAAGATCCTATCTACAATTCTGTTGCGGGAAGAATACTCTGCCGCAGAGATTTCTTCTTCCCTCTATTACAATGCAACTGATTTACAAAAAGTTTGATGTCACGTCATGTTTGAGAGAAAAAAAAAAAGAAAAAAATATTCTTTTTAATTTAGAAAGTAATTTTATGATGCTGTCAGAAAAATGTTTGAGTCACCCGCTTTGCTAAGAATTACAAAAGAAAAAATTATAAAATATTGAAAATAAAATTTTGCCTTGAAAGAGATTATTTTGAAAATAGAATATATAATAATTTCGCGTCTACATCCGTAGATTACAAAATTGCGGAAGTCTTGGATCATGAATAGATATCATCATCATACAGGAAGAAAGATTTATCTTAATGCGCGCAACACGATGCATCTCTGTGTACACGTGCGTGTGTGTGTGTGTGTGTGTGTGTGTGTGTGTGTGTGTGTGTGTGTGTGTGTGTGTGTGTGTGTGTGTGTGTGACGCGATTATATTAAAAATTTTCACCGGCGTAACTCGGCGCGAGATGCGCGAATACAGTTTACCATAATTATATAGCGCTCGCGCAAGCTACGCCGGCTCCGTACGCGCAGAAAAAAACAGTAAGACTATCTATATTTTATCAACGTAATTAATATCGGCTGACGGGCATAAACTTCAGCGCAACTTCCAACGAATTAAATGTTACTTACGCATGTAACTTCGCGTAATCATTAACGGCGACTCGCGCTCCAAGAAACGTACGACTTTTCTCTCACACACCGACCAATAATTATACTATCTGTATACTTCAGCGTACCGTTAATGTATGTGGTTGCACGTTCGATATGTTACGAAAATTAAACGCATAAACGGCGTATATCGTTGTGACGCGTACTCCGTCCAACTCCTGACGTTGCAGGTCGGAGTCGCTGTTATGTAAAACAGATTGGTACTTGCATGAATTCTAATACTTTGGTAGGTAACAATATACACGAGAGGCGCTCATAATTTCACACTAGTTATCCGGCGCTTGTAGCCCTGTATGAGAAATACACGTAAGTAGTATGACTAACAAATAGCGATACGCGCCTTCCGCTATCTTCTCTGTAATTTGTACTAATATTAGCGACAATGATTTACGAATTATACATTTCGGACTTTGATTTAGAGCGAAATAGTACCAGCGCAATTCTAATGTGCCGCGTCAACGCGTGTGTTGTAAAACAAAATCTTAAGACACGAATAATCGCATCTAATGTTGAATGTGCATTGAAGATACGACCGGATTTTCCCGCGTTCGTTACCCATTCTTTTTTCTCCCTGTCCATTTATGCAAATTTAAAAGATTTTCGTGCTGATGGCACGAAAAATGCCTAATATTTGTACCACCACGGACGTTAATAACGCGAGAAAATCCGGTCGATGACCTTAATGCAAATGTAATTACATAATGCGGAAAAATGTATAGATTACTGGCGGTAATCGCCACTTGCTGATAAATATAAACTAGCTAATTTCCATCTAATTACGTGGTATGGAAAGTTTACGGGCGTCGCGTAGACAGTCTCTCCACGCGACTTTGCGGTCAATAATTGAAAACGGTCGTCCGATAAACCCGCATGTATCCATGCGCGTGCTCTTTAAAACGCCAGTCAACGTCGTCAACAATCAAGGTTGTCGCGTTTTCGAAACGGAATTCAGATTCAACGGGAACGATGCTTGCCAAAATTGTTATCGAAAAACCGAGAAGATATTTTATGAATGACATAAAATATGGAAATTAAATGATAAACGATAAAATATTAATTAATACGAAACGCGAATGATAAAACGGAAATGATCGCAAGAGATCATTAATCAACGAGCGACAATCGATCTGTATAAACGTAATCGACGTGTATAAACGACGTGTCGATCGTTTATGGAGAATAGCAATTTGCCAAATTACAACTCACAGTTCGCGCACTCACGCAAGAGAGGAAGAGAGAAAGGGAGCATGCTATAATTTAAGAAAAGCTGTACGGTTCACCATGACGAAATCACAGTGCAAACACACTATAATTATAGTACAGTAGGCAATATTTAAATGTTCTATATCGGGCAATAATACCGTCATACTAGCATTCCGCGTTTGCGCGTGAATCTACAAGCACCAAGAATCTGGTTTCGCGTTTTTAATCGATATATATCGTATTTTCAATCGATGTAAATCATTTGTAGCTTTACTCGAGTAAAAAAAATCAGTACACATATCGCCACTTCTTAGATTCAAAATTCTATCGACAAATAATCGCATAATATTTAAATCAAATCACACAAATATACATAAGAAATAGAGAAATTTGCAATGTTTTATCGCTGAATTATCACACATAATGAAAGCAATCGGAGCAAATCGCCTGTCATGCGTATTGGCCGAATTCTTGCTCGAGAATGTCTCTCTACGCAAATGGCATTGCTTGCGTTCCAATCGCGATCGCGCACACAACCGGGGCAATGTACGGCCGATGGGTATCGTCGGTGTTCGCGAGGCAAAGATTTGTTTTAATGCTCAGCCGGGTCTCGTCGATGGTGCGGGCCCATTAAAAGTGTTCCCGAGTGCGTACACACGGGGCGTTCCCGATGCGCCTTATTCACGGCATAAACGCACGCGGCATGCAGATTAAACGATGCAGCAGCGCGAGAGGGAGGCGCGAAATGCGACGAAATCGGGAAGTAGAAACGAGAGGGAAGAGGATGAAAAAGAAAGAGAGAGAAACGCTTATTGCGCGCGGCATAAGCGTAGATTAAAGCGGAACACTAAATTCACGCGGCTTATGTGCACCCTGCTTCTCTACGTCTACATAAATAGTACATATATGTATATACGTATAACAGAGTGTATCCGCGTGTTTCTTATCTCAAAAACCATGCAAAGAGGTTCTGCAAAAGCTGATAAACTAGTAATGAAAATGTCACTTGCGACGATGTCACGTGGGCGGACTTGATGAAAGATCGAAACGCTGGAAGGAAATTGATGAATTAAGACCAGTTTCTCCAACGTACACAAAGTTCGTCCGTAGTTGAATTAATTTTTCGTTTATCTCCTATCGTCGTATTGGTCAAGATATAAGCAAAGAAAAAAAAGGAATGCGTTTCATCGTCAAGATGGATAATATCCTCAAAATTTCGGAAGATCGTTTAAGATCATTCTTTTTTATATCCTTTTTTTCACTGCGATATTATAATTTTGTTTTTCAATTTAATATATTTATTTTAGCTTTTAATTATTTCATACGATATCAATGTACAAATATCGTGAATTATACATATAAATAAATAGATTCCTCGAGATTAAATACCGCAATAATATAAACATAAGAATCGCGTCTTTTCTCGCAAGAAATTTTGACAGAACCGCTCTTTGGATCTGTACGCACTGTCGACTTAATGCACCTGCATCGTAACGCGTCCGACTTTCGACGGTGCCAGAGAAACATTCGAGGAACAAGAGTACAGTCCTGCTTTTCCAGTGCTTGCTTGTGCGAAAGTGGCCGTTTGATTCGGGCATTATTCGTTCGAGGCGTTCAACCGGAAATCATAACAGCGCTCAGTGCACATTACATAAACCAAGCTGTATGTATGTGAATGTATATGCCCTTTATACATTTATATAATACGACGGTTGCAAAAAAATGTGTATAACGTCGCGTTGCGTCATGTCTCGTTAAATTGAATTTCCTCGCAATTATTGTACCGGAACGAATTTTCGCATCTCACATTTTATCTCGCCAATTAAAATTTTTGCGAAGCTTTCCGCTGCTATCATATGTAACTATATAATTATTTTCGTTTCGTGTTATTTTGTCGACGGTGGTATCCGATTCGACCATGGAGATGGTTGTAATGCCAACAAAAATATTACATATAGACAATGTATTTTACATGTACAAACAGAATCGTTATTATTGTCATAAAAATTTTCGAGAAAGTTGCGGCATGTCAAATAAGTTTGATGCGTTATCTTTCTGGAAATCAATACAAATATCCAAATATATAATATTTCATAACATTTCATGTCACGAATATATTCATATAGAAACGCGCGTTTCATTACATATGAAAAAATTAGATTGCCACCGTGCGCGGAAATTAAAGTGTAGTACCTTTAAAAAAATATGCCTCTCATCAAAATTCGTTATGGCGTACATCGGTAGTCCATATGAATACCGGGAAAAGGAAGGTTTTCGACAAACGAGCGTGAAGAAGGGAAGGTAGACCGAGACGGCAGGCTAATAAAAGAGCTCACTCTGACATTACTGTCGCGGCAGACGCGAGTGGATACTCGTTTATTCGGAGATATCTGCGGTAGATCTCTCTTTCTTGGCGGCGCACGGGTAGATACGCGCGACGCGGTCTTTTATTTACAACGACAATGACAAACGTAACGACAATTCATGGTTATACGTGTCCCGGCCTCCGTCGCCGTCGTCGCCGCCGCGGCCATAACGCGCGACGTCGTTTTTGTAAAGCGCGATAAGAATTCGAAAAGAGACCCAATAAATCGCGAGGGAAACGCACAGGTTTCAGCCACAAAGGTCTACCTGATGAAAATGGTAAAAAACAAATTTAGGATGACAGAAAGTCGTCGAATTTTTTTTATAGCGCATGTTGGTTTTTTAACACAGACAGGAAAAGATATATTCATTCGTTAATACGTAAAATATGGGTGTTTATAAGAACGTGTTTTTGCGGAAGAACATTATTCACTAATTTTCTCATTACCTGAATGTCAATTCAATAGCGTCTAGTTAAACTCTAAGCAAATATATAAATATATAAATATATGTTTGATGTCGAATGTATAAAATGCATATTATTAATATGAATATTCAAGCACACTGGTAAAACAGAGTCCATATATTAGGAATACCACACGACCGCTCAATACATCCGTGTCCAACATATATTACTTTACGTACTCTATTGGACACTGGTTCATCGATCAAATGAGGATTCGATGCATATCATCGTTTTTCCTATAGTAACCATCAAATAGCTTTACCAATACACATACCTATTTGAATACAAGCGTCGTGTAGCGCGCTACATCATAAATAAAAAAAAAAACACTTGTGGCACTAATATCATTAACATTCATTACTTTATATTTTTGGTGGGACATAAATGACAAAAATTTTTATTTTTTCCGCTTTTTTAAGTGTTATATAGATTTTATAAATTAGGATATCTATTATTAATATAGTGTGTATTTGTGTATGTATATTGTTCTCTCTATAAATATATGTACATGGGGTTCATATAGTAAGAAAAAAGAATCTCATTATAAAAATATCAATAATTCTTCATTATTATGTAAGCTGCGGCTGACCCGCACTTCTTTTTACTACTTAAAATTGTAGTTGCAGAGTGAACTCGTTTGTGTGGCCGGGGCATTATGTGCATGTGTATGTGTCCCTTAAAGACCTGTAAGACCTGTTTTATAATACGTGATGATAGTAATTTAATTATAGCACTGTTTAATCTTGTGAAAATCGTTAGCGACACAACAGATTTACTGCTAATGTAACCTTTACAAAAGTACTGAAATTTATACGTAATATTCCATATGCATGTAACAACATATTTTATGAAAGATTATATATTACTTGTATTCTATAAATTTATATACCTATGAATGAAAAAATTATTTTTATTACATAAAATTAATTTATTAAAAAATATCAATCTATTTATATACATATATGTATATGGTATTATTACAAAATATTTTCTTTTTCACATTTCTGTCAATTTTTGTAATATATCACTTTCTTTTCTCCATTCATTTCATTTACAATAACAGTAGTAAATACATCGCCTCTATCGAAGCCTAAACGCGACACAATTAATAATAATAGCAATTAAATAATCATTAAAAAATTTAAATATTGCATCGTTTAAAATAGATTAATAATAGCTGTTTTTTTTTTTCCATCAATTAATCGATTTTTCACCCTTAAGTGCATCTTACAACTCGGTATGATTCAAAAGCCGCAAATTTCATATTTTACAATATCTCGCCTCAATGAACATTATATATATGTATCATCGCTTCATTAACAACACTAGTTTGAATGCAAGAATTTCACGTGATTAAGAGTATCTAATCCATCCTATCTAATCTATCTGCTCCCTTTCTCTCCCTTGCTGTCGTCTTTTCTCATTGAGCATGCGGACACACGCTCGCGAGTCTCTCGAGCCGGACTGCGCACCCGATCAGTCTTGTTATAGGAACGAGATCGACACTCGGGATCGCTTATAGGCATAACGCGAGCGACCGAAGATGGAAAAATGAACGGTCAACGACGAGCCGGTCGTGAAACTATCCTCTTATTTGCGCTCACACGAACTTCGGGGCGCTCTCCCCGGCTTCGGTAAAATCGCCGATGGAGACGCCCAAGGTGAAATTCTCGTGTGACGACCGGCTTCCAAACGTCGTTGTCCCCGTCGTCGATCGAGAGAGTTCGTGAGAAAAAAAAGCGAGGGAAAGAGAGACAGGAGAAAAATGCGGAGATAATCCGCGTTTTCCATGCCTGAGGTTTTGTCGCGCAAAACTAGCGAATCAATTAATCAGTCCGCAATTTGCGTTGATATCGATATTTCATGTCTGCCCGCAGGATGCTCATAGCAAGACTTTCCGATCGCCTTCAGGATAATCTCGATTATCTTTATATTATAGTGAAACGTAATTAATGGTATAATTAGTCGGAACGTATTTCTCAAGCGAGATAGAGAGATAACGCACGATAAAATTTCATCTAATAAATTAAAACTTTTATGAGATGAGCATACATACATGTTTCGACAGATATAATTCGTCCTTCTCGGGAAGGCCACGTCGGGATTGCTTATACATACGATCTAAGAAAGTGACTATAATTCTCCTCATGTTTCATACACTTATTACATCAAACCACATAAATAGATGCATATGTCGAAACAGGAAAATTCATACCATATTTAATGACTTTGGACCTTTTTACCGGAATATCAGAGCGACATAATAAAGTAACTTGTGACATCTTGGTGAAACTTTCATCGAGTTTCCATTCGGACAAAAAAAGATCGGAGAGGTACCGGGAATCTGTGTTTTCCACGCCTGAGGTTATTTTCGAACGAGCGATTTATTTGTGCCAGCGGGGACAATATTAAAACGTCAAGCGAATTTCTCTTTCTTCATCGTCGGACACTTATAATGTCCATGCAAGATGCCCCAGAAGGCGTCAGTCGTTTTTTGCATTATAAACGTCCAAGGATGAAGAGGTTCTGGCAAATTAAGACAAGCTTGTTCTTGAGTCACTTTCAAGTGAAGAGCTTAACGGGGCTTTTAATTTCAAATGTAGTTACTAAGATAATTAATGTTAAAATTAAGATATTGTGTGTGAAGGAACACATTGCACCCAAATAATTAAAGAAAAATCAATTTCATATATCAGGTCATTAATCAAGTCTTATACATGAATAAAAGAAGTGATCATTGATCTGTGATAAACTCTATGTCCTGAGATTAGTGACACTTTGCATTTTTAATATATAATTGTAGATTATATATATATATTACTATTATATTATTCTCTTTTAAATAATTAAATGTGCATATTAAGCATTACGAGGGAAAGATGATAATTAACATTAAAATTCTGGAAAGTCGCAAAATATATAAACTATAAACATGAACTTTCTCTCTTTAATGAGCAACAACTTACATCTATTTCGATCGAGGATTTTTTAATTATCTTAAAGTAATTAAGGTAGTCAAAATTTTATTATTTTTCTATCTTATAAATATGGAAATCTTCGGACGGGACTCTCAACACAGATTTATACTTTCTTATCGCTGTCATCGAAAATATGCTAAATACATTCCGGGAGAAGACAAGTTTATTTAATCCACAACTCGTCATTCAACGCGATGCGCAGCGTGAGATCCAACGTCGGTATAGCATCATCAAGACCTGTAGTCTCAATTTGACACTAACAATCAGACAAATGTATACATTATGTGCACACATTTTAAGCTTTAATTCTACACTTTAATTATGATAATGTAGCACGTGCATGTATCATCGCAACTATATATAAAATAATCATATATCGTACGAGTGTTGGCGATATTATCGCAGGGAATAAATATTATCGTGAACTATTTTTTGAAGATAACTACAATTATCCCCGGAAGTATTACCGCGCGAACAACATGTTCAGTTACCCTTGCAAGATATCTAATCCTAGAAAACCCCCGTTTGCCTTTCCGTCTCTATCTCTCTGTGTCACGGCTGGTAGGGATAAAACGCGATCGCGACGCGTTAAATGTCCCCTCGGTGAAGTCACGCACGCACTCACGCATCTAGAGAAGGATCTAGGAGGGAGGAGAAGAAAGGAAGGAGGGACATAGAGGACGCGTGCGTGATGGAGAAAGAGACCAGCGTCGAGGAGGGATAAGTAGAGAAGGAGAAGAATAGAGAGAAGAGGAGAGACGGGAATGACAGAGAGAAAGAGAGAGATAAAAATGTCTAAGCTGATCTACCTGAACGAAGCTACCAGTGGTCGTCGTCTACGGGCGACACACGGGGGTAACCCGTACACTCGCGTGCCCGTCCACGGCGGCGGCGGCGGCGACACACGCACACGCAGCAACACGCGTATTCTATACGCGCGTAAGACGACAGAGCGCAACGCGCTATCGCGCTCGTATGGCGGCGATCGAGAGCACACGCGCGAGAGAGAGGTCAGATAGAGCCGCGTGTATAGAGTGGGGAAGAAGGCGGGTCTGCGGCGCGACACGCATACACGGGTACATATACAGAGAGCACACATAGCAACACGCGTGTGGGCACACGTACGCACACACTCGCGCCACCGCCCCGGGACCGCGCGAGCAAAGCTCACACTTACCTGACAAGATGTAAGTTCAGAAACTGGAAGGTGCCACTTCTGCACAGTCCAATACAAGACACCGAACCGGAAAGTTCGTCCGAAAATTAGTCGACGCGCGTGACGACACCTCCGCCTGTAACACTACAGCGGGACCAAGTGTGTTGTTGGTGGCGGTGGTGGTTGTTTGATCGTGCGGGACCAGAGGAAGAAGCGGAAGAAAAAAAAGGAGGAAGAAGAAAGAGAAGAAGAGGACAGCAGCGCGACGAGTCGCCTCCGCTGGTCGAAGGTGGAGAAGCTGGAGGTGGAAGAGGAAGAAGAGGAGGAGGAGGGGGAGGAAGGAGGAAAAGGAGAAGACGGTGGCGGTGGCGGTGGCGGTGGCGGTGGCGGTGGAGGAAAAGAAGAAGAAGACGAGGAAAGACGGAGAGGATGAGGTGGACGGCGAAGGTGGAGGCGCGATAACGAAATGACCGGAGATACGTGAAAACGCGCCGAGACACGGAGAGTGACGGTGTCGAAGTAGAGAAAAGTACGTCAAGGTGTGCAACGTAGTGCGAAAAGGAAGAAAGACCGGAGGATTTTTTTTATCGCGCATGAAATCAAGTGCGCGATTTTCTATCGCGACCATCTTGCCGAAATATGAACGAAATTAAATCGAGTTCCGATCGCGAGTGATATCGTATAGTGCGACTGTATATCTTCTCCGTGTTTTTCATTCATCTCTTATCGATCGCGAACGATCTCGTTCATATTTACGATGGTGTTTTGCGTGGCGCCGTCGTCGTTGGCTGCAATGATCACGACGATGACGACGATAAAGATGATGGAGACGAGAGCGAGCATCGAGAGGCATCGTATACGTATTGGATGATTATCATATTAATGAATGCACACCGCTAGTCGACCAGCCAGTTTGCAGGATCGCCGACAAGGAGGAGCTTTTGCGAGTCCGCAAGCTCGGAAATCCGTCGCCGATTATTTCGCGATTCTGCGCGAGGATCGAGAAAATTTTGATCGCGTGAAAACGACGATTATGATCCAAAACGGTTGAGAGAGAACACGTGTGCGAAGGAAAAACTAAGTGTTCTGAATACGAAACGAGAAACACAGAAAAGTGAGTGTGTGATTCCTAGCTCCTAGATTTTCGGAGCTTGTGCTATCAGACTTGTGCTACGCGACTCGGATACTCGTATTGCTCGCACTATCGTCTACTTGGATATCCGACAGGATCTCGACCTACTACGCCTGCAGCTGGACGTGTCACGTTGACAGCATTCGACCGATAAAGCGCACCCGTGAGTCTTTTCCACCTTCGATTGAATCGGGATTTCGATGGGCGCATGTGTGTAGGCGCACCGGATTTCTCTTTCGATAGGGCCGCGCCGAGTATCGATATCGGGAATAAATTAACAGCACGAACGAGCATCTAAAACAGGGATCGAGAGAAACCGGTACAATTTCGATGAGTTTATATATAGATTCCAAGATATCGTCGACATGCGAAAATAAATAAATAATATGTGCTTAATTACTAAGTACATTAGTGATGATAACAATGCGCGTCAATCGAATTAATTCTGTCACATAGACTAAATCCGATACCGATATACTTTAACGGAAAATATATCGGATAATAATTACAAAAGTGTTACGAGTGATGATAATTTACTTAATAAATTAAACATGAGAGAGATTGAACTGAAAGAAATAAATAATGATTAACAATTACATAAAAAAATATTGCGGCATTGCATGTTACATTTCGATATAAAAAATTACTCTGGTTATATCGTATCTTTCCATCTAAAAACTGAAAATTAAATTCATTGCAATTACATTGATTTCACGGTGATTGCAATACGAGTGGTAATCGTGCGTTTCGATCGACCTTGACGTTCGTATAGACTCTTTTCGGACGGTGGTATCGGGACAGCATTCCTTCCGATGTTTTGCAATCCAGTCTATAATGCACGATCGACAATCTATTGCCTGCGGTAAAAGCATAGCAACCCGTATAGTATTTGATAAATATGATAAGCTTTAAAAAAAATAAGATTTAAAGGTATAGAGAAAGAAAAAGAGAAAAAGAGAAAAAGAGAAAAAGAATTGTAATTTGACCATTCACAACGAATATTACAGGAGTAAAGTGATTTATCCGCGTTATTATATGTGATATTAAGTATTTTATTATAACACAATATAAATAAACTCATTATTATATATAAAGATAAAAAAGGAAACAATCTTTATTTCTTGATAAAAATTTGACTAAAATCGATATACGAATATCATTCTAGCATATGATTGAATCGATATACAGTTAAATTTAAAAAATTCAAATGGTTAGACATGGACATATATCGTAAATCCGATAGTTTTAATTGGAATTAATGTTGTCCACGATAAAATCTTTCATCATATATAAAAAGAACTGATAGATATGCAAATTTCATTCTTGCACACGGACTGAATATTAATGACAATTCTCTGTCATCTTTAACCTTGCTACGTGAGAAACGTCATACGGATGATTATTTTCCTCAAATTCTTTAACATCAAAAACGTTTCTCTGGGAAAGAGAATTTTCAATCGATACTACGGTACTCTAACATCGACTAGGTATCTCGAATATATAGTCATGTATCACATTGGCATGTCCTTAATTTTCTTGTTACATGATCAGCATTTTTCCATAAGTATAATTATTTTAAAGCGGATTTTAAAGCGGATAGTTATCAAGTCATTAAGCAAACAGACCGGCGCGTAACGAGAAACGGTACGTTTCCCAACAACGACAGTTGATAATGTCCAATTATGAATACCGCATTTGCTTCGATGTGCGTCTATCTCACTCTAGTCGGTCTTTCTCGCCGTAATATTTCTGCGCGAGAAATGACGAGTCGCGTAATAAAAACGCCACGTAAATGAACGAATGAGGAAATACCGAGCGGAGCGAGCGCGCTGTTTTACGTCATCAAAAAAGTCGTGGTGTAGATTGTCTCCGATTTTATAGCGTGTCTCTATCATGCTAGATATTTATTTCATTCCGTGCCGTGTCGTATTTCTCGGTGTTTGACAACTGCTCGTCGACACTTTGCGATTTCTCTGTCCGCGCATGGATGACCCCACCATTTAATGCTTATGCGAAACGTCCAGCCTGATGCTAAAACGTCGGAATGGGGTCCGAATTTCCCATGGACTGCGCGCCTAATTATGTGTCCATGGGACATTCGTTCCATTATGGCAACGAGCATTGCTGGTTACCCCTTTTATGCTAAGTGAGAGCGAACCAATGGATGACCCTCTGGAACGGGGTGACCATCCGCACTTGGACGGTCGCTCCCGGACATGCCGGACACTTCCCGCGACCATCCCCATATTCATAAAGCTTCTTTCGCGCCTTTCACTATATAGGGTGGCCCTCGAAATCGCGTTGGGCAACACGCCGAACTGTATGGCCGGCCTCGCCGGTGCTCTTGGCCGATTACGCGTTGAACCTGATACCATATTTAATATATGTTATTTTATTTATATATATTTAAAGTTGGCAGTGTCCTCGTTCTTAAGTATCACGAATATGAATAATTTTATCGTGCTTATTATTATTGCTGCAATGACTGTACTCTCATATTAATCAAGCAAAATAATATAATTACCGAGTTAAATATTACCAATATAGTATACTAGACATAAATGCAGTTATTGATATTTATAAGACATGCGAGATATTGATAATATCTTGCATAAAATTATAGTGTTCATTTTGCAGTTTTTATAATACAGATCTATTTTTACAAAACACGTTATCGATATTATTTGCCTATTATCGTCTGTATTATCATGTAATTGTCGCATGCAAATGTTGATAATCTAGACAACATAGTTTCATAACGTTGGAATCAACAAAATAGCAATAGGGAAAATTTTGCTCCACTGATTTGATATTGATTCGTAAATCGCGATATACATATACGCAAAAACGTAAATTACTTCGGCACACGCGGTGTAGCTCTCTGAATTTTAGATTTCATAATGGCAACCTGTCGCGCACGCACATTCGCGATGCAAATACAATCCAATTTTCTAAAGATCGCATATGGAGAGCACGTTGGCGAGCGCCGGCCTCTCGCAAGGCCGACGAACACCGGCGTTGTAGACCCCGAAAGCCGGGCAAGTCAGTCATGCAGGAAAGTTTAATGACTACTAATGGGGCACCCTGTATGCAGGTAAACGCGCAAGGTCCCAAGTCGGCGAACGTCCGTTGAAGCCTCGAGCGATCTCAGCGACGGTAATTCGTGATTCCATTGCGGGAACACGCACGCGGAGGTACATGATATAGGGGAAAAAAAAAAAATCGAGGATATACATGAGGAAACGACGAGATCGACGACGACAAATCGTTGTCATTACGATCGATATCGTTACCCGAACCCCTTCTAAAGTAACTCCGAAAATCCGACGTTATGTCGCGAACTCTTTTAATAATGCAGCTTTAATAAACAACATAATTATCATACTTATTAAACAAGATAACCGGGTATGATAATTATGTTGTTATTATGTTAAGAATAGTCTCAATCTCGAAAAGATTTTTACAGCTGCATTATTAAAATCGCGAGTTTCCTGTTTATTGGCACAACAGGAGGGGAACAACTCTATCCTTCACTGCCATAACTCGATCGATCGTTTCACGAATAAAATTGTTAGACTCCGCTGAGACATGCGACAATCAAGGCGCTGATTCTTGCATCAGTATCAGTACCTATCGACAGTGACACGGTACGATTGGACGCATTAGTGCAGTTTATCGCGACCAGATCTGTGTTTCGTGAAAGTGGCCGGAGAAAAAATTCATAATTAGCGCGAGTGAATAGGCGCGAGGCGCCGCTAAATGTCGTGTCGCTTATCACGGATAACAGTGATAGTAGACATAAATAATGGATCGTGACGTTTGTTCTGTAGTGTGTTAATTTACCGTTCTTGGCGACGCAAAGTTCGAGCGCGGGAAAGAAATCCGGTGGCGCGAGAGTACCGTAAAGCACGAACACCGAGATCGTAAGGCGAAACTGTCGTATTTCACGCCGTAATTAAGTAACCGAGCAAAATGAAAAGCTGCGACATAATTGAAACTGCCGTGACGCTTCGAGTAAATTTAAACGTCCGCGCTGAATGATACATCGCGAAGCGAGAACCTTTTTCCGCCATAAATCAGTCACGATAACACGTTCCACGTGAAATATTCGACAATGAAATAGTAATACATCAATGTGGAAAAGTGAAAAAAATCTAGATGCCTTAATAAATTGCACGCATTTAACAATAAAAAAATAATGTAAAATTATAATCTAAATCTTAAAATTTTCCCTTCGCGCAAAGATGAGAAACAACGGAAAAACACATTTGTTTCTGCAAACAGCTCTTCATATTAAACGCAACAATAAACGATCGAAACGTTACGAACGAAGCGCTGGCACGCATGAAAATTGGGGCGATTCTGACTGCGCGTGCGTTCGATTTCGATATGCAAATTAACACGTCCTTTCGCTCGCCGCGAGAGTAAATAAATTCTCTCGGTGCGCTCCTTCCGGCCTCTCTAACTGTTGTTCCGGCGTGAGACAGTCGCCAATTTAATTTGCGCTAATAACACGATCGTTAGCCCACAGCGGGAATTAGCGATGAGGGGGCTTACTGTAACCTCACTTCTTCGCTTTTCTCGTCGGCGCCACAATGCCAATAATGGCATGCCATTTTCGTTGAATGGCCAGAAAGGGGAAGGTAAAGAGCATAGAGGTAAAAGCACACCCGTCGCGCATTGTCGAGAGCGCTCACTACTTAGTGCCAGGTTCGCACTCTCTTCTTTGTCTCTCTTTCTCTCTCTAGTGTTTCCTTATGTTACATCAAAGTAACACTCTTCGGAGTACTCCTTGTAAAGAACGACGTCGCGACAATGCAAATAATAAATATAAACCGCGCCGAGCTCGCAAATGAGAAGCGGTCGACGATCTCGGTAATCTTAACGGAATAGAAACGCAGAAAATTGAGAAAATCGAGTCGAGTAAAAACGGCAAAAATTCGTAACGTCTAAAAAGTATTAAATCATACAAGACCTATTAGTATTGGACAGTAACAATTTATTAAATCATACTCTTTGTAATATGTATGCGGCAATTTTAAGTGTGACATTTACGATAATTTCTTTTCTGTATCGTAATGTCGCGCAATTAAACAATAAGAATAGATACGTTTAATAGACAAGATGGTTTTACGACCGGGTATATATATCGACCAGCTCATAATTCAGCGTCGACCGGACAAAATCGAGCGTAACCAGAAAATCAACGACCGCATCACAACCGTTGCATATGCGCTATACTGACGCTGTCATGGTAATTACTTCTTGTCTCTTTTTGCCGCGTGTATACGATTGCCTAGAAAATTGCGTTAATACCATCGCTCACCCTTTTCCCCCTACCTTACGCCATTCGCCTTACGTGTTCACATCTTTTCTCGCACATCCCTCTTCCTTCGCGAACGCCCAATATAAGCGCTTTTCATGCACGACGAGTGATTACGCGCTACCTTTAGCTACACCTTGTCTTACTGGCGCGGACTTTCTCGCGGTTATCACATCCGGGTATGGAAAAAGATGGGCGCGAAAGGTGTAAAAGGGACGAGATGAAGGATAGACGCGCGCAGCAGAGAAAGGGACCGTTAGACAGACGAAGAGATATGGGCGGGAAACGGCAGAAATTGATATTTTTCCTTCTCGAGAGTATGAAGAAAAAAACCGTCTTTAACGAGGAATGATTTGTCGGGACGTGTTTTGAATGATCGCAGCCGCGACGCGCGTCTGATAGTCGTGATATATGATCGTCGTCATGTTTTATACGTACGCACCAATCGTCGGTATATGGAGGCTATTTAGAAAAGCTTGCTCTAAAATTTTACAACTCTTGCAAATATATATACGTATTAGCGAGAAAGTATTGTACGTTTGTTCCGTCGCGATAATAAAATGTAAGAAATTAATAAGAATTATAAGCAAATAAAACAAATCTTTGCTGGGAAAATTAGTTTCACACGGGATATGTCACGATATCACATTTCGAAACTTCACTCCTCAGAATCAATTGCTAGATTTCATTTCTAAGTCGTCAATCATAAAAATCTGACGTGTTGAGTACAAATTGATTATCTTCTTGAGCATCTTTTATATAATTTCCTAGCGGCCGTAATAAAACAATCTCTCTCGAACGTCTTGAATTTTCCTATGGCAACCGGATGCCGATCGACTACTTAACAAGACGCCGCGACGGTGGTATCATCGCGTAGATATCGGAGAAGTAATAATAGGGAAGAGTAGGAAAGTCGAGGGAGAAAATACATTCGCATGCATACAGACCGGCAGTAAGCAAAGGACCGTTAGTTAGACAGCCGAGAGATTAATATTTTTCCCCGTAATACAAAAAAATTGGCGTTAACGAGGAATGATTTGTCGAGTGGTCAGCGTGATAGTGACATAGCTAGCGGCTAAACGCGAGAATTACTGAATAACGTAGCGTATTATTGCGTAATATTAGAACCTGGCGAGCGCACCCACTTCTACTTCCTCTGAAAGTTCTCAGCATCGTGCATTTTTCGCGTCAATCTTTGAACTAAATCACCGACGATGTAGATGAAATAAACCCGACTCGGCGATTCGCTATTCTTACAAAACTTATATCTTAATACAATCTAAAAATGAAATTAATAATAACATGTTTTCCGTAATAATTTACAGAAAAAATCTTTACAAAACTTTCCATGCTAAATACCAAATATTTGAAAAAAAATGCTTTAAATTAGATATGCTGGAGATATCTCAAGCATATCTAAAACAAAAAATAAAAAAATAATAAGCAAAAAATTAGTTACATATATACCTGATTTTAAATTTAAAAAAATATATATTATTTGTTTCTTCGAATCCAATTTTATTATTTATTTCTTCGAATATAATTTTATTATTTATTTCTTTGAATCTTAAAAGATTGTTCGGAAACGAGAGTTCGCATCGTCGCGTGATGATGTATCGGTCGTAAAATCAACCTAATGTGGAAAGGTCACTATAGAGAGATTAGTTAACGGACCGCGGTTGTCTATTCAGTATCATAATGCTTCGCCGACTTCGAACTGGTTTTCGAGAGCCAGAGTTAGATCAGGCTCTGATCACGAGATAGGAATACCCTAACTGGAATCTAGAGCATGCACGAATATCTTGAAGGATTGAATAATCCTTCGGCGCACGGATAATATTACAGAAAAATTCGATCAATAAGAAAATTCATTTGAATTATGTCACTGTGAGTGTCTAAATTGATTTGTGAAATTTTATTCTTTCAATTAAAAAGTTCAGAGAAATTGTGAAATAAAGATTATTACAATATATTTCAATAAAAATGAAATAAAAATATAAAAGAATAAGATAAAAATATAAATTTAAAATAAATAAAAACATATGATTAATACAAGAATTTTTAAAAATCAATGTAAAGAGAGAGAATGTTAATTTTACTCAATCATAATTTTTTTATTCTTATATATTTTTTATTTTTAATTTAATATTATTATTTTAATCTCTAATTTTAATAGTCAATATCAAAATATTAAAAAAAAACAGATTTGATGAATGATTTAAAACTTACAATTACACTATTAATTTTTTCATTTAATATCTTTCTACTTTCTGAATTGATTGAATGAATTCTATTATACACTGTGTGCATATTTTAATTGTTTATTAATATTTAAGATTAATCGAGAGAGAGAGAGAGAGAGAGAGAGAGAGAGAGAGAGAGAGAGAGATATTTCTCAATAAATAATTTTAACATAATTTATAAACCGCACGCTTTTACATTTTACGATTACAGAAAATATATAATAAGTGCAAATGTCGATCTCCCCTGAGTTTCTCTCGCGTTATACGTGGGCGGTCGCAGATAATAATACTGCCGAAAATGAAAACGACCGTCACGAGCGGAATGAATCTATCATAAGAGCGACGAGCGAAAATTACACACTGTCGCGAAACATTACGACTGTGGCCTCGATACGAGGCGGATAATTTTCGAGTATCCTGAGTTACATTTCGATACGGGGCGTATCGCGGAACAAATTGACTGACACTGGTCCATTAAGAGTACCGCGTGCAAACGTTTCAATTTGACAGGTCGACTTTCGATAACGATAGCCCATCGACCGAGATGAGGGACCCGCGAATTATAAAAAAAAGACAGACATCCTCTCTCTACAATACGGTAACGGCACCGAGAATTGTTCTGTGCATTATCGTTTCCGATGAAAGTTAACGAGCCAAACGATCTTCGATCTTGGCGTTCCTCGATATATTTACGATATCCATGTCGCGCAGCTCGTAGGAAGGCTATTAAAGGTACATACGTAATGCGCGATGTGATAAGTGGCAAGTATCTTTCGTTAACGATCAGGCAATTTCACAACATCCTGCCAGACGACGGCGACGAGATAGTCGCGCTCTCGCGGCTATAAATCGACGGATTTACTTCTCTCTTCGTGCAGGGCGAGAAAGGTACAGATTCGCGTCATCGTAAAGTTTGGTAATTGCGCCACACGCTCGACAGATTGGCGTGTGTAATTCGGTAATAAGTCGCACGTGGAATTAGGTATATTAACATTCCTTTTGAGCGCGAACATCTGTCAAACACAGTTGCAATTTATTACGTAAAATGACAACATAATTCCTTGATACACCGTCGAGACAAACCTATAAAATGCAAATGAATAAACTTTCAAGAATGATGCACGAATAAAAATAACAATTAACGAGATAAGATATTTTATTTTCGACAGTATCTTTTTTCATAAAATATAATATAGTTATATTTTTTATTTAAATTAAATTTTTTTTTATTTTTGAGTTATTAATTTATTGCAATAATGAAATATTTTCACGCATTCGAGACAGGAAAAGCATCGATTGTACGATAATTACGATTTGTCGATTTTGTGGCTTGAACTTTTCTCAGGTAACAAAAAACGGAATATATATGTAATCATATTATGTAATAAATATTACGCATCGAACGATTGACTTTTGCTACGATGATAACGGTGGTAGGACATGTTCACCGCACAAATGAAACTATTAACCTCGTCATCGTAGATTTCAAGTGTAAAACATAAAATATTAGCCGTAAATTTCATTAGGGTGCTAAACGTGCTAAACGTGCTAATAATTATTGGTACGTCGTATAATAAACGCTATCTTTTCAAAACGGTCATAATATTCACGTGAGTTGCACTTTGTTGCGAGAATATGTCAAGCGTAGGTCGAAATGTGAAAATCATAGACGAGCCTAAATGAAAGTGTTAAGTTCACTTTAGACGATCTGTAATTCTAAAGAAAATTCCATTTAAAATTTTATGTCCCGCACATCCTACTTGTATGTAACGTGTGTGTGTATATGTCGATATGTATTTTATATATGTGTACGACACAAAGTTGCAAATGAAATTCTATCTCGAATAATAGAATTTATCTGTTTAAAGCAGATTTAATATTTCGATAGATGTATGCAGAACCATCTATTTTTACATTTACGTTATTAAAATCTCTAAGATTTAAAGGTCAACTTTATAAAATGATAAAAAACAACAAAATTGTTTTATTCAAAAGTTATTAGTACTTGACAACATTTTACAATCGGGTATTGTTAATTTTAAATATATATACATATAAAAAAGGCAGCACATACACACACAAATTAAAAATAAAAACAAACAAGAGAGTTAAAGTAAATCGGAGAAACGAAAACATGACAGATTTATTCTTAGGCGATATATATTCTAATGTATAATTAATTATATCGAACTTTGGTGGAAATATGAAAGTCGTTAAGCAACATTAAATTTCCATGACGCAAGATATAAAACGGTCGTAAAATTGGCAATCATAAAAAAACTCGACGAAATTTTTAGCCTTTGCTCACTGTTAATTGGATAAAGAAATTTTAACGATCTAAAATACCAGATCGTAATAATATTAATTGCCTAATATTCGATACTAATACGAATTCGTGATATAAATAAGCCTCATTAAAATTCAATGAAAACTGTTGTGATAAGCATTATCGGAATGCAAAGAAAAAGTGTCGACTTTGACTTATCGACTACGTGGACAGCTATCACTTTCTAATTCGTGTCTTCCTACAGACATACACATAATTTATGGTAATAAAGTAAGCCGATTACCTTTCACACGGTACGATCATCCAGCATCTTATGTGACCGTTCAAAGTAAAAAAAAAAAAAATTCAAAGTAAAAAACCAACAAGAAATTTCAGAATAACTACCGATTCCTTATCCTTTTTGCAAGCAAAGTTTAATTTACACATATAGTTATATAAATCGAATCTCGGTTGAGTAACAACATTAAATCGCACAAAAGAAATATATATATAAATTCAAAAATATATATAAATTCGTTACTCACCACTTTGTTAGATTAAACTCGCTGTCTAAGAACGCACAAAACACAACACACTGAGTTTTGATGAACCGAGACGCGAAACGAGAATTGTGTGTCGTAGTAAAAATTATCGAACCGTTCTTCGAAACTGAACTATCAAATTGATAGTTGATCGTGAAATCTATTCGATACAACTTTAATGATTTTCTTCGATGACACGCGACACGATAACTTGCCGAGAGACTGCCGTATATTTGGCGCTAAAATTCACTCTCATCCCCACCTTGCGGAAAACTTGCGCAGCGCTCATTACGTGTACTACGTGACAGACAGAGAGGAAAAAAGAGAGAGAGAGAGAGAGAGAAAGAGAGGACACATGGAGCATAAATAAATCGCGGTATTGTATACGCATTCTATTTGCGCGTACGTACGTGTGCAGATATGAAGAACCAAATGTGATCTAGTCATAACAGAGTGGCCGTTAAGTGTATACGCAGGTATAATGCAATATATACGCACTTACGTATTATACGAACGGGCGAATAAACCTATAATGGATACGCAAACGGCGGAGCAGGTAGCTATTCATTCATGTTTGGAGAGTACCGTACATATAATGTGGGCTACCTACATATTTTAAATGTCCTATTTATCATCGTCCTATCTAGGTTTTGCGAATATCGCCCTCGCTGTTTCTCATTTGTGTTACGAGGTCAATTGGAAAAACCATCGCAGGAACATCGCACGTCTTTTTTGCAGAAACGTATATTTTTTCTCGATACATATCAAAACTGCATATGTAAAATTCTATTCTGTATAAGGCTGGCAAGTACCCATAAACACTAGACATTTTCGTTATATAAATTCACTTATATAGTATATTTTTAATATAAATTATTCAAATTATTTATTTAATTATTAAATAGATAATAATTTGATTCGCCAGTGATGAAAATTAATAAGGAAGATAGCAAGTAATCGACCAAACTGGCAGATATGCTTATATAATTTTATTTGGTGTTCGATGTACAACGACGTTTCGACCCTCGGTTTAAGTCCTTATTAAGTCTAGATTGAAATTTTACGGTAAATTAGTATAGTTCTAATGTTAAAATTATATAATTATATATTTCTTTAAAAAGGAAGACTTCTACGAGCTTTAGTTTTGAAGGGCAATTTTATGAATAAATACATGGTAGCCCGATGGGCTCCCCGCTATCACCTATTCTAGCAGACATGGTAATGGAAGACTTGGAAGTACATTGTCTGGAAATATTAGATTTTGACACTCCCGTGTATTACAGATATGTGGACGACATTTTTGTGATTGTTCCGCGTTCAAAAATTGATTTCATTGCGTCAACCTTTAATGGCTATCATAGACGGTTCTGTTAGCGGATGACAAGTTTCACAAAAAGAACATCCGAATTGTCAAACAAATTTTGACTAATAATTGTTATCCCTTACATATTATCGATCGCTATGTTCACAAGAGATTATGTATGATAAAACAAAAAACCATCCGGACTACTGATGATAGCAACGGCGGATTAGATATCACCTCATTCATTTCAAAGCCGTATATTAAAGGATTGAGCGAGAATCTTAGTAGATCAATTAAAGAAACGGGCTTAAAGGTTATTTACACTATAAACAAAAAACTTAATACTATCATCAAATGCGGGAAAGACAGACTGAATAGACAAAACAGGACTGAGATCGTTTATAAAATTGACCGCAACGACTGTGACGTTACTTACATCGGACAGACAAAAGACATCTAAAGACACGACTAAAAGAACACAGAAACAATATTAAATTACATGCAACGAATCATTCTGTGATTAGTAAACACAGAACAGAATTTTTGCATGATTTCAACTGGACAATACCGAGCATATTGCATTGCGAGAAACACATGAAGAAGAGAGAGATAGCCGAAATGATTTTCAAGAAATTTGACAGTGCAATTAATATGAAAAAAGACATCGAAAACTTAAATCCGATATACAACAATATTTTAAAATATGTGTAATGACTTTGCTCTTGCTTATTTTGTTTGCTTGCATTTCATTGCGTGCATAGTTACTCAGTCTAATATCTGACGTGTAAATGTGACGTTCGAAATTTATTTCTAACCGAATCACGATAAATTTAAGATACGTTCAATGTTCTTATTTATTGGAGGACTGATATATATCATTTTCCTTTTTAAAGAAATATATAATTATATAATTTTAACATTAGAATTATACTAATTTACCGTAAAATTTCAATCTAGACTTGATAAGGACTTAAACCGAGGGTCGAAACGTCGTTGTACATCGAACACTAAATAAAATTATATAAGCATATCTGCCAGTTTGGTCGATTACTTGCTATCTTCCTTATTAATTATTAAATAATTAAATAAATAATTTGGACCATTTAAAATTAAAATACATTTTTTCCAAAAGCAGGATATTGCGAAAGATATAAATTTCTTTTAATTATATTTACAAGAATCAATAAAATGCATAATTTAATTAAACGTATAATATTCATCAAAGGATTGTATAAGCTTGTTTTAAATATTTAATAATAATTAAAGATATTTAATATCAGTGCATCTTAAAAAGGAAACAGAGTACAGTTACATAGCGTTTAAAGTATAATTCATCTAAACATTAAAAAATAGTTAAAAAAGCTGCAAAAAGAAAAAATGTTTTTTCGAATCTTGCGTCAGCACATGCATTTTTAAAATAAATGGCTGCTGTTATGATTCGTTTTTTCTTGCTGAATAATTAGATTACAATAAGTATTATGAAAGCATTTTACACACGCACACACACACACACACATCTGTCGTTAATTATCACCGTTAAAAATTCCGAGAATTAAAACGATTAATGTGCTCTAATGCGTATGTATATTCAAAAATATAGTCATCGATATGGATTAGGCGATTAATATTTGCTATATAAGGAAATATCGTTTTCACTTGTCACGATAGTAAAAATATGTATACATATTTTGAAAACTTTGCGTTTTTATACAAAATTTTAATAAATCTTTATTTACCGTCACTTATGCGATATTTATTCTAATTAGTTTAATTTGTATATTTGATATTATCAATAGTTGTTATAAATAAGAAAAGTGCGTGTGTGAGAATATACAAAAAACAAAATTTTCTGCAGAAATTGACCATATTGACAAGACAATTCTTAATCGTTAGCGTCGATCCACTAGACAAGATTAAAGACCTTGATCAGTACTCAGACATATACGAGATCTCTAATTTCGATATACCGTTTGTAGTCTTTGAGCATTTGTCATCTTGTCAAGAATGATGTAAAGATAATCCTTTTTTCTGTAAAATGATGTCGAGTTCATAGACTTGGAAATTAAAACAGCCTGAATTGTGTATGCGTAATCGCATAATTGAAAGATAGAAAAAGGTAACTTCATGTGACAAACTCTGATACTATGGCATATGTTTCTATAAGAATGTATATTTAGACAAGCGCTTATACAATCCTTTGATAAATGTATATATAAAAATTATACATCCTATCGATTCGTGTAAATACAATTAAAAGAAGTTTATATCTTCCGCAACATCCCGTCTTGGGAAAAAATACGTTTTAATGGTCCAGATGTCTGTTAAGTAACTTCAACTTTCATCTTGAAAGATGTATGCTAATGTGCTCCAAATTGCTTTCAAATTGAGTCGTCGAATCTTTAAAACCACCTGGCGACATATATACATATATTTAGGATCTCTCAAACTTCTCCCTATCTTTTTCTGTTGTATTTTTTTATTCATGTATTTTTTTATCAATTGATTGAATTTCCTTATAATTGATAACTCTTATAAAAATGAAAGATTTTAAGAGAAGGGAACAGAGAAAAAGATTTGTGTGTTATTAGCTCTTTTCCTTTCTCTCTCTCTCTCTCTCTCTTTTTCTTAAAATTCATTAAATAAAAACAATTGCAAGTTTAAGCCAAACAATTTCTGTAAAGTAATCCATAGAATTCTCTTTAAATGTATAACGATTCTCTTTATCGCGAAACGTTTTTTTTTTTTTTTTTTTTTTTTTTTTTGCAAAAATTGCGAACCCTTTGCGTTTATCTTAATACAATTCCAACCGGGAAACCATATCGGGCCGCTTTATCACGAGCTGGCAATTTCTGCTGCCGGTGTACAGCGAACTTCCGTAAGGGAACGGACGCGGCGGCGATTCCTGAAACAGGAGATGCGCTCTTCTTGCATCGGTATCGCCATAACGGCGCCGACAATGCGCTCAGAGAGGCGGAAAAAGCACGCGGCGCGTTGCACTTCGAGCGAACGATGTCATGTATCAAATCACCTTCGGTCGTACCTATTCTAGATTTTTTTTTATTCTTTCTTTTTTTTTCGTTCGCCTTTCCGTCGACCGCTACCACTAGCATGTCTGGTAGCGCTTCTTTCGCCTGCCAAGCCGCAGGATGAGTCGGTTCATTGAATTATTTAATACAGAGACACGCGAGAGCACACAAAACGAGAATACGCCGGAACTGATGGATCGCTGTAAAGATACGCACAATAGCCGAACAAATCTTGATTCAATGATCCGATTTACGACAGACGGATATTTTCTCGCTATTTTTACGCCGACCGTGGCGAAAAGATTTTTTCGCGATCACGGTTGAGATGAGAAACATTCACCTATCCTTGCTTCAAAATTAACTTTTTTAAACAAAATTGAGATTTATTAAGTTTGCGGCTTTTCTAATCCGAAGATAGGAAATGACGATAGGAATTACACTGTTTATGTGGTCGACAAAACTCTTTCGCGTTGCGAATGATTTATTTTTCGTTTATATATCCTTGGGATCAAGAAATCTGATCTGACAGAAATTATTATGCTTATTTTTATTAAATAAATTTACATATATAATAACACTTTTTCACATTTGTTTTTATTTCAACGTGTTGAGATAAATCCGGCAATATTTATCATACAGATGAATTGAGACGAGGATAAATACAATCTACCAGTGATTAAAAACGTGAAGAATTTGCGTGTGTCGACAAATATTATTGTGATTTAGCATAATTTATCCATATCAATAAATCATTAATACTGTTTATTAGTTATAAAATAATCGGGAAAATATTCTCTCCACGATATTCTCTCTTTTTCTATCTGTCAGCTATCTTTCTCGAACCGCGAATGTCCTTTCTTGAGTTCACCAGCAGAGACTCGATACGCTAATTGGGGTTTACATCGGGTCCAATTAATGCTCGGGGGGGAAAATAATAACTTTTACCTCGATGACACGCAGCTCACGGAGAAACTCTTTTGTTCTGTACGTATCCGCACGAGGCACGACAATGAGAGACAATAGACGGCCTCTCGTTGATTGTACCAAGGTTTTTCGCGGCGCATATAGAAGTGCAGAGAGGTGTGAAAGAGGATAATAATATAGAGTTACTCTAGCCGCTTGCTCGCGCCGGGGAATATTTCATATCGGGTATTCTCTTCGGTGTGTTTCTTTTCTCTCTCTCTCTCTCTCTCTCTCTCTCTCTCTCTCTCTCTTTCTATCTCGAGCGTCTCGCTCCCCTCATTCTTTCTGCTACCCTTCTTCCATTTTTCTTCCTTCTCGCTCTCTCCACGCGATCTCTCTTTTCCCTGCCTCTTTCTCGGTCCAGCGCCTCGCTGTTTTCGGTGCCGCGCGACGGGGCGTCCTATCCAACGAGCAAGAGAGAGATTTGCCCGGCATTATTTCGAAAGTGGCGGCCACGCTTTTGCCCGCGCGAAAAGTCATCTCCGCGGGAGCCCTCGCGAAGGTCACGCTTCGTCGCATCACCTTGTGTGTCTTCATTTTTTTTTTTGCCGGATGGAAATACGAGAAGGAAACCCGCACGCAAGGACGAGAGTCAGACGACATACCGAAATTGTTCGCGAACAACAGCTTATTTTATTACAGAGTCGAATTACAGTCTCATTATTGCAAAGAAAATACTGAAATGTGACATTGAGTTTATTAACAATAATTGCTGCGAGTAATTTTTAATTAATTTTTTAATATATTTTTGCTTAGAGATAGCTACTATATAAAACAGAGAGAGAAAGAGAGTGTATATGTTTTTCATTGATTTTTCCTGAATTAAAAGTATACGATTATATTTGATTGATTGCGAAATAGCTGTTTGATATATTTTCCACCTTTTCAAAAAGAATTAACTTGTATCAACTTACATACTTTATAGTATACATATGCACATGCACATTCGCAACCTGCAGTTAATTAATATTTTCTCGACATTCGCATATCTTGTTATTTGGAATGACATTATTTTATTCCTTTTTTTTCTCATTCATGGACATATATTTTCTTCGCATAGTTTGTCGCGGAGAAATGAAACAAATTGAGAATTATAAGATTCTTCTTTTGCTATTTCTCTCTCTTTCTTTCCTATTCTCTTCTATAACTTCATGCCTATAAATAGATATTCAAATTAACTTTGAGAGAAGTCAGTCATCATTCATCCAATCGAAGGCGAATCTGTCTTGCGACCTTTGAATTTTTTCTTCTACGCCACCAAGCTAACAAAAGGTCATAGGTATCAATAGCAATAACGCTAATATAGAATATCATTACGCGAGATAGAGATGTAACTAAAATGCGCTATTATAAAAATAAACAAATTTATTATTACATATAAAACTTTTAAAAATGTTATATATACATGTATATATAATAACAACATGTATGTGTGTGTTACTATACATATACATACATAATTAATCTTTAGTAAACAGAATTACAGCTAATATGTTTATTTTTTATTATTTTTATTTTATTTTATTATAATCATATTTAATTTCATTAAATAATGGACTATTTAGATTAGATTTTCATTATATATTTTTACATTCTCTTTCTCTATCTCTTATCTGTAATATCTAAATGTAGTATAATTTAAAGCCTTACTTGTTCAATTCTGTCGAGTTTAGCTTTAAATAATGGGTTAGTGCGTGTGCGTATCGACAAATCGCGATTCGCAATGTTGAATAGTGATTCGAGCTATCGCCGTTTTTTCCGTGGACATAGGCAATGCTAATTGTTCCCGTCCTGTAGTAGGTAATTTTAAAGCGATGTAGGAAATGCGGGGACGCTGCTTATCCTATCGCCAATGGTCACGGTTGGTAGATACGCTCGTTCATTCGTTCGTAACCCTCCGATTTAGACGGTGCAGTGCGACACTGCGCAATCCCCCGGAAGGAATTCTTGAAACCAGAGTTGGAGAGATATAGAGATACATGGAAAGAACAGATAATGACTTGGTATTATGCGCCTTCACGCATTATCCGGATTCGATAGTTGAGCGAACGAACAAAAATTTCCGAGGCCCATAACGGGAACCGGGACAGTTGCCTAAATAAACGCGGAATGATCACTCGATTATGCGGATATTGTAGTTGCTATAAGTATCATCGACGAATAATTTTTTCATTATCACAAATAATTTTTCATCTTCATTTTTTCGTTTTTACTCCTTAATAAATATATATTGTATAGACTTATTTGCCAAATTATCTGGAAAAACTGGCACTCAAACTTCAAATATTCGTATCTATTGTTCGCGACATATGGTTTTGTAATTTATACAATATTATAAAAATATTAGATATAATTATTCTTTTTTTTGTTAATTATTTATAAGATATTAAATCTTGAGATATTAAAACTTTTATTGCATTGACTTACATCATTTTGTATTATATTATTGAATATTTTTACTTTTGGTATTTGAGCTGTTTATAATATATGAGATGTTCAATTATTATGTCACAATTATTAGTTACGGGCAGCCTCATCTGGGGCAACTGCAGCTGCGTACTTTATCTCGCGATGAATTCGCATTCGAGCACATCATGTGCATATTATACGACGCGCAGTGTCATCCACCGTGAGAGAATAACCTGTCGGATACGGTGTTTTATCTGTGAAAAAATAAAAAACAAATACTGAGCCGGTGGCTCGCGACAAGAAAAAAAGAGGGTAGATGGATCGAGGGGGATCTTCGATCCATCAAAGTCAGCCCGGGAAACGTCGTTTTCCCTTCCTCTACTACCGCTGCGTCTGTCACTTTCGATCCACTGCGAGCTGTACGATCGAATTTTTACAAGCGTGTCGAATGTCCTCGAAGAATATATTATCCATCTTGGGGATTATTCCCAGCCGTTACTCGCGTTACGTCAATATAGATTGCGTCGACACTCTGAATTCATCAGAGAATTCTGATTCAGATATTCATGCTGTTACTCTCTAGATAATTTTATGCAATACTTGAACGCTAGTCTTGGTTAACTAAAATATTTTTATTCGCGCATGGTAAACCTATAAAATACTAATACATATTAAAAATTTCAAAATTTTTTTAACTTTTTTCGATATTAAATTAAAAATTACTTATCAAGGACGTATACAAGAACAAGAATCCACTTTCAAAATTGTAAAAGAAAAAATTTCTTATATCGAATGAAGAAAATAAAATTTAAATTTAAATTGATTATTTATCGCTTTATTACATGCATATTGAATCAATCAATATTCTATTTTTAAAAAATTATCTAAATTTCGTCATAATTATAAACTTTGTTATGTTACATTACGTTTGATGTTCCCGCAATTTATATATGTGTGAGTGTGTATATGCATATAAAATCAAATAAAATTTATAGTTAACCAGGATTAGAGCATGCGATATTGGTGAACATAATCTATGAAGATATATATGTATTTGCAAAACTCTCTCTCTCTCTCTCTCCCTCCCTCCCTCCCTCCCTCCCTCTCTCTCTCTTTCTCTCTGTGTCTCTCTCTTTCCTATCTCCTATACTTTCAGACGAACCAGAGACTCGCGTGTCGCATATGCATAATCATGCTCATGTATTAAAAGCTGTCATGAGGAGACTCTGTGCATCTCTTTTCTATTTTTCTGCTTGGGTGGTGTCGTGCGCCGTCGCCGTCGCCGCCACCACCGCCGGAAGTGATCGGTTATTCACGAGAGTGAGGGAATAGTGATTACAGAGGAATACATGACAAAAAGACGATGTAGAAAGTTCTGCTAGGACATTAAATTATCCTCTTGCTCAATAATATATGACTCCATAAAAACATTCTTGCTTATAACTTGGACATGTAAACGTGAATCTTTTTTTTAACAGGTGTACGTTCAAAAATTTTCTATATTATTTCTTTTAATGTTACAACATATGTCTTTGTATATGTATACATACATACAAATTGCGAGAAACATCATCAATGTAATGTATTATAACATAACAAAGTTTAGAATTATAACGTCATTTAAATAATTTTTTTAAAATAAAATATTGATTGATTCAATATGCATATAATATAGCAACAAATAATTAATTGAAATTGAAAATTTAAATAATAACAAATTTAATCTTATAATTAAGAATTTTATCGCATGTAATAAAATCTCTATTCTTTCCATGTCGTGCAATTTCGTTGAAAGTATAAGATTCAATTGATACTAATGTTAATTATTTAATAAACCGAGGATGAATATAACTTAAATGAGAATATTTGCTTAATAATCTTTGTTATTTTAATTTCTATCAGAGTTGGAAACTATTTCAATGCAAAAATAAAAATATACCATACTTATGCAAATATCTAATAATAATATTGTTCTCGGATATTTGCATAGTTTCTATAATAACTATAATAATGTAACTGCATCTACTTAGCTACATATTTGAAAAAGATTACGTAGAGTGCTCGGCACTGAAATATTATATGCAGTGTGTTTTACCCTTTTACTTTGCGTAGCTCAAAGTGTCACAACTGATAACACCGCTCATTATTTTATCTCACAGAATAACCGTACGTTACAAAGTGTAATACGCTATTACGAGTTTACCTTCGCGTCTCGAAAATTTTCCAAGAAATCGATTAACTGTCAGATTTATCCAAGTTACTTTCATGACTAGAGACATAAATTTCAAACATGAACCTTTAGTATGCATACCGCATGTCATGCTGGTCGAGTAAACGACGTGGACGTGTGATCGAGCGAAGACGATATTATACGTCGATGCTTATCAAATTAGATGCGCCAGGAGTCTAATATTTTTACGGAGATTCTGCCTCGCTTTAGGAATTTTCCATGGTCACTTCATCGCATATACATACTACATACGTTATATTTTGCGTGATATTTTCAGGTGCAATCATAAAAAGATTATAATTTTTTTAATTCATACATTTAATTTTAATAATTAATCGTATCGACTATGCAACAAAAAAGTTCATAAGGTTTTTTCAAATTCCGTCGCTCTTTTTATCTGCTGATTGAATATGATCGCGCTTTTCAAAGACGCATGTACACATAACAAAGTATGATTCCGACGACTGAAGTTTGTGTCATTCGGTCAGAGACGTGCGTCTGAGCGAAGGCGGCTTTATTGAAATGCACACGAGAAAGTAACACGGGCTGAGTTCTCGGGTCGCGTGGACAACACTCTCGCGGAATACTAATACTCCGACATGCGTTTCGTATTATCTCTCCTCTTCTTTGCTCTTTCTCCGGTCTTACCTTCGAAAGCCGCCTTTATCTCGGCCGAACTTTACTTTGGTGCGTCCCACCTACCTGCATCATTTGCGTATTGAGGTAGGTGCATGAGTTGCGTGCGAGTCATGTCATGCCAGCGCATCGTAATGCATTCTACCATCCGATCACAAGACGTACGTTCAAGAGATACGCATAAAGGGAGTCCCTACGTTTCTATGTTTATGGACGAACTGTCCGAGCGAACACGATCATCGCTATTCAAGACGGATGATCCTAATAACGGCGCGGATTCGATTGGCCGAGACAGATTTCCATTCAATCGAAAATACCGATGCGTATAGAACGAATAGTGGACTCATATTTTTTTTTAGAAAATATGCTGATTATACATATATAGAGAGATACACAAATACTGTGCTGCATCGTATTATATAAAGATTGGAATAAAAACATGTTTATGTAAAATTATGTTAATACCGTTTGGTGACATTTGACAAATTTTTTTTTAAACAACGACAAAACTATAAAATTATCACAATATAATAATATGATTCTTGTGTGTAAAATGAAATAATTTTATTTGTAAAATAGAATTTGATATCAAATTGTGCGTATAATAAACACATTTTTATTACATACATTACACAATTTAATATTAAAGGTTACGTCATCGCGATGTGTGTCACTCAAAATATTAAAAAAAAAATTAATATTAAAATTAAATATTAGACGAATTTAAAAAATAATAATTTAATTTCCTGCTGGAAGAAATGCAATCTCTGACTCGAAAATCTAAAAGAAATTAATATTAGTTTATAATACTATTATTTACACTATGTATATATTTGTACTTAAAGCATTAAAAATCTTCGGGTTAGATATATTATAATAATATTAATCATATGTTAGTGATCTCGAAGTGTCAAGAAGATATGATATATAGACTCAATAACAAGACATGTGAACGTACGTCCCCGGGATTATACTCGGAAGATGTCGGTTGATATTGCTGATAATCTTTTCTGTTGGATACAACAACCGACGGGAAGAAATCGATGTGCTTTCGTTGAGGATAATCCCCGTGTCTCTTTCGTTGTACGCTTCATTGCTGTAATAAAATTTTACCTATCGTAATGCAAACGAACCATCGTAAAAGAGATTCTTTACATCAGCCTCTATTTATTCGCGGAATATGATCACGTTATTCTGAATATGCAAAATCGCATGTCTTGCAAAAACTGTCAAAGATGTCTCATGGGACTTTAACGAATTAAAAAAAGTTGACTTTTTCTCAACTCGATAAAGCTTTGAATCTCGATTAATTCCAGAGAGATTGAGTTTTTTCTACTTCATTTCCGGACGTATCAAAGAAATAGTATTGAATGAGTTATGACAAATTATAGTCTTTCTCGACAGCTGCGATATAATTACTACGAGCCCATTACGTCGTTAAAAGATAAAACGACGTCAAAGATTAGTCTCGAAATCATCGACATCGTCGAAATTACGCAATATTTAAGATGCGACGGCGCGATATCGATCGGGACACAAACCTTAATTTCCAAGATATATCGCCGACTAAACACGGACATGTTCTTCGTGGCGGTAGCCGCACCCGATACACCAGCAATTACTCATCCCGGAGGTTTTAATGAAATCGGCTATGATTTAGCGTTATAGAAAAGTGGTATGCGCGGGATACGAGCAAAAAGAGAGGTGGACGGGAAGAAGGACGTGACGTACGGGGACGAAATCAAAGCACACGCGAAAACCGGATGCGCAGGTGAAGTTCTCTCTCCTGTAATAGGGGTACTCGCAATTTACATATGTATCTACCAGCCTAGCATATACGCGAAGTATCCTTAGAATGTATCCTCGTCGAACGACGTATGTTCGCTCTTTCTCTCCCTTTTTTCTTTTTTCTTTTATTCTTTTTCGTCTTCCTTTCTGTCTTTCCTTTTCTTTCTTTCTCTCTCTCTCTCTCTCTCTCTCTCTCTCTCTCTCTCTCTCTCTCTCTCTCTCTCTCTCGCTTTCGTCTTATGATCTTTCGTTCATTCCCTTTTAACTTTTTTCTCTATGTTACCTGTCTAAGAGATACCAGTCACGTACGCAAGCGACACGCAATGCAACGCGATACGTGCTCGCATTATTCCAAAATTCGGTCGTCAATGTACGGACTTCTATCTCGGTTCGGAGCTTTTTCCTGTCGCAGGATCCCGCTTTTTCTCGAGGACAACGAGGAACGCAGACTCCATCGGCGTAAGTTTCTTTTTGCGCGTCCCCAAAGGCTCCCGCGAGATAAAATTATAGGGTCTCGTGCATTATTATGTCGGATTCGCTTGAAATACCTTAATAAGGAATCGATCTTACGTCGAGTATTTTGCCCGATTATTTGTGGCATTGCATCGTGTCGGTTATCAATTATGTTGTGTATGATAAGTTATTATTGTTAAAGCTGCATTTATCCGGCTCTTGGAATTAAATCCCTCAAGCAAGAAGACAGTAAAAAAAGAAACATAATAGCAAAAGTTATATATTGAATCTCAGGAATAAATGCATATAAATACATGTGAACGTGACACTATTATAAGATTAAAATTATGGCAAATTCTCAAATTTAATGACAACAATGATCTTAATATTTATTTGATAAGAGATACATTTTCCAGCGTTTGCATAATCAAAAAGTAACTTGCTGACATTACAGTCAGCAAGTTTTAATTTCTAAATATTACTCTAGGAAACTGAAATTGATTTAAATCGATATATGTGATTCGAAGATATGTGATTGTAATTAATTCTTCACGTATAAGATCATAAACGTAAGAATTTACTACTAATGCCGAACCATAAAATTTAATCGAGTGACGGTAAGAAATATTCTCGAAGAATAGTTCACGCCGAATAGTTTCACGCCGCGCACGTGATCAACGAATGCTATTAATGTAGCGGAGAGAAAATTCTCAAGTGAAACGTAGGATGATAGCAGACAAAATGAAGATTGCACAGACAAGAGGAATAGCAACGCGTTTGCGGCGCGTTATTTCATCGCCGTGAAATCTATGTTTGCATTTCGTTCGGAATGAAGTTTTCGCCCGGATGATCGCGCATAAATTCATTGTCTGGACGAGTAGGTATTATGCAGAATCGCAGCTACGGAATCGACTACCACACTCGCGCGCTCGAGATTTCTTCGCACAAAAACTTACGTATATATATATATATATATATATATATATATATATATATATATGTGTATGCATGTGTCCGCGATGTGCGCGTTCAATGATCGGATCTCCGGCCCGTTCGTGCCTGTGCAAACAGCCGTCGAGGAAAATATTTGCACAGGATAACTCGGGTCCTCATTATCGGGGTGGCTGGTCCTTCTCTCTCAGGGGCGACGGTTGTCCAGGTGCGCGAGGAAGATCGTAGAAGGAGTAAAAGACGTAGGTAACGCGAGGGAGAAAGAGAAAGAGCAAGAGAAAGAAAGACGGAGGAAGAAAGGGTAGAAGGAGGGAGATTGATTCGACATGCATAAATTAGAGAGGATGAGCCTTTATTCCGTAGTGCGACTCACGAGGATCGGGATCGGGATTGGAATTGGGATGCACGAGAGAGAGGAGTATAAATTGATGACTGCAGGCAACAGGCAGGGGTTTATAATAATTAATCTTCATGCGTGTATACGTATTTACGACATAACTCTCCCTTCTCGTTCTTCGTCGCCCGTCTCGTCGTCATCTGCTCCGACCCGCGGTGGCAATGCGCGAGATTTCTTTCCCGATTCGCGATTAAGTTTATCCCCGTCGCACAGAGAAACAGGTGATACGCGTACTGCGAGAAAGGTCTAAGCGTCAAGAGATACAGAAAAGTTTCAAAATAAAAACAGTGATGAATAAAATTATCTAGTTTGATTTAAAAAGTACATGATTAATAAGTGTAAAATTAATTTTTATTTATAGTATAATTTTACGCTTAGCGTTTATGTAAATTTTACATATTTTTTTTACAGTATACATATAAAAATATAAAATAAAATAAATATTAAAATTCCTTTCTTACATGAATTATTAAATCAATTATTTTTAATTACTCAGCATTATAAAAGCGGGATAAAACAAAAAAGTAATTAATTTTTCAAAATGATGCAAACTTTATTTATTAAAATTTATTAAAATTTATTAAAATATTCTCAGAAACACGTTGCATCGCGCATCGTCGGATATCTTTTTTGCAAAAAGGTTCCCGTCTCGCGTGCATTCCCATAAATCTCATCGTTTCGGCCATGCAGCCGGAAGGTATTACTTCGGAAAGTAACGACCAGTGACAAATATCCAGGTGGCTAGGTATGGAGTCGAAAGCTCGTCGTACATACTCTCTCTTGAGCTCGCATAGCGCGATTAGGTATCGCGATGTAGGCGATAAATTACTGGCACAACCGTACGTCGCACACGACGCGCTTCCACCGCTGGTGGTCATTGCTAAATTGAGGAATCATCAGCACGGCTTATGCGCCGCGATTATCGCTAATTGATAAATTCGATGGGTCCGTTGTAATTTATTACATTCTACCGGGCTCGGTTATTTCTAACTGTTATCCTGCGGCGCATTCATTACCTCAGTCTTTCTACCTTGGGAAAAATTATTATTTTCTTTTAATTTTTTTACGTTGTGTCGCTTATGGTCGTCACCAACAGCAGGAATCGGCTTCTCGATGAGTATTGTTGACCGCAATATACTTTGCTTTCCCGGTGCATCTATGAAATATTGCCATCAGACGACATTGGAATCATGATTTTTATATAAAACAATATTTTTACAAAAAAAGAATTTATGATTATATTCTTTACACACGTTCTGTTACCTAATTGTATTTTATATGCAGTTATATCGATATACTAGTGAGATAATGTATATTTGCTTAAATATTATTTCAATCAAGGATATTCGTTCAATTATTATTAGCAAAATGGAACACTTTTTTCATCAATTAAACGGACTGTTTCTCTTGATTACAGACGACGCAGTCGCAGCGAGGAGGATACAAACGGTACCGACGACGCACAGCAGCAGCAGGACTACGTATCCGGACAGCGTGAACCGGAAGAAGAGGAGGAATTGGGAACGGAGGAGGCGGCGGCACAGTCCCTGCAGAGCGGCGCCGAAGACGCCGATCCAGAAGTGCACAAAAGAGTCTTGGTGTCGGTGCAGGGTATGGAGGGCGACTGGCGCGCCTATTGCGAGCATCCGCTCTCCGTGGCGACCGCTGCTATGCTAAATCTCCAACAGCATCAGCATCAGGTGTCTACGGTAACCAGCCACGGCGATGACCCCGGCGCGTCCTACGTCTACGAGTATTACAGTAAACTACCCGAGAAAACGTCTACGGATGTCAAGTTGCCGCCCACGCACGAGCTATGGTCCACGTGAGTGCTGATTTTATATTTTACGAAATCTTTGCGTGATCCGTAACCAAGCCACAAGCCAAAAAGAGATCCAAGAAACAATCTTTCTGTGTTTTTCCATATTTAGATTATTTTATTATTACTTTAAGGTCTTCTTCTTTTATTTTTCGTGAAGATGGAAAGATGTAGCTTTTTCGTATCAAACGCGATAACGTTTAGATAAAGCTTGAAAATGCGAATTAATTTCGAGTAAAAATAAGCCGAAGACAACGGCCGTTATTATACACGCTTTACGCAATACACTCTTCATCGCTTCGAAACTTCGCGTATGCTTCGCTCTATCTCGCTATTTTAGATTCTCATCCGCACGTGTAAGCTTCGTAATCATACGCAAGGCAAGGGAAAGAATCGCGATTTTCCACGGTTCTATCCACGGAATATAATCATGCTCCTACAAATGCAGGAAGATTTCGCTCGCCTCTCTCGCGCATTTAAATAATTCAAGAATATTCACGTTCCCGAGATTCAAGATTGACTGAACAAATTGAGTTTTGCAAACAAAATGAATTTGTGTTTGAAAAATAACTTTAAGATTAAAAGCAATATATTTATTTTTTAAGCGTACAGATACTTCAAGTGATAGCAGAGAACAACGCTCATAATATATAATCCAAGTTTAAAAAGTATATTTAATCTTTTGCAATAAAACATAACTCTGCAGAATATTAAAATATTAAAATGATTTTGTATTATCGCAGAATTATTCGTCAATTTGTCAAATTTTTTTAAGTTATTACTACCTCTCTGTCTGCATTTTAGCTTATAACTTTCTTACATTATAACTAGAGAATTATTACACACAATTATATGCATATAAAATATAATTTATATAAAAAGAAAATATATATATATATATATATATATATATAGAGAGAGAGAGAGAGAATTATATTATTATTCGCGAAGCCTTTGAAAATTGGTGGCCTTGGTAGTAATCCTGTAAAAGCATCTCTTGCAGCGTTCTCGCATGTAACGCACGTAATTTTATGCACTCGCGCGCGGCTCTTCTTCACTCGATGCACTTAATTTAGAAGCCCGCGTGCACGTGGCCGCTCGTACGTGGCTCATCCATAAACACGTGCGTGTGCGTGACGACTACGTACCGCGGGTGCATCCGAAGGACTCGATTAGCGTAGATCCGCAGATAGAGCGTCGTGTTCCGATGTAGCGAACACTCTCGGCGCGCGTTATTAGCTATTCGTGTTTCGTCGTATCTCGATTAATAGTCTCGACCGCGTAATTGAGTGCTCGCGGTGAGCTTAATTCGTTACCGGGGGCTGATTACGCGGGACAATCGCGTGTAAAATCAGTCGGCACGGAGAGACGTTTGACGCGTTAATTAGATAATTCGTATTCCGCGAATAGACACAGATATATATTTTCGTTATCTTAATAAAATGAAGCGAATGTAGAAAGGAGTATGCATCATTTCAACACTGATGCAATATGTTGTTTATGTTATTTTCTCTCCTAGAATTTGCAATATGGAATAAATAAAATCCACGCTGAATAAAGCGAAAAGAGTGAATAGAGATAGAAATAAATATTTTTTTTTTTCAACGTAATATATAGTAAATTATAAAATCGTTAAGGCCGCAAAAAGACGAGGCTCAAAGTGAAACGGATTTTTCATACACAGCCCATTTACGCAGACTATACTTATAGTTCGAAGGAACAGTAATCACAATTCTTTAAGGGAGTTTATCGATATTCCATAAATCTCTCGCGCTTAAATGAGTGCGCAGCGTGCCATCGATAAATGGGGCTTTTCGTTCTCTCTCTTTCTCTCTCTGCTCGCACGAAACCACGATTCTATATCGTTCTCTTTTGCATTACGCCGAAGCAATTTAGCAGAGTTTAGTTGGGTAGATATATTACTCTCCAGTCGGGCCTATTTATATCTCGCGTTCGAGTCTTCCGGTCCATTTGCTCGGTTTGCAAACTGCACCACCACGTCGGCATTCTACGCGCAAACTGCACGAGAAAGAGAGAAAGAGTTTCTCCCTCGTTCCCAATTCGTGATGGGGGTCTCTCTCCTCATATTTTGGGCCTGGTTAGCTATGGAGAACGCGGAGGAATCCCTTACCCCTTGCGCCGTAGAATCCAGAAGACGGAGACAACGGGTAAAGGACTCTCTCACCCCTCGGGGATCTACGGACTCGCGCGGGCCCCACTTTTGATTTATATCGGTCGCTTAGCATATTTTGTAATTTACTGTTGAGAATCCTCAACGTACGAATCGTGTCAGATACGAGGGCAGCCGAGAGGAGAGGGAGTGCAGCGAAATGCGGCGGCAGCAACTGCAGCGCGGCATCAGAAACATCACCAACAGCAGTTTCTGTTACCGACCTCGCCATGGGGAGATGCCGCCCTAATCTTCCCTCGCATCTTTTCCTCTCTCCCTGTGCCTGCCTCTCCGCTCTACCCACCCTCCCTTTCTCCCCTTCTCTTCTCTCTCTCTCTCTCTCTCTCTCTCTTTCTCTATCTGCATCTCCTACTCGCGTTCTCTCTTCCCGCTGAGAGATGATAGCATCTCGACAATTTGTACGGCGGTAGATCGTTAAAACTCCTCTCTCGCTCTCGGCTGTCGCGTCGCTGCGAGGAGAGAGAACGAGAAGACCAAGGGCACAACTTTAATCCAATTTCATTGTGTCGCACTCGCTGAAGGGATCAAGCGGATTCTTTGGTTGCGATCGCGAAAATAGGAAAAAAAGCAAGCACGAGATTCGAAGGAAATGTATCTCGACATGGGGACAATAAAGAACGAATCCGCGTGCAAACATTTGCGTGTTTTCCCAGCTACATGATACGATCGTGATAATATATGCGTTTTCCATTGGTGTCAGAAATGATGTACTTTTCTCACGACTTTCCTAATCGGGATTTAAGAGGAGTTTGTTGTCACATAGTGAAAGCTTAACGGGCGATGGGGATTTCGTTTTATTGCTTTTCTAAGAGCTCATTTTAAATTAGATAGGCTTATTTACTGCGATTACCGCAAATCAAAGTTTTGTAATTATATAGTCTCGTATGATGGTAGGTTTAGAACAAGTTGGAGGAGTTTCTAAAAATCGAAACTTTAGCTAAACGCGTGTCTAATTAAATTAGAGAGATTAGAGATTTATTTTATATACGGACAATTGGAAGAATAAAGATGCGCTGAAATTTAACGAGAGAAAATTCATATACAAGACTTTTTAAATCTTGATATTAATTCTAGAATTTTACAATTTTATCATATTTTTATTCTTTTAATACGAATAACAATGCAAGGTCTTCTACGTTTATATATACTAAATAATAATATGTTATTATACTTAACATGAGGTCCAGAAAAATATACGGAATTCACCGAGAGACGGTCATGTTGTAATTCGAATAATAGACCTGCTGCGAAGCCAAACATGGGGAATACTCTGTTCAATTAACCATACTGTTGTAAACGCATAAGAATACCATAGGATTTTTAAAGCCGCATCAATCCAGACAGGGCCGCATTTGCCATGAAACAATCTTTATTGTAAAAAAAAGTTTTCATTTCTTTAATGTAACAGTATCTTTTCCTGTCACATTTTCAGTCTGCAATCTGTATCGTCAGATCGATGCTCAAACGTAGGAATGTTAAGACGTGTTTCTTTAAAAGAATGTGTCTCTTATCGTGATCTTCGAGAACACTCAACCCTTAAGATCTCATTCAGTGTGCAGAGCCGAGTCTGCGGAGGAGGCAAATAACTCGCCGCGACTCTTACGGAGACCAGCGGTCGCTTATGGTTCGCCACGGGGTTGTAGGATGATGGCGCAAAGCCATCGAGAATCGGCGTACGGTTTCACAGCAAGCCGCCGCCGTAAAAGACAGCCTCCCGAGCACTCCGCGAGATCGCCGCCTTAATCTTAACGCCCGTCGGGCATAAGCGACAACCGCGATATCCGCCTACCAAACGCGAAGAACAGCCGCGATGAAAAGCCGCGGGATAAAGCGGGAAATAAGGGGATACCCGTCGCGCAAAGCGCTCGTCCGGCAACATTGATTCAATTAGCGGATGAAGACGCTTCTCGGAGGTAGACGATGATGGCAATTGAAACGCGAAAAAGTACTTGATGGAGAAACATAGATGCGCCGCTGGCGAAAGGCGCAAACACTTGCACTCTCTGGTATATATATATATATATATATATATCTTCATCGAAAATTTTAATTATTTAAAATATAAAAGACCGAATTTTTCTCAAACGCGTTTTATATATAAGTATTAATTTTACTTAACATCAGCAAATAAAAAATATAAATCGAATATTTTGATATATTCATAATTTTTATTTATTTATTTATTTTTAACGATAAATATAATTATCATATTCAGATATTATATATTTATAATTTTTAATGTTGCGTGAAAAACATTACATGTGTCATGTTTATTTTAACAGTAGCAATGATTGCTGCTGTCATCATCGTAGCTATCGTGTGAACCACTATAATTATGTATGTAATATAATGAGGAAAAAGCAATATATGCATATCGTAAATCGCGCAAATATTGCATATCGTTTCTATGTTTGTCGAACATATTGCCACGATGACGGTAATACAGAACAATCATCGCAATTGCGTGCACTGTAAGCTGGCAGGAAGTGTTCTTCCAAATTATAGTAATTGTCACTTACAACAGTCAGGTACACGAGAATCTTTTTCGTTCGATTGCTTCATCGTCGGTCATGCGATGGTTCAAGAAAAGCGGTCGCGTTTCGCAACGAATGCAAATTATGATTTTCACATTTGAAATGTTAATTGCGACAACTGTGCGTTACACACTTTAATCATCAAAGCACTTTTCACGCTATTAATCGAATATATTTTAATTTCACTATTGATGCAATCTAATATATCGCGTTTACGTTCGATACAAGCAATAATATTATTACATTCGATGGCGATATTTTTGATGCGTTTCTTGCGATCCGGTTGAGTAACTCGTGGAATGTTTTTGTCGGTTCTTTCTCCCCGACACGCAATAGTATATCATTACATCAGAGATTTTATAGTAGCACAGATGTATAACGTATCGGAGAAATGGAGCCAATCTTTGCTCACTCTGCCGTGATGTAGTTTCCATCTCACCGCATACGACGCACGTTTCCGCAGACGGCGGTGATTACGCTCCGAGTTCGAAAGTGAAATCTCCCCCCTGGAGAGATAACAAATTTCTAATTAATTCATATTAAATTCACACGGCCTTGGGACGTATATGAACAACGTCAATATGATTAATGCTTCCCTCGCGGCGAACACAACAACGCATAAATGTTTTAGCATCCGAGAGTAAGAGCGACTTCTTAATTGGCGAGATAAACACAGGTTATAATTATTTAAAGGTGTCGAAACGAGATCGTACGTTACATAAAATTGAGAATAAAATATCGCGAAAGTTGCGAACCGTCTTTGTGAAGCGAGAAATGAATTTTCGTGCATTCCGAAATATCTTGAGGAAAGTGAGAGATACAGGCTCAAGTAAATATGGTGTTAGCCACGCTTCTGTATCTCTCATATACGCCGTATTACACATAATACTAGTGGCGATCGTAATAGTCCCGATCCGAGGAATCTTTCTTTAACGACCGTCTTTTCGTACGCGCGACGAAGCGTCGAGGAACGTAATGAAGTCTTGCTCAGAGGTCGGTCTTTAAGAGACTCAAGAACGAACTCGGCAATAAGTGCCTGTATGCTGCAACTTCTTATTACATTTCCTGGGGCTATCGTCACGCCAAGATCTACTTAGGAACGAGACGGCAATGGCCTTTACGCTCTTGCCACGAGGGTGCATACTTGGCCGACTGACTTGTCTCGAGATTAGACAGGTAGCTGTGAACACGTACCGCGGAGAAGATTATTCTTTGTCGTGTATCCACAGTTGTCTTATTGCTTTAAACACGTGTTAAAGAATCAAGTAATTTAATTGAAAAAATACTATTTAAAAACGAGTTGAAAAATGTGAATCATTCATAATGAGGAAAAGATACTTTTCTCAAGAAAAAAAAATATAACTATAAAGAATACATCGTCAAAAGATTCTCTAAATGATCGTCCTCAAATGAAACAATCTGAATAATCGTGAGTAAAAGATTGGCTAATTCATAATTGTGATTAGAAAATTTTAATTGTGCGCTCGCTGTCGCTGGAAATCCAGTTCGTTCTCTGTCGCTACCTTATGACATCTCTCCCTTGTTTTCCTAAACATAATGAAACTTGAGATCGAGGACCTTTACGATGAACGACAAATGACTAAACGACGAGTGCGAGTTGTCGCTACTTCTTATTATACGCGCTTCATTTTTCCCGGTTATCATTACGCGGCAATCTGCTTTAAGAATCACCACTACGACGAATCGCGGCCACTACCGCGATGGCCTCTGACCCGACTGACGAGCCGGGGGACGAGGGAGGGCCTGTGTGTCACGTCGTAAAACGGCGAAACGCGGAGCCGGGCAGCAGGCCGGAACCAGAACCAGAACCAGAAACGTAGGACGAGTGTCATGGCCCGTTTTCTCGCCACCGCTGCTTTATGCCCGACACGTAGCGTCGCGCGAACATGTTTCTCGTTTATTTAAATTTACGGTTATAGAGTAACATAATTGCGGGGGGCACACGCGGGCACATGATACGCGCACATGAACGGCAACGCCCTCGTTTCACGCTGGATGTCGCGTGGGATTTCATCTCCGCGTTCAGTAGCGCCGGATCTTTTCGCGATTGCGGAAATCACACGCAAAGCGAGTCGCGTGCTAAGGGCCGTGTTACGAGAGATGAGCTATAAAAATAAAACATAAGTACCATATACGCGGAGCATATATCCAAAATCATTGGACTTGATCTGTGCACGCACAGATATACAAGTTAAGAAATTCTTCCAAAATATTGAGATAAAATGTAAAAAATGTAATATGAAGTATTTACACAATGTTGATAATTGGAAGATTATGTCGAGGTAAGATCTAGTAATAAATAATCTATAAATAATCTAAGTAATTAAAAACTTGAATTTATTCTAATACGGAAACAAGCTTAATCATTATGATTAATCAATATTAAACATTTTTATCGCGATAAAGTCAACTTTACATTTTTCACAAACGGAAAATATTCACATTGACGGAAGTTTTCTTTTACTGATTAAATTGCATATTACGAGTTACAAGTTACAAAGTTATTTTTATTCTATCTCAGTATCTAATTTCTCATGAGAGTAAGCGTCGATAAGCGGAAAAGAAAGCAAATAGTCTCGCCAATTACGTACATCAAATGATGTTGCGCTGTCAACAACACTGTGCAACTATGAGGTCTCGATTACCAGGCAAGAACTGGATCCCTCGATCAAGACAGTTAGCTTGCGGCGATATTATCTCGTTAGCTCGAATTTACGATTAGAAACGCCGCCGTATGTTTTGTATCACCTTACGGCTTTCCCGCCTAGAATCATCGGTCTTTGCGACCGCGGGAACGCAGGATTCTAGATCTCGCGGGGTCACAAAAGACATTTTAAATCCGGCACTTCCTCCTCGTGCCAACGATCTCAATCGCCGATAACGAAGCCAAAGAGCATATTAAACGGACACGTTTTCGCAGGGGTTGATTCACGCTGCTCGAACGAATGAAAACCGGATCGCGTAGTCCGAGAACCGGATCGTGTAACGTCTCATTAACAAAACAGGAAGGTGTGGATGAATTCGAGGACACACGAAGGTCTAAGAATCACAGTGAATTCCTAGCTGTTCCATCGACGACTGCGGACAACCGAACAAAAGTCGAGGATTCGACCTCAAGAGGTACCTAACAGATCGCAGTGTTGAGTTTCACGTGACATTTCAGGTTTGCAATGTACAAGCCTTCTTCACATCAAATATCATAAATTGTTGCACGAGAAGGAAAATCACACCTCCGCCATGTAAGATTACCGTAAACATTTGATAGGTATATTCATCGGTATAATCTTGGTCGAAGCAAAATCTGCATCGTAATATTCGCGATTATCTATGAATCTTGAATTATTGGTTTCTCTTAAAATCGATGCGGGTTTTAAAAATCTTGCAAAGTTTAATATAATATTATTATTTTACATATTCATTAAAATTTATTGATTAATTACACATTTCGTCATTTTTTCTCGAGGTTAGGGAATGGTGACATTTTATATATTTTTTTTTCTATGAAATATTAATAAACTTTCAAAGGATATTCCTGCTAGCTACGAAAAATATGAACAAAAATATTTACATGCTTTTACAAAAAATATAGCTGAAAACGCGGGACATTAAGACCGGGGTCAAAGATGTTTCATAATTCCCAAAAGTCACCGACAGTAACGTATTCTGGGAACTGCGCGCGATACTCCTAGGAAGTAAAGCACTAGGAAAGCCGCTCGTCGACCATCGTGAGAAGTGCTAGACGTCGTTGGCCTCGCCGCGCGCATCTAAATTCATTCGTCTCTGTCCGTCCATATATACAATACATATGTATGCATACGTTGACATTGCCACGGCTCGGCGGCACGTGCTATAAGCACAGGTGCCGACGTGCGTGCTGCGTGCGCTCGTAAAGGCAAGAAGTCCGTAGACCTGCGCGAGAGGCTCGTATATGCGAGATGTGGAAAAAGAGCAGACTGACAATGATAATCAAAGGAGTGACCCGAGAACGAGTCGGTAGAGCGCCACTTTGCCGGACCTGTCTTTCGGGTTTCGTCTCGTGCCACATACAGATAGGTCGGTCGCACGCACACATACACATACACATACACACAAGTGCCCGCCTCATCCGTACAGTAGTAGAATACGGGCCGCGATACGCCCGATTTCCGGTTAGACAAATGTCCGATTCCGGTTCCGAAGCGGGTCTACCGCGAGCCCCTGAAGCAGCGGTACCGCAAGCCGCGTTCTGGCGCCCGCGCAGGTTGCTCGACAGGACTTGCGTGCGTGCGTACGCGTATATATATATACATATACACGCACAAATGGCCCATGCGTGTCGCGACCCAGCGGTGACCCCACCGCGACCTACAGGTTCACATGTCGGGCCGCCGTCCGGTATAAGAGTACCTTGTCGTCGATAATGCTGCACCGTAAGCACGTAATTGCCTCTTATGCTGCGCAGTGCGCAGTTACTGCGTGTAGCGCATTGCACACGCGGAATCTTTTCCGTGGTAAAGAAAAAAAAAAAAAAGCCGCGCCGCGGAATGCCGCGTATATCGCGTAATTTACTCGTTTGCGGCGCGAAAGCGCGCTCGACTCGCACGGGAGGGGGGGGGGGGGGACGAGAATTCGTGCGCGGCGCTTATTGACCCCCGAGAAGAGATCGGGGGATTACGCGCCGCGGATACCGGTGTAATCGACGAGATTTTCCACGCGCTTGGAAAAAGAATGCGGCCTCCCCTGTTTGTCGTCGAGAGATTGACGTTTCCCGCGAAGAACAGAAGTGAGACGATAAAAACGGTCCACGTCGACCATGTCGGTTTGTTTCATTCGAAATTCTACACATATCTAGCAGTTAATTTGTGCCAAATAATATCACGGTGATTGATTTTTCTTTAAACAGAGGATGTTAAAAACGATGCGTCGCAATCATTGAGTTTTCGAGTTTCTTTTGAAAGAAAATAAAAATGAATAAGTATATGATTGCAGGAATTGTAGAATTTATGATTGCATGACAAGTTGATATATTTTTTTCGCTAAACATTTTATTTATGATTGTATATTTTTAATTGTTTTTTTTTTCAAGATTCATCAATTCTTATCGATATCGGCATAATTCGTTAATTTATCACGCTTCTATAACGCTTGATTCAGCATACTTTTATATATAAATATCTGCTCATGCATCATACAGTAGTTTTTTATTGACATTCTCTCGAGATTTTTCGCACGATAATGCGAATACTTTGCAGACAATACGTGAAATATATGCATATGCAGAGGTACCTCTATTGGTCCAAAGCGAGCATTGACCTTTCTTTCATTTTACGTTAAACTCCTTCTCTCTCTTCTTGTGTGCTTTTCCTCTTTTCTTCTTCTTGTGTGACCACTAACATTCGGCACTTAACTCCTCGATGACTAGGAAGCCGTGAAAAAAATATCTTGCCCGTTGTTCAACAACACTCCGCCAATAATGTTGAAGATTCATTCCAAATTTTATTATTATAAATGCATGATTTTATTTAAAACGAAAAGAGAAAATAGATATAAATAATATGTTAAATATATATCCATTGAAATTTTTTGAGAAACGAGAAACACATTTTAGAAAAACTATAACAATACTTTTCAAATTATCGGAAACTTTGATCTGTGCGACATATATTTTGGATGAAGATATGTTGATGACAGTCGCACAAAATCACTGAGACGTTCTCAAGGGCTTAAAACGCCAATCAGACTCGGTTCGCAATCTGATACCTCACACCTAGCGATCCCAAATTTCCAGGGGTGCATCGTATCGAGTTCCCAAGGTACGCGCACGCGAATCTCATTTCGTACCGCGCGTCCTCGGATTAGCATCGCATTATCGGGAAACGCTTTCGCGAGAGACGTCGCGGAAAGAGCGCGCGCGGATCAATTTCACGTAAGCCGAATTCATGAGATCTCCGCGGCTATGGCCTCGGGTTATGACAGCAAGTTCTTTTCGCTTGTGTCAGGAGAACGCGGTTTCGGCCGCAGCCGGGGTTTATCCGCCGTCTTTTCCCCGTCCCGAGGCCTATCCGCACCTCTTCAGGGTGCACAAGTGTGCCGAGGGCGACGCGATAGTCTTTCTCATCCTCTCGGCGTCACCCTTTTCGTCGTATTGCGAGACAGACGAGAAAGACAGGAGCGAGAGACGCAGGGCGGGAGAGATCAGGTATCAAGTGTAAAAAAAAGGTCATTGTGCGGAAGCATCTGACCGTAGGGTAGGCACCGCGACACGACGTTGCGAAAGGTAGAGTGAAATAGAAGGAGGGATGTATACTTTTTTTTAGGGTAAGAAGAAAGAGAGAGAGAGGGACAGAATCTAGCAAAGGTTAGCCAGGATAGGCGATCCTTCGCGTCGAAAAAGACGAAGAGATGATGGAAAGAAAGAGAGAACGAGGGAAGGTAGCACCGAGAGCGTTGGCAGTTTATAAGGGTCCCTAGTATTGTGGATACGTATTATCATGCTAAATATAACATGTTAACTACTTCGCATAATACCGCGATCCTCTCGATTCTTCTGCCATACGGCCGATCGGCGAATCGCGTCACTCCGCGCGCGTCGCGCGTCGAAAATTTTATTGCCGAATTCGGCAGATGCAGCGTGCGATGCATAGCGGAAGTGTAACGCCGGTTTTCTTCACCGAATTTTATTCGATGTCAAGGCAGAGAGAAAGAGAAAAGAAAGCGCGGCCCATCTCTCGCTCTCCTTTGAGGTCGGCAATTCAATTATCATTTCAATGAACACACTGAATCTAAATATAACATTAGTTGCTTTTAATTACAAAAATATAAGACATATCGCATATATAAGATGTAATCAAATTAAAATATATGCCTTCACCTTTTTCAAATACTTTCATTTAACTATATATATATATATATTCTATTATATACTTGTAAATTTTTTAAATACTTTATTGATGAGAGAGATTAAAAGTAAATAAAAAGAAAATATTTACTATATATAACTAATCTCGTCTATTTGAAATAGGGAAGCATCATTAGAATTTTGAAGATTCAATTGTGTTAAACTCCTACACCGCTCTCAATGATACTGTATGAGCGCGAAGAACCCGATCTTTTTCATGGCAGATGGTGGATCCCATAAAAGGCAATCGATGGCAGCGCGAGAATGGGCGCGCTGTATCGATCTCGATATACATAGCGCGAATTCGTCATGCATTCTTATGGCGCGGCGCGGTTCAATGCTGATTCTGGTGCCCGGTAAAGGAGCTCTAACTGAAGGTCAATTCTCCACGGACTGTTGAAGGGGTGTGATGGGCCAGAAGCTGCTGGTGCAGGAGGCGCCTGGCTCCGGTTCCGCCTCGACGAATCGCATGGAAGGCGGCGAAGGCGCCGGAGGAGGGGAGCTACACCACTTCCTCCATCAGTACAACCAGCAGTCCCACAGTCCCGGCCAGAGCCTGCAGGGTGGCCTTCCGCTTCCGTTGAGCCCGCAGTCCCTGCGACACGACGGTGCCTCGAGCGCCGGCATCGCCGGGGTCAAGAGGGAACCAGAAGACCTCAGCTCGTCGCGCGCAGGTCAACAATCGAGCAAACGACACAAACAGGAAAGTCCCACACCACCGGGAATGTACCATCATCATCAGCATCAGCTACAGGTAAGACTCGGGTGATCATCGCCGAGATTGCGATCACAAATTTCTTTCTCCAAAATTCGCGATAATTCACGTTTATACGGTTTATCTCTGATTTTTTTCAAAACGTTGATATTTTTTTACAAGATTTTAATTTTATAAAATAACTTAATGACAGACATCTCTACATGAATTCTTCTCAATCTTTGATACTATAAAATCTTACATCCCACAATCATCACACGCAGCGAAAAAGCTTATAACCAATTTTCAAATACCAATGATTTCAAATCTCATTTTGTATCCTTTGGTAAAATTGCTTAAAGATTTGCGATTTTTATGCGAACGTTACAATATACTATCATGTCACGTATAGTCCAATGCGCAACAAGTATGCCGCAAAATACCTCGAGAAAATAACACAGATCGCTCAGATTTGCACTTGCGCGTCGCATTCGCGCGTGGCAAGAGTCTCGAAGATTACGATATGTTTTGCGTGAATCGCTTTCGTGTTTTTGCCGCAAAAAGAGATGTATAATGCGTGTAAATGCGACGGAGAAAACGCGCGAAATTATTACGATTCCCTTGAGATAGATCGATAACAATACCAGGAGGAAAGTCAACCGCAATGACTCTGTGAGTGTGATGTATGTGCATGTGCAGGTGCAGCAGTACGGCAGCCCCTACGATCCCTACACGTCCTGCAGTCCGCGGCTACAGTCGACCGCGTACACGTCCACGTCGGCGACCGGGACCGGGAATGCGACGGCGAATCCTGGAGGAGGCGGCCTCCATCAGGAGCCGACGACGGTCTACGTCGCCGGGGACGCGCTGCCGCCGCTCGCTTCGTCGAGCTCCGCTTCTTCGCTGTCAACCACGACAGCTTCGTACACGAGGTACGAGCTTGTGCCGAGCTCCTACACTACGACACACGCGATACGCTCGTCGTCGAGTAGCAGCAAAGTCCTGACCGTTGATCTTCCCAGTCCCGACTCTGGCATAGGCGCCGATGCGGTCACACCGAGGCAGGACCATCATCCGCCCACGGCGCTTCATCAGGTGAGTCCCTGCGATTAATATCGTTTCTCGCTCCTTTGACATGTTCATGTGTCAATCGCCTCTTTAAAGGCACATTTTATACGTCTTTGATCAATGCTTTCGAGCTCAGGTAGACGTAGATACATTTACGAGCGATACTGTCGACGAAATTAATCCTCACGATGCTGTCTTTGATATCGTAAAATATAAGTACTAAAATTGCGTCATAAAATATATGATAATATGTATAAATCCGAGATGGAAATAGTGATTCTGCTAAGACAGTAAAGATAACGTAAATGTTACAAATTCCGCAAAAAATTTGTCGATATTTCGCGATAATATTGGCAATCAATTATAAGTAAAGTTCTAATCATTAAAAGTTGAAAAGCGAGAAGAGAAAACGGACCGATAAAACGAACTGATAATTCTCACGTGTTATAACATACTGCTTTACCGCATAATATTAAAGAACGTAGCAGGCGTAATATGATGTCACGGAGTTAGCTGGCAGAGACGGTCTTTAAACGGTTCACGTCTATATAAATCGCAATCAGCAAGCCGACATTAGATAGCGAAACAGGATCGGAACAAGATCGAAACAGGATCGCTGCTGTCCCGTCAACCGAGGCTCCAAGTTAACACGCGTTGCACGGAGACTTATGACACATATATACGGAGAAATGTGCGCTACGTAGAGATATTTGCCACTGAATTACACCAGGAGCTTGCCGGCAGTGTCATTAATCGTCCGAGAAAAATGCGCGGGAGCGCGTGGCCTGCAGAAACGATCGCCATATCCTAACACGACCGGGATAACCGTAACTCAATCAAACCCCCGTACAAGCCGGTACGATTCGAAACGACTGGTATCGTCCCCGCTATCGTTTTCGATTCGATCGTTCGCGATACAAATAACTTTGTCCGCCGCGCAATTAATCTCGCGACGAGGTGTCGTAAATATCGTACATTAACGTACATTAATTCCTTCGCCGCCCTCAAAGGACATTCTTTCGCGCGTTAATATATACGGTATTATAACCGTCGTCTTATAGCGAGAGTGTATAATATTTTCGCGTACGATATCCGCGCCCATCGTTATCGTTTTCAATGCGATTTGTCAAGTAAGTGCTTTCGCCCACGAAAAAAGCCTCACCGCGAGAGTTGGGCGATTAATTCTCTACGTCTCGGTCGATGCAAACCGTGCACGACATTACTCGTTAAAGCGCTCTAATATCGAATGCATCGAATGCATATGCAACAGCGATCGCCGTTCCCGAAGCGATTTGTCGCGCAAGTTTTTCCGTCTCGAATTCATAATTGCATACAGTTAGATCGGCGCGATAAATTTGGACGCTAATACTATATATCGCGATGCATAATAGTCTCTAAGGGAACGATTAAAGTATCGTGGTAGACCACAAAATTCAGACGTATCAAAAAGCGAACCCGTTCCCCCGGTCTCGCGTTTGTTAAATCTAATGGTTCTAAAAACCTTCCGCAATAGACGCGCCTTCCTACCAGGTGATTATCTTATCTGACTTGATTTAAAGATCAATAAATAGGGTCGCAATAATCATAAAGTTCATTACGATAAAACGTATACATTCTCACTTTGCGTAATTGGACGACTGTTCTGAAAAAAATATAATCAAGCAGTCAATTTCAGTATATACGTCCCTTGCAATTCTATCACAATTTTTACTCTAAACTACTTTAGAAGTCTACTTTTTAGTCTTATGTTAAAGACTTGATCTCTCTTCTTTTCACTCGTTCGATTAAATCTGGTAGACCTATCGTTTGGTTTATATCGACGAGATAGTTTTCATTGTCTTGACATGGACAATTCGTCATCCTTAACGTAGCCGTTAGATATCTCGTTTGCTTCCGGAAACATTAATCGTTCAATAGTCGCGCGCGAGAGTAAGTCATTAGCATTGCAGTCGATATTACGAATTAGAAAGCACTCGTTCGTTCTGCTTCGCTTGTGCACGGGAGGTGCTGAAAATAAAATTCCAAGCCGCGGGACGTCGACGATGGCAGCAGATTAGGCATTGAATGCGAATGCTACTGTGAAAATCTATCCGCTCGCATGATTCGTACATTTATAGACGCAATTAAAATGTTGATATTCAAAGTAGATATAACACATTATGAAAGGAGTTTTCTTCATCGACGCGCATGTTCGTTTTACCTCGCGACTAATGCACTCTACATCGAGCATTTCCGCGATATTTTTAGGAGCGATGCCGCTTTAAATTGCTCCGAGACATAACGTAATATTCCAATTATGATCGCACAACGCGAACGATACGCGTCCGTCTAATAAATTCGACTCGTTTGTGCGCGAACGTGAACTATAAGGAAATCTCGTTAAACTAATCGTAAATTTCATACACGCGTTTCGAGAATAGCGTCACGTTGCAGCCTCCAATATCGCACGCAACGCGTATCATATTCCAACCGGATCCGTAACTTCTGACACTTGTCACTCTTTAGAAGTTTTAGCATGTTTAGATATTAAATATTTAACCTCCTCCCGTGTTCTTCTCCACGATACAGTTTTCGTATTTGCGTCAACGATACGCCGCGGGTCAAGTTTCTCGTGAAACAGATTCGATTACCGACGTTCGAGTGACATCTCAATTAGAGCAGTCGTGTACCTTTACGATAAAACACGATAAGTAAATAAACCACCGACAAATTGCGTGCGTTACGCGCACAACTTGCTCACGATACGATCGCAAAAATAATGTTCTATTCAATCTTTTCTGGCAATATATGTATATGTTTGTATTATAACAAAAATATAATATCCATTACATATTACATAATTGAGAATAATCTAAAGATTTTAAAAAATATAATTTTATTTTGAAACATAATTGTAAAAACGTTTATGTAAAGTAAAATATCCAATTGTTACACGACGTTCGATCAAAGTTTGGTTTAAGAGAATCGCTTGCAAAAATTCTTCTTGAGATATGTGACTTTCATACTTATTACATCTCGCACATTTAATGTCCGAAGCATTTGAGAAGTCTCAAAATGACAAATAGCTTCTTGCCGACGTATGGCAAATCCAGTGGTTAGCGGAGAACTCTCAGCGAGAAAGAAGTTGCGCCGTGCTTTTTTTTCGGGTTGACAGAGATTTGAAGTAACAAGCTGCGGTAACCGCATTGCATTGAAAAATAACTGCAGGCGACGCGTAATCGCATGAAGACATATGAGGGAATAGGTCGTTTGGCAAGCTGCTTATTAACTGCCACGGTTGGAAGCGCGTGCGGGTCGTGCGGTTGATTTTACGAGACCACAAAGCTTCTATTCTTTCTTCTTTCTCGCTGCCTTCGGCAGCAGTATGCAGATCCGCGGCGAAAAGCATGAACGGAGATGCTCGAAAGCCCATCCCCATTAGTAGGTAAGTGGAAAACTGTTTTTTCTCCTGCAATCCTTTTACATTAAGCTCTATTAAGATTTGTTTACAATGCGTGTATAATCGACGAACAGGAGGAGATCGCGCGAAAGCGGATGCGTCGAAATAGTCACGTAAAGTCGCGTGTTCGCGCGCGATTAATCATTTATCGGTTCAGTGCTCTCCTTAATCACGCAGCTTGAAATTTATCGAGGGATACTTGAGGAATGAAAAAATCTAATGAAATGCATTGATATGCAAAATAAGACACGAATATAGATATTGAATCATGATACCGCTGATATACAAAACGGCAAATAATTGCGTCGTTACTAGGTTTTTAAATACTAATTACATACTGTAATCAGCAAACATTTAAATTAGGGATTGAGTATACGCTTTAACGCTTGTATATGCAAACGTGTTTTATCTACGACCGGAAAAAGGTACAACTATCTATCTTCACACTATATAGCGTCTTCCTTTCTCTATTAGTTGAAAAAAAACAGAACTCATATAATACAACACTATCATTACATTTCATATTTTCTTCAAAATATTGCTAAAAAAGTTATCGGTTGCATATTATAAAAGATTAACGTAATTATAAGGTTATATTTTTGTTGTTAATAATTTCAAGAAAGTTTATAAGTTTTTATAATCATTTTTATCCATTATAAAATATAGTTCTGTAACTTGTGCAATAATTTAGCTTTCCAATATTTAAACAAAACTAAAAAAAATATTTAAAAAATTTATAACGCGTACTTTTACAGGACATGTCTTTATTTTTTTCGTAACAATGAAGTAAATTTATTTTCTAGTCCTCATTTGACTATACGGAATTATGTCCGGGAGGGACGACAACCGGAGCAACGGTGGTCCTCGAAAGCGGCGCCGTGATACAACACCACCAATCCCTGCAACTGCAACTGCAGCAGGCACAGGTGCAACGTAGCAATCTCCTGTCCGCAGGTGCGACAAATCCGAATCCGAACCCGAATCCACCGAGGTCGCGGCCTTGGCATGACTTTGGTAGACAGAACGATGCTGACAAGATCCAGATACCGAAAATGTAAGTAAGCTTCGAAAGCAATTGTTAAAGAAATTAACAGAGATACAAAATTTTTCAAGTGCGACTCTTTCTCTTTATCTCTAAGGTATTGTTTAAAAATGAAAATTTTTAAATGTAATATTTCCTGTAAAAAGTCGATTTTAAAGCGTTCATTTCTGTTATCGAGTAACAGATGTTTGGATTACAAGTAACTTAAATTGAAGAGATTAAGAACAAAGTATAGTGTCGAAAATGATAAAATCACATCTTCAACATAATTTACCTGATTAAAGCGAATTAATAAGTGCATGAAGATAATAAATGATGATAAATATATAATAAACGTATAAATGTTTAAGTTGTTTTGTCGAATGGATAAACGAATCAATATTAAGATTGATAAATATGATAGATAAAGCTGTCTTATTACATGAAAGGAATGAAAGAGAAGCGATAAAAGTTAATATTCATACCATGCAGAACAAGCAGATGTGAGATCTAACGCGAATATCTTTACTATTCATGTATAAATAAAATTATTTTTTCATTTCAATATTTGAAATTCATATCCGATTTTTATAAATACAAATGTTTATACAAAAATATTATTATAGCCTCAAGAATATATCTGTCATCTATATATTATTGAAATATATTATTATTTACTAGTAATATATTATTAGTTATTATTTATATGCATAGTTTTATAATATTTAAATTTAATATTATATAATAAATTAAGGTTTGTTTTTATTCTGACGACTAACGGCACTACTGAAAATAAGTTTATAATACAATATTATTCCTACTTCACGGGAAACTAATATCTCCATTAGTCTTTAACTAAAAGAACAACTTCCTGCCTCTTGGCCTTTCGCGCATATACCGTTCATTTCCTCCGCGGTTCATCACATCTGTCTGTGTGATTCAGTTTTCTCTCTCTCTTTCTCTCTCTCTCTCTCTCTCTCTTTATATCTATCCTTCGATCCTAACGATCTTCCTACTTCCCATTTTGCTCCATCCGCCTTTCGTAATTTGTTACTTCCATTGTTAGACTGACCGTACGATCAGCAGCGCTGAAGATCCCTCTCTCAGCTCACCGAAACAACCAACGCGAAATGAACAATGATGTTAAAGTTATTAAGTCGGCTCTCTCCGACCGATTCTCGAAGAACGGACAAGCGCCTCGGGGTCGCGCTGGGTCCGGGTTGAAAAATCGCGCATCCGCCGACTACTCATACCATGAAATCGAAATGTCAAGAAGAGTGTACGAGGGAGCGAAAGAGGGGAAAGGAAAAGAATCATTTTTTTTTTTTTTTTTTGCAAACGGAAACGAGAAAGACGCACGTGGTCAAGAGAGACTCGGTGGTCGCATGTGTAACCCACACAAAGTCGTAACAAGAAGAGTCGTATCTAGACAGCGAGTAGCAGCGGTAGCTCAAGCAGCAGAAGAGAGCGTTCACCCTTGCAACGGTCAGTTATCACTTCGCTCCATCAGGCTCTTCCAAGCAAGGTTGATAAAAAAAGTGAGAAAAGATAAAAAAAAGTTACAGAGAGATAAAAAAATAGACGAAAAGATCACATCGTGAATACGAAAGCGCCGGTCGTCGGCAGACAAATAGAGATAATTTAACACTTTCGTGAGGACATGATATACCATCGCAAAAGGTTTGCCGACAGTTCTGACGGAGACCGTCCAGAAGATATAGCAGGTTTGGCGATTAGCGATTTTCCTCGATAGTATAGCGGCTGATGGTTTTGTTCCCGTTTTACCTTCGCATCCACCTTCCTTATCGCCTACACGTCGTTATCATTTTGTCCTTGTCTCGTATCGTGGTCTTCCCTGGTCTCGGGTTATGGACGTTCATTTTTCATGAGATGTATCGGCCGTTTACCTGCCGGCTTCGCAATCGGAGCGGCAAGACGGAGATTAGAAGTGCGATATTCTATCGGCAAGGTTGATGCGAGTCCCGATATGTCCTATGGTGTTTTTTTTTTTTCACGTCACGCGTTTATATCGGGTTGCTAACTTTCTCAGGCCATGGATAGTTCAAACCTTTCATTATCGTTCAATTCTTATTAGTCGTTAGGATATTCATACGCATTCGCATTTTTTTACAATAACGAACGTAATTAATAAACGTTTCTTACGGTTTTATTTGTCTCGTATATTTATCTCGGTTGTTTTCGAAACAGAATATGTTTGTCTTAATCAGCGAAGTGTGAGAATGCACATCGATAGAGAATTATGGTTGATAATTGCGCGATAATTACGGACGTTGCATAGCGCATTAATCAGCTAATTGAGCATTCGTTTGCGAGCTCATAACTGCTCATAATTAAGTAAACGCGATCCAATCTTGACCGAGTGTGAAACAGCCGACTGCATAATGACTGAGGGAAGGTAGCGTCTTAAATATGCACATTTTTACGCACGCGCACGTGCTGAATTTTATATCCGCACTTTTTTTCATTCGGGGAATCTTATCTTTCTGCCCTTTAGTTTCTCACCTTATGGATTCAAGTATCATCTGGAATCGCCGATCAGTACGTCGCAGCGCCGCGAGGATGACAGAATAACATATATCAACAAGGGCCAATTTTACGGTATCACGTTGGACTATGTGCCCGATCCTGACAAACCACTCCTCAAGGCAGGACAGACAGTCAAGGTAAGAACAGAAAGGGTAATTACACTGTTTGCATAACGGTATTCATAGGATGGTATACAGATTGATGTAGATAAACAGCAGTTTGAAAGATTAACGTTTATTTCCAAGAGATCGTAAGACTCCAGGAATGTATTCGATAAAAATAATTGTCCGAAATTTTAACAGGTTTAAATTCTTGATTAATTTTTATATTAATGTCAGTAGTATTTCGAAAGCAAAAAAAGTTTAATTTATTATTTGCATGTTCCCTATTTCTCTAAATTAATTTCACGATTAAATAATAAAAGACTGTGATCTAACATCCATGACACAATTATCACGTCGGATTGTCCAAGTGCTTCGTAGCGTTGCATAGTATTTTGTTCGCGTGACTCGAGCGACAAAATTTGCAGAGATGATCGGCGTGCGTGCAGCGTGTCGAAACCAGAAGAACCCAGACGTGGTCGTTTGTTTTCGCGGCTCTAATTGGCAGCCACGGTGCGCACCGTTAGCAATTTCCATTCTGATAAAGGTGGCGGATTCTTTTTCCGTCGGCGCGACGAGTTACGACTTTCTCGTTAATTGCTAATCGAACGTCGGGAACGAGGCGTATGGCAGAGATTCGAACGGTATATCCGCGTGTTTTGCGGCGCGAGCCTTAAGGGAGATCGGTGAGTAGGTAGATAGGTATAAATGTAAACCGCGTAACGCGAGCCTCTTATTCACGGGTGTCCCTCTCTCTTTCCTTCCTTATTTCGCGCGCCCATATTTTCTCCGGTACGTCGGAGTGCAATTCTTCGCCCATTCACCCGAATCACGAAAAATCGTTCCTTCGTATCGGCGCTCGCTCGCCGCAAGCGGCGAACGCTTACGCCCGCGTATGTCCGCTCGAGCGTGCGTCTGTCGCGGTGATGTGCGTCTCCGTATCGCTTGAGCAAAAGATATCGTCGATCCAGGTGAACGACAACTCGAAAGTTAACTTTATATTTGTATTAATTTTTTTATAGTCATTTTATATATGCCAGATTAATTATAAAATGCAAGAAATCTCGCCGCATGGCTAGATGATTTTTTTGTTCAAGAAAAAATTAAATTGGCAATTATATAAAAACATATTATATTATCGAAAAAAAAATATAATATATTTTTGTAAAGGAATATTCCAATGTACGCATTTGATATTGATTTTTATATACATAAAAAATGTAGTTAATATCTCTTATAAAGTTAATATTATGATAAGAGATATTAATAGTTATATATTTTAGAAAATTTTCTTTGACATTGTCACAGATAAGCGTCTGAATACTAATAAATAATAATTAATTGTAAATTTTGTTTGTCATATGATTAATAATTATTTATTTGCATTACGCAGAGCGTAGTAATGTTGATGTTTCGGGAAGAGAAGAGTCCAGAAGACGAGATCAAAGCTTGGCAGTTTTGGCATGGTAGACAGCACTCTGTTAAGCAACGGATTCTTGATGCTGGTAAGATAATATAAAAAGATATGAAAGGCGAATCTGATCAATAATAGCTTTTTTATGGATAATATATACGACGATAATAACTGTCGATATTCATGATCGATTAAATGTTTAAGTCTTTTGTGTTTTTGTGCAAGCTTCCTAATGTGTAACGGACGAACGGTAAGATTTTATCGTGAACGTATACGCGTCATTATTTTAATATTCTATCTAAAAGTATCTCGCGCGAGCGTTAGAGTGTTAGTTACTTTATATTCCTTAGCATGATCTGCGAATTTCAGAATCACGTCCGTTGTTACAGACACAAAGAACAGCGTCGGTCTGGTGGGCTGCATAGAGGAAGTCGCGCACAATGCGATTGCCGTTTACTGGAACCCACTCGAATCGTCAGCGAAGGTAAGGAACGCCGGGAAATGTCATTATCTTTCTTTTAAATAATATATACGTGCATTGACATATCTCGATTATCGCCGCACAATTTAGCGCTCTACGCAAATTGTATCGCATTTAATCACGCGGTCTTTCTTTTTTTTTTTTTTTTAGCAGGAACATTAATAAAGCAATTCTCACGTAAGCACAATCACCACTGTTACCTGTCCCATTTCTGTATAGATAAACGTGGCGGTACAGTGTCTCAGTACCGATTTCTCGAGTCAGAAAGGCGTGAAGGGTTTGCCGTTGCATATCCAGGTCGACACGTACGAGGAATCGCCGCCTCACACGCACACGTACACGCCGCCGTCCCATCGCGGCTACTGTCAAATTAAGGTCTTTTGCGATAAGGTAACCACTCTCGCATTTCCGTACGTCTTCTTTTTTCTCTCTCTCTTTCTTTCTTATTCCTTCTCTTTTTCCTCGCATTTGCAATGTAAATAACGCGCGATCGCTTCCTGGTCGCAATAACGATCGTCGAAATTAAGTTGAGAAACGTTGCTTACCACAGGGGGCAGAGAGAAAGACCCGGGACGAGGAGAGACGCGCGGCCAAGAGGAAGATGACGGCGACTGGTAGAAAAAAGCTCGACGAGCTTTATCACTCTGTCACGGAGCGCAGCGAGTTTTACTCCATGGTCGACTTGCATAAACCGCCGGTGCTGTTCTCACCGCCGGCCGAGCACGCCATCGACAAGGTGATAATCCACTTTTTTACACGTAATTCAAGCAAATAAAAGTGTCGTCTATAAGAACTCGACGAGTTCTTATAGAGGCATAAACCTGATTAAAAGTCATTTAATAAATTATATTGAATTTAATAATTATGTGAAAAAAGAGATTATCTCATTATATGCTTACGAAAAAGAAATATGAATAGGAATAAACTTCTTTATTGATATATTATATTAACTTGGCTTAAATGCGTTATTGAAACGTTTATAAATCGGTTGAACTAACGAACTTTATTTATCTTTGAATAAGTACGAGAGTGTTATATATTATCTCAGCATGTATTAACTAATTAATCGGTAGAAACTGACCCAAAAAAATTATGTGGAAACCACAATCCTCTGCTCTCACCTCCGCCAGAACCCTGCACTAACCGCAACTCTTGCATCGCAAAGTAACGACGTGGACTTTCTCGGAGACAACCTTTCGAATTTTGCGTTTTAAGTCACCGAATCTTAACTTTATTTATATTACCAGGATATATTAATAATGTAGTATATATAAAAATAAACATTATTATATTTTTATTAAGTTATTATACATAATAATATATTCTATATTGTGTTACTATAAAGTATGAAGTACATTATATATTTATTATTATTTTACAATGCAAAACTTTTAAATAATTTTCAAATTTACTTTAAAATATTTAAAATTTAATTATCTTTAATTTTCTCTTCCTCCTCTTATTGTTAGTTTCTAGATTTGTTCACCACATTGTAATTTGTATTTTTAAAATATTACCTGTTAAAAAAAAACCAAAGTTGCATTCCAAGATTATTCCTCATTTCCCAACGCAAAATTCAAAAGGATTCTCGTCGTCTCGCGAGTGGAGAAAAATGAAAAAGAAAAAACGCGCCGAAAAAGTAAAAATAAACCTTGTTCTTCTTTCACGACAGTTCTCGACGATGGAGTTGTCGGGCTTCTACGGTGGTGGCGGCGGCGGCGGCGGCGGGGGCGGGGGTGACACCGACACCTCGTCCCTCAGTAACGGTGAAAGTGGAGGATTGAAGGCGGGGGGTAGCAGCCCCTATCCGGCGGCATGCGGCCGACCTAGTCTGCCGGCCCTCAAGTTCCACAACCACTTTCCACCCGACAATCTCAGTAACCTGCACGACAAGAAGGACTCATTGCTGATGCAGGTACAGGAGCTCCAGGGGTCGGTGCTGCAAGGGGTGCAACAGACCGGCTTAACGGGCGCCGTAATATCCAACAATCGGCTGCACTTGCAGCAACAACCACCGCATCTACGTCCGACCGATGCTGAGGAGCGCGTGATGCTGTACGTGCGTCAAGAATCGCAGGAGGTCTTTACGCCGTTGCACGTTACGCCACCGACGGTCCAAGGATTGCTCAATGCTGTAAGAAACATATCCTAAAGATATATTTTCCTTTTATACCACCAACAAATACACGCATCGACAATTTGCAACACACGCAACCGCGTGCGAAAGAACGATTCACTCACGGATTCTTGCAACTACGAGCTGACGACTCACGCAATCTGCTTGCGTATGCGCTGCTTTTGAAAGTATCAAGATTTGAGAGAATATTGAATGAAATTTTTCGAAAGTTATGCAGAAAGCCCAAATATAAACTCAGATAATATAATCTCGTTGTCGTGAGCTATTAATGTCCACAGAAAAAATTTTCGCTAATGAATCATGCGATATAAATGTACTGCTCACTTTAAGAAGAAGAGTAAATATCGTACATATATGTATAAACTAAACGTGTGTAATCGAAGAGAAATATGCATCAAGTGTCGCGTTAAATAAACCTTAATACTTGTCATCCGGTAGTAAAATAGATAATGTAACATTTTCTAAACTCGTTCGTATGCCTCGTAAAAAAATGGAAACGGGAAATGGAAATTCTCGCCATTTCCATACCACGACCGAGATATATCGGCAACTATACATACGGTAGCAGCTATAACATTTTATGCAAACCAGCGGGCGACGTCTCGAATATGCGCAACCATGGGGCGTTAATGGGTTAATACATTCGCCGGCCAGGCTTGTTCTAAAAACAGAATAAACAACAATAATAATGTAACGTGCTACATCTCGATAGTGATACGTTTCCTGCAACGTAGAGCTAAAGATAAATGTTATCAAGCTTAATAAAAGCATCACGCCGGAAGATAATTAATAACTGGTTAAATTTCAATCGGTATCACTTTAATTTTGCTTATTCAATCGCACTCGATACGAGCGAAAAATTACACGGGCGGGGGAGGGAAGGGGGTATACAGATATACATATATATTTATTTATGTACACACACATATAATCTCATGTCATAGATTATCCATGCATGTGAAGGCATACTGCGCCATTATTAATACGCGCGTTGGCATTCGCTAATTAATATTAATGCGCATGCATCACTGTCCACTGTGTCCAAGATCCTCATTAATATAATATCAAAAGTGCAAGACGTACGATCATATTATCCCTCTTCTTTTCTCTCTCTCTCTCTCTCTCTCTCTCTCTCTCTCTCTCTCTCTCTCTCTCTCTCTTTCCTTCTTCGCGGATATGCGAGACTGTTGACGACTATTAAGGATTAATCGAACGTTAATGTAAGAGCGCGTTACAACTGAATCGGCGAAAGAAAAAAGTGGAAGAGAAAAAACCTCTTTCTTTAATTGTATTTTTAATTCTCTTTTCTTTTCTTTGTCGCGTCTCCTATACTATGGAATAGATCGCGTATCTCTATCTTTAATCGACTCAATTTTTTATACATGTTCTTCTACCATATCACTACGTTTTGATCTATCTTGTCTATCGATCTGGCTCTATCTTTCTCGCTATCACGGAGATATTGCGTTTACCTACGCGTGTCTCGTAAGTACTTTCTCAAATACGCGGGCGCGAAACAAATGGTCCGCAAACCACTATCAAAATTCTAATGTTCTACTTTTTTCTATTTTGCAGATTGAGTCAAAGTACAAAATTGCATCCTCGAGTATTAATAACCTCTATCGCAAAAACACAAAGGGGTAAGTTTAGTAGAGTGTCATCTTTACTTGCATGCACGCCCACGCGATGCATGCCATAACGGTGACATTGTCTGACTCTCCGCCTCTGGTTTGGTAGTCTCTTTCTCTCTCTCTCTCTCTCTCTCTCTCTCTCTCTCTTTTTTTCGCTCTCCCTTTCGCCTATGATCGTGCCTCTTTCGAATACGCGTTCCTCTTGTATGCATACACAATTCTCATAAAGTGTACTCTTTTTGTCCATCATCTTAACACGCACACAAATGTCGCTGTACGCTGAGTATATCTCGCCGCTACGCACAATCTCACCTGATTAATCCATTAATTTATTCTTCAAGCTTCTTATCTTTTGCCTTCCGTTACGAGCGCATTCATGCACGTTTGATTGCCTCGTCTAACATCGTCGTGCGTCTCGTTCGGTTGACTATTTTTTTTTCATTTTGTCCATACATTTTTCAACATACATTGGTTGCACACGACGACCGTTGTTTCCCTCGAAAACGATTACTCTTCGTTATTCGATATATTGTTCACGTTATAAAAATGAATCCTTTCTCACTCTCTTTCTTTCTCTTTTTCTCTCAAACTATGCACAGTGCGGTGCAAATTTTACAATTTATTTTTTTTATTTTAAAATCCATCGCAATTTTTCACCTCGTTTCGCCGCTACAATACTGTGATGAGTTTATTACGATATTCTGTGCAGTAACATTATTTTCCAAACATTTTTTTTTCTTTCATATAGTATTAATTAAAAAAAAATACTGAATGTTAAAAGCATGATATATTCATCACAACATAAAATTCTTGGAAGCTGTTGTTTGAATTAAAATTTCATAATGATAATGCAATATGATCATTAATCGTACATAGCAGAAATGATATAGCAGCTTGTTTAGCCAAGCATCATAATGTTATAGCGGCCAAAGTTACCGCGTTGCATGCCAACTCGAAGGATTATACGTTTTCTGAGAAATGATACTTATAGTTACCATTCGCGAATCGTACTACACCGAGACTTAAGAGCGTCACCCTACCCTGTTGCAGAATTACAGCGAAAATTGACGACGATATGATCCGATATTACGTCGACGAGGACCTGTTCCTGCTGGAGGTCAGCCACTCGCGGATCAATCCTGATCCTGGCGGCGAACGTAATCCAAACTCGCCGGGTGATCCCGATGATCCGGGCGATTCTCCCTCTACGTCCGGATACGACGTTACCCTCATCGAGCTCTCCCATCCTCCACCATTGCCACACTCGCCCCTCGCCAACTCTACGCACGCACACGTTCACGATAACAGCAACACCTGAACCGAATTAGACGAAAAAGAAATCTACTTTTCGATTGTATAAATATACCGCGTAAGTTGGTAAGGACTGATTATTTGGAGGGAAAGGATCTCGTATCTAACGATAATTGTTAAATGGACAGCGAAATTTTTTGCATCGCTCTTGAAGATTCTTGTACAATTTGCCGGTGACGGGATCAAGAAAGGTTCATCGACAGTTCATGAACAGCAACGTGCTAATTAACTTTCAGCGAAGACTCAGGAAGAATCATGAAGGATCATTAAAATACCATGATTATCGAATTTTCAACATCGAAGAAGAATTCAACAACGTTTCGTTGTGTTTCAGAATAGAGATTTAATCTTACTATAATATTATATACAGAATCAAGATATTTTGTAATATGGCTTCACACCTTTTTAGATCTTTCGGCAAATATTTCGTTAATAATTATCATTTGTATAAGACTTTAAATAGTCTTTCGGCATAGATGTATGGGCTTCGACTCGACTGAAGCAGATGTCGAATGTGCAAGAATGTACGCATACGTCGCTAACCGTACGAAAAGCGACACGTTACTCTCTACATTATTTGTTTTTGTCTCGTGAACAATTTATATCAATTATTAGCTTAGAATACCGAAGCGTCGTGCTGTAAGCGTGAGCGCCATGTAAATCAATCAAAATTGATTTAAGTATCCCGGTATATGTTATATATACGTATGACGTATGTACTGTAGATTTATACCAGATCATATCTATTAATTCATACATTAGTTGACATATAGGCTTTTAATTTGGCCGTACAAGTTTTCAAAATGCATCACATTAATAATGTCATAAGCGAATTAATCCCGCGAATTGTTACTTTGAAAGCCGATAAATCATATATGTCGTAACGCGCGTGCTGTCATTTCACGTTAAACGAATGACCCTCGATATGTGTGTGTTAATCAATGACAGAGGTGATCGTTCTCTGATGTGTCTGCGTATTTCTATTCGATTTTCATCCATAAATATTTAACGCACGATAAATTGTACAAAAACGGTCGAAAAATATTAAAAAGAAAAAAAATACGAATCTCATCAACAGCTCGTAAAGAGTCAATCGATACTCTCTTTACCTCGTCTCGTTAACAAAACTTTTATAGCCTCTTATTTACGGTCATATTAACGCACGCGATGCATTTACGCGTGCACATGAAGACGTGGCACGATTTCATAACGTTGCTACGATCATTGCATGCGAATAAATCTCAACTTGAAGCGGAAATGCGTGTTTTTGAAAAAAAAGATTCCATAAAACCAGAGATCACCTCTTCTTGTGCCGCACTCTTTGCCACGTCACGCTCGAGATAACATCGAGAAGCCACGACTTTTTCTAAGTCTTAAGACTAATAAGAGTAATATAATCACTGTATCTGTATTTGTCTAGTATAATCTCCCTAACAAGCAGCAGTCCGGACCAGACTTTAGATAATAAAATAACGAATTAATATCTCGGAGTTAAGCGATCGATGTTATTTCCTCTAAGAGAAGAGACAGAACCTCATACGCATTTTAAAAATATTTATCTCCAAGGCACAGAACAATAAACTGTTAAACGAGAAAATGTTTTTCTTTAGTTAAAAGGAAAAAAAGTGAAATTTTCAAGAATTATATTCAGCCCTACTATTTCCGAGATGTTGATTCAAGATCTGTGCCAGATAGAAACTCGCACTGATTACAGCGAAAACGATTCACTCGAGATCAATAAAGGTAAAAATTGTCTTCTTTTGGATGTATGCTTTATCAAGATGTAGAGTATATTACGTTTTATAATCTCTTTTACAGTGAACAGTTTTCAGTTTTTCATTCTCATTCTCGAGTTGAAATCATGATATCGTCGACGCGCATTAAACGCAAGCGAAAACAATAACATTATTATTATGGTTATATAGTTTGTAAGTTAAAGTTTGAAGTAAAACATTAAAATGTGCCACCCTCCGGTGAAAGTAAGCTACTTGCCAGCTGATATCACGCGCAATCACAATATCTGGCGCGTATGCACACACATAACGCGGAAACATACGCATACATTTTTTCATACACATATACACATACACATACTTGTTATCAATTACATTAGAGATTTAGATTAGAGTAGACTAATCACGATCATGACACTCTCTTCTTTTCTCTTTATGTTTTATATTAATCATATACGTACGTCGATACACACACCGATATCAAAGCAAGGATCAAAATACGCTTGTAAAATGCTTATTACTTATTGAATACTATATTTTGTTACATTTATTACAGATAGCATATAGATTGATATTATTAATATTATAGATTCTATTCAATTGCGCCGTAAAGCATATACATATATTAGAGTTATATTATTATTAATATTATTATATTTTTTTTATACACACGAAAATGCGTATCTGTACGGAGTGAGAATGCAAATACAGAAAGAAGAATGGAAAATGAGAGAGAAAGAGAGAGAGACCGAAAGAAAGAATGCGTATGAATGAATAGCTCGGAATGCTTGTGTATGGAAACGTTAGAGAAAGAGAGAGAGAGAGAGAGAGAGAGAGAGAGAGAGAGAAATTTAGCATCTATAAAATCAATTTACGTTATATACATCTACGAGACCAAGATGGTTGGTTAGCTTTAGTCCATGACATTTTTTGCGTAATCGTAACGTTCCCTTTCCGTCAACATTTCCTTCCCATGTTCTTTCAACCGCTACTGTTGCACGTCGAAACGAAGCGGAACATATGACTCGTTATATAGAGACAAACAGCTGTGTCATCGAGCCATTTTTTATTATAATAGTATCTCTCCATTCCATTATATATTATTCTTACAATTATTAATATTATTATTTACATTATGAGAAAACAGAGAGAGAGAGAGAGAGAGAGAGGGAGAGAGAGAGAGAGAGAATCGGATGAGTCGACGGATTTCTCAGATCGTCCCAGCATTGTACTTAAAACAACAACAATAATGACGACGACATGGAATGAGATCGCGAGTTTTAGATTTTATACTGTTAGAAATAGAGGAATGCGTATATAAAAAAAAAGTTGTTGTCGACCGAGAGTGTCATGATGAATTCGGAAGTGTGAGAGCTACATAAAAGGATAAGAGAATGCCGAGAGTACAACCGTTTTTCTTCCGTTGCGTTGTCTTGCCATCGTGAGATTGTGCCAGAGGTGATATTATATTATTATGATGTTTATTACAACAATAAATATTATATTAGTACGTTTTATAAATCGCATGCCTTTATTATTGCTAGAGGTAAGTGTTGTAATCTTTATTGTTGTCATACCATCATGTTGCTTGACGGTGACAATTCTTCATATCATTGACATTAAGTGTAAATCTGGCAGAACTTTACGTGTGTGAGTAAATTATTAAAATATATAAAGATTGAACGATAAAATTGATAGAATCGAGATATATATATATATATATATATATATATATATATATATATATATATATTCATGACAACAATTATTAAATATTTAAAAAAATTTTATTATTATTTGTATTAAAAGAAAATTAAATACGAGGTAATTAGAAGAATACTATACATAAAAACAGGAAATGTAAAGTTTTAATATTACGAAGTAGAAAGGAGGAAAAGAGTGATTATAAAATAAATATTTGTCTTTTCACCTCTATAAAGGAATCGACTCTATGAAGGATCGACATTCTTTCTTCATGCGTATTTCGAAAGATTAATATTCATATATGTATCTTTTGCATCACGATAATCAATCATCTCTATATTGACTTATGATCTGACGACATATGATTGTTCGTTTATCAGCAATTTTCATTAGCATAAGATTCCGTGAACATGTCTCGTTCCATTTACGGAACTGCGTGATTCGTGAGATTAAACATTTGCGATTATATTAGCATAATTATTCGACTTTAAAAGCGCTTTGAGTAATGTTACGAACTAAATTTCTTCAACAAAGGCTATATATTAAAATCGACTACATATTAAAGTATGATTTGAAAAATGGAAACATACAATAATCTCGGATAACGATACTTGAACGATACTATTTCATTGTTCTATTGTTTTTGCTCACATTATTCCTCTTACAAAAGTCGCGAACTCTTGCTTTGTTGCATTTCACACTGCACTAAGGACAGATCACGAAGCAACGACCGAAGGAAACCTGTTAGTAAGGAATTCAAAAGAAAAAAAGGGAATTCCGTGCGTGGAAACCTATAAGAAGATATAAAGAAGATTCCACGTCTTAGAGAAAGAACGGAAGGAGTGTATCACAAAATCAACGATGCTGCAAAGGATGTCCAACCACTTTCAAAAAGGTCCGCACGCATTTCACGGCTGACGTACTTTAACGAGCCGTCTCTCAGCCGACACTTCGATGGAATCGCTTATCCGAAAAAACCTGACATGACACATCCAGTGCGATTAACGTCCAACAAGCGTGTGTTATCGCACCAGATCGACTAGCGGAACGCGATATGATGAATGATGTATATGTATTCGCCATTTCGATGAGAGAAGATTATTATATTTAATCCTCATCAATCGCGAAACTGATATATAATAATTACAACAATTATCGATGAAAAAAGATAAAAACGGATTAAGGAAATATAATATTAATGAATATACAAATTTTCATAAAAAATTAGACCTTTTTTAATAATAATTTTAGTAGTTATATTTTTTCTAAGATACGAATTTGATGAAGAATTTAATTCTACAGCATTTAAGTTTAAGTTTTACAGAAACATTTTTTCTTATAGTTGAATCCTATAAAAATAGACCTATTAAAAATAATTGACAAACGTATATTAAAAATTCATAATTTTATTAAGTAAAAAGAAAGAAATCTTAGAAATTCCTTTTTCGACTTTTACAAAAAGTCTGCTTCATTTTTCGAAGCTTTCAAATATTCATTATAGTAATTTAAAATAATCATTAACCACAATACTTCTTTTTGTTTGAAAGAACAACGAAACACTTTGTATCTTATTCTATATTTATATATTTGTTCTTGAGATAAAACTTAATTCTTTCGAAAAATTTTTAGAGAAATTCATGTCAAATAATTGTAGTATTTTCTTGGTTTGTTTTCGTACTCAATAGACATTGTGTTGATAAAAAGCAAAACATAGAAAAATTTTCAGATATCAATAAAAGAATCCAATCGTTGATAAACAAACACAGAGGTAAGACTATAAATAAATTTCTATACTTTTCGATAAAAGACGAAAAACACATTAGACCTAAACGGCATTATATTGTTAGAATCTTTCAATTGATCTTTGATATTAGACATTCTTCTTTCTTTCTCTCTCTATTTTTTTTTCTTTATCTTATTCTATTTAATTTTCCTCTATTTTTATTCAGATACTCGCTAATTCACTAATATTAGATCGATTGTTTTTTTTTATCTTTTACAGTAAAAATTTCTTCACGTTTCTCTAAGATATGAGAGCGTGATCAGTTTGCAAATAAAACTAGAGAGGGAAATTAATTGGCGCCTTAATTATAAGATGCAGCTATTTCCTCGAATGAAAGAAGGGATAGAGATACGGAGAATATAAGTGGTTACGACGCGACTTAGTCAGGCAGCTATCATCGTCAGCTGAAAGTAGTATAGTGGCAATCGTGTGAAAATTCACGACTTTGTAAAAAGATACCTGGCCTTATGTAAAGTTATAGGATTTGTAAATGCCACCTATAAATGACATTTTGTAAAAAAAATTTTACAGTTTTGAATTGTGTTTTTTTCAGAACTGCTTCTCTTGGGAAGATTCTCGAGTACAGAACAAGAATTAAATTTCTTATTTCTTGAAAGAAATTATTTTCTTAGAAATATATCATGTTTTGCGGTATTAGATTACTTCGTAAGAAATTTATTTCTCAGGAAAAAAATAAATAAAAAATCAATTTATATTTCTTAAATCTCTAACCCACATCTCTATGCATATATGTCAATGTATATTAAAAACTGTTTTTAATTAGCCTTTGCTTATTATATTAATTCAACGCGAATAATCGATAAAAAATACATGTAAAAAAAAGAAGATAAATCATATAAATAAATTTAAATAAATCATATTAATAAACTTTATAAAAAAAGTCTTGACGCCACTGAAATTAGATTAGCCATAAGCAAAATATATTTTAAGATTGTATCAGATTTTTTACACGATGCTGACATAATCTACAAATACCGCTATTGTGTTCTAATTTTTCTAACGCTACAGCACACATACAATTTATACATTTCAAAATTATAATATATATGTATATACATACATATATATTATAATTTAATAAAAATCAATTATTTTTTTTATGTAATAAAATTCAATAATTCATATATTCACAAGCAATTATGTGTGTAAATGTTATAGAAATGTTACGAAAGCGAACGCGGTTTACTGTCTATTCCGTTATATTGTGCTATAAAAAAGAAGCAGTAACAGAACATGTATTATAGAAGGTGATAAAAGTTTCACTCATAATATTACCATCTATTACAACAGCTTCCGTTGTAATGTAAACACTATGTTTATGCTTACATTCAAAGAAAAGTAATTCTAGCATTTAAAATTCATTTTAAAAATATTTCTATAAATAAGTAAAAATTAATTGGATTCTCTAAAATTAAATTATATGTAAAACTTGATGCCATTTTTAAACGTGAAACTTCCATCTTTTTTGTGAAACATGAAACTAATATCTTTTTTTCTTTATCTATGTGTCAGCATATAGTGTGCAGATTCTTTAGATGTTCTTCCTTTCGAATAACGTCGTTAGAATTGCAACAAACGACTTTGATACCTCCCGTTAATTACGAGCAGCCCCGACTCAACCGGTTTGCACATTTCGGAGGAAATATTCGGCAAGGCTCAGCAAAATCTTATTGTGACGCCAATACAAAATCTTGAACCAAATTTTATATGTGCGTGTTAAGTATCGTGTATATATTGCTGAATATTCTCGTAATAATGAGGTCAGTGACTCGAACAAGAACATTGAACTTCAGTCGCATGCTTCTTGTCAGTCTCTCAAAGAGAGATATCTCATCTGCGTGCTAAGAATTTTATATCCGTAACAGGTGAAGAAATGTTACAAAATTTGAAAAGTCATATATCAAATCTGGTATATGACAGATACGAGAATACAATATACGTGTTCAACCACCCACGCTCGCTGTCTATTGCTGAGCTTAGGTAATATACGCGTGTATTTTTGGGACAGTCCGGTTTGGTGGCTCAGTTATTCGCTGTCCTCATCGATTATCGAGCCCTCTTTTGCGAACGACAATAAAAAAAAGAAATTTTATCTCGCCGAGATGTCGACAGTAAGTAGTTATTAACTGTCCGGTCAAAGAACGCGCGGGTTTAAAATCTCTCTTCCTCCCTCCACCCTTTAAGACGCGGTTCGTTGACCTAGGTATCGCAATCTTGACGTATACTTCAAGGTCCTTCGCTCTTAGCTCTCTCGTAGAGCTACTGTTTATGCCTCCGTACAAAATCGAAGATTTTTGTCCTAGTGGACTGTTGTAAAGAAAAAGGCTTGCTTAGAATATATAAAATAAATAAATACTTGCTTCGTATACTTTGTTTTTACTTGCTTAAAATCATATAGGACATTCTATATATAATAATTTTTCATGTTATCAATTTAAGAAATATTTATTTCTTTATATGAAAAAACTGCTCCACAATATATTAGGGCATATGTAATTTTATTATAATATTATTACCCATATGTGATTAAATAAATATAGTAATTGAGCACAACGTTTAAAAGTTGAAGAACTGCAATAACTTCGGAACAAAAGATCTCAACAAACGTGGGGAAAGACGGTTCTATATTCACTGTTCCTCAGCGGAAGGAAGTGCATAAATACCTATCGTCGGGATAGACGAGAAGGCGGGGATCACACGGTAAGCAAGTTCACGGCCGTCCCTTACGTGCAACCTTCTCTTGGCATCTTCAAGGCCAAATGCGAAGAATCGTGCTCTCTATGCAAATGCCAATTGCGCAGTATTCAAGTTGGACACGAATCAAACGATCAAAGATTGTCACATACAGTTTACATAATCGACATAACTTAAATTCGTGTAAAATACGCGCATTATGTTATCATCAATTTATACGCGCATTATATTATCATTAATTTGTACGCGCTTGATAAAGTGCGTATAAATTGATCAACCACGAATATTTGTTAAGCAATTTTATCGTCAGTATCATAATATTGATTTTTTTCTTCATGTTATAGAGAAAAGGTATATGTTTGTAGTATTTTTATATGATAAAATACTTTTTACAATAAAATATCTATCCTATCTTCTATATTTTAATAATAATTTAAAATAATTGCTATATAATATTTATCTTTTTTTTTTCGAAATATAATGACAGAACAGAGATTCCTGAACGTCTTCGTGTTATTCTAAATAGTAAGCTTCTTCTTACAGTAGATTCTCTATCTCACATCAAACCATAAATATTAAATCATAAATAAATAAAAAAAATATTATTTTGTGTGTGTTTGATCCTTATTGCGCCCTCCGTCGATCCTCTTTCCTATAGATATAGCTATAGAGGTGATAAAAGAGCAAGAGAATAAAGGAGCGTGGAACACCTTGTGCGAATCGAAGAGGAGGTATAGAGTAGCAAGTACTAGAGGGAAGGGCAAGCCCGTTATAAGCTCGAGCAGCGGCTATTCAACAGCTTAGGAGTCGCTCAGGATCGCAGTCAGTATTCACACGTGGGTCTCAAGTCCCGTGTTTCGCGCGTCATTACTCTTCGCGGTGCTGGCAGCACAGAGCATGAATAATCGGGCACGACTGTCGTCGTTCGCGATGCTGGTGCTGGTGCTCGTGGTACAGGTGATCGCGACGATCGTGCCCGCAAGGGCTGTTGGATCAGAAGCCACATCGCTGAACTTCGAGTCGTATGATGACATTCATCCGGCGGAGGATGCAGTCATTATCGAAGGTATTAATCTACAGTCTATTTCGCGTGTAGGTCTCGTCCAGATGTAATAAGTTGAAATGAAATATAAGTTCCTACGTTCATATTTTATTTATTTATATGTAAAGTAATAAGAGAAGGTTTTCTGAAATAGTTTTAATTAAAAAATTTCATAATAATCCTTTTTTGATTATTTATTGTTTGATGTGAAATAGAGAATCTACTTATTATTTATAATAAAATAACACGAAGACGTTCAGTAATCTCTGTTCTGTCATTGTATAGATTTGAACTAATTTCTTCGAAAAATGATGCAGCTCAAATTAGAGTTAGGATTTAAACATAAGCGTAAAAATTCTTTTTAATTGTCATATAGTTTAAATTTGCTATAATAATATGTATAGTAAGACTTTTATATTAAAATTTAAATTAGCGAATCTTTTATATCCAATGCTATTTTCAAAAATTAAAACATAACTTGTATGATAGTTTTATAAAAGAAAGAAAATATTTAGACGATTAATAGTATTATTATTTTATATTTGTTGAAAAATCAACATCAAGTCTGTCATTTTTTACATTTTATGCATAATTGTTTCAAAAATTTGTTCTTTTTGTAAGTTTTATAATCGATTATATTTTATTGAAATCGTTACTCAAAGAAACAATGGCATGTCATTTCTATGCGATCAGGTTTCTTTTCTGGTCAATGACTTTTTTTTATCACCAATCTTTGCTTGTCAATAATCGCGAAATCCCCAAACAGATCCCTATATACTGAATACCGATTGGTGAACAATCATTCCGCGTGTTCCATACACGGTAACCGGAAGTTCTCCCAGTACGCATAAACCTCACCTTTGACGTACGTGTACACCTGTGTGCTTCACGTAGGTCAGCGAACTCGCTGCTATGTTTCTCGATGGAATTCTATTGATGTTTCGATGATTCACTGTGCAAGATGCGCAAATGTTTTTAGACGATTTAAAACAAATTTTTAAATATTTATATGTACTATTAATATGTTTTTTTAACAAAATCATAGAAAGTTTTCCATTTTCTATTTTTAAGCTTTCAATATGAATGCAATTTATCCTCGTACTCGAATACTTATAAGCATATTTTTTTTAAATTTTATCACACATTTTTTATTTTTCTTGACATTAGAAAAATCTTTACATTAAATATTATTAATGTTTTCCGAATTAATGTGACTACATACTAAAGCAATTCTCGAGTATGTGCCGATATAAATGCATGATATAATATAACATGCTTGAATCATCTTGACATTGCGATAGTTAAACATGACATATACAAGCACTTAACCAGACCGAGACAAAAGAAATATACTTGACTGCATCTATAAATATAATTTTTACAAAATGATATATCAGTATCATATATAAAAAAAACTAGAAATGACTGATTGACAGAAAAGAACGTGTCAGAAAAGTCAAAGTTGAACCGTATCTTATAATAAATATATAATATTATATAAAAATATATTCAGAGAATGTAATCTCTTTCAATTTCATACAAATAAAAAATGTAAAAATTGAATTTGCAGCTGCGATTGATCCGTTCGTATCAAGAGAAGGTCGGGGCATTCTTTGGAACGGACCCACGACTCGTGAGACTTGTCTAACATCCAAAGGCGAAGTTGGTCGCTGCACGACTTTCAAGGAATGCTATCCGTACTTTAAGATACCGGACCTCGGTGCTTTAGACGGTTGGGTTCTTGGTGTTTACGATACTTGCAGCTATATCCGTGAAGATGGGAACCCGAGCTTTGGAATTTGTTGCTCAAATCTACAGCCTTTCATCACACCTCGCCCGCAGTCCGATAACTGTGACGATTCCATCGTGGAAAGTCCGCAAGTAAGACAATTAAACGTATCAGCTAAAACATATATCCTAATATAACTCATCCTAATTCTATAAATTTTAATAACGATACGCGCGTTTCTCTTCTTTTTATAGTAATCACTTTCGCTACCGGAAACTCGTAATACTCATTATACGTAATCCGAATTAAAATCCGTTATAAATCAACCAACAAGAAAGTCGATTATTCCTATTTCGACTCGGTAACATAATTTCACAAAGAACTGTATTATTGCTCGCTTTATTACTCGGTTCATAAATATTAATTTTCCTTTTATTCAATATAAAAAACTATGATTAGTTTCCTCTTTTATTTATTATTTTTATTTATTATCTTTGCAAATTTTTTTCACGTTATTCATCAGAGATACCTATTGAAATTATTTTAGATCGATGATAATAAAAAAAAAGAGGAACAGACCGGGATAGCACGTCCTCAGGCTGCGCCTACTTGGCCACCGCCAATTCCCACACATCCACCTGATCACACGATACCACCACTGCCAACTCATCCACCCTCATCTGGCTTACCAACGCATTCCACCACGACTACCTTAAAACCGATAACCACGAGTTCAAAAAAACCGGGTATTGCTACTACATGGCCAACGAAGAAGCCAACCTGGTGGCCAGACTCGTCGAGCACGTCGACTACCAACAAATCTCCAATTCCTGGCGGCAATAATCTGTCGCAATGCGGTGCCAAGAATGGCAATCAAGATCAGGAACGTATTGTGGGAGGACAGAATGCAGACCCAGGCGAATGGCCGTGGATCGCCGCGCTTTTTAATGCTGGTCGCCAATTTTGTGGCGGATCGCTCATCGATGAGCAGCATATATTGACGGCGGCGCATTGCGTCGTAAAGTAAGTCCAATTCATCTATCAATATTCATCTATCAATATTCATAAATTAAAATAATTTTAGTATTTTTTTTTTTTTACTAAAAAAAGTAAATCTATATCTGAAACATTTTTCATTACTAATGTATTTATATTAGTAATCACTTTCGCTACCGGAAACTCGTTAACTCACTATACGTGATCCGAATTAAATCCGAATTCAGTTATAACTCAATCTACTAGAAAGTCGATTATCTCCATCTCGATATTTGGATACTACAAATGCAAAGATTGCAATTAAATCACACTATTAAGAGTATATTAAAATAATATCCGACTTTTTAACGACAAATATGTTGTAATGTTCTAGTATGAATTCTTGGGACGTCGCGAGGTTAACAGTACGTCTTGGTGATTACAATATTAAAACGAATAATGAAATTCGACACATTGAAAGACGCGTAAAGAGAGTCGTTAGACATCGAGGCTTCAATTCACGTACGCTCTATAACGACGTGGCACTTCTCACATTGAGCGAACCTGTGGAATTCACGGAACAAATCCGACCTATTTGTCTTCCTAGCGGCTCACAATTATATCAAGGCAAAACAGCAACAGTTATAGGATGGGGTTCTTTGAGAGAAAGTAAGATTTTTTACGCTAATATATCTTTAATTCGTTAACCAGTTCAAAGAGCGATCACATAAAAAAAAAAAAAAACATTTGTTTTAATTTAGAATAACATGTAATAATTAACATTTGTGTACTCTTTCAAATATTCTTATTTAAACTGTACATTTTGCACAATCGATTTGCATAATTATTTATAACAAAACCACGTTATAGTGTAACTATTAAATTTTTGGAAAACGTCTCTTGTGTCAGAAAAATACGATATTATATTATTTAATATTATATTTATTTAGGTGGACCACAACCAGCAATTTTGCAAGAAGTTTCCATACCAGTATGGTCGAACAGCGAGTGCAAATTAAAATATGGAACAGCAGCACCGGGTGGTATAGTCGACAGTTTCTTATGTGCTGGTCGCGCCGCTAAAGATTCGTGCTCGGTTTGTATCTCTTATTCACATCTCGCATTTAGTGTAAAATATGGCTGTATAATTTTCGATTTGTAATAAACTTGAATGCAATTCATTATTTAATTAATTTATTATTATTAATTCATTATTAATTAATTAATTTATTATTAATTAATTCATTATTATTAATTTATTTATTAATTAATTTTATTAAGTAAAATTAATTTTTCAATTGATTTAAAATTATTAATTTTACAAGAATATTGAAAGTATATTTACAATTAGACAGCTTTATTTTTGCGAGATATGAATATTGAGTACTGAATTATATTAAAAATTAATGACATTGTACTTACAGGGCGACAGTGGAGGTCCCTTAATGGTTAACGATGGACGCTGGACTCAAGTTGGAATTGTCAGTTGGGGAATAGGATGCGGTAAAGGACAATATCCAGGAGTATATACGAGGGTCACGCATTTCTTGCCGTGGATTTATAAAAACCTAAAATAGAAAACACACATTCGTTATACGTATTTATCGCTACATCTCTTTCGCACAGTCGCTGTTTCTTCGACAAGACAAATTATCGAAGAAACGCAGAATCGATTCCACTCGCTTTGAAAAATGTGATAAAAGCTATTGTGTCCTAATATAAAACTAGAGCTTTATAGCGGTATTAAAATCTTTTATATGGAAATTTGACAGTGCGTCATTTCCTTTTAAACTAAACAAAATAAACTTTTAATTCCATATCATCGTATACTGTATACGTCTCCTCATCATTAAAAAAAAAAAAAAAAACATTATCCATTTACTATAATACGTACGAAACGAATGAAAAATCGTTGATTATAAAAGTAGTAACAAAATATCTTGTATTTTATATATATATTATATCAATATGTATATATATATATATATTGCTATACATACAAATATATAAAAAATAAAGTTATACATAATAACAGTTCTGATACATTGTAGGCTCCGTTCCTGCCACGTCTGCATACAATATGTAGAAGGCTACGTATCGCAATTACTTATATTCAATTGTTGCATAGTATTCCGCGCTGAAAATAGAAATTTTTCTATTAGATCGATATCATCATGCAATAGTAAATGTAAAACGTCATTTAAAAAATAATATAAAACATAATTTAAAAATAATATCGCATAATATCAAAACCATACAATTTTAAGATACTTTGTTTAATAAAATTAATAAAAAATTGTAAAAAATTGCATTCTTCAAGTACTGCAGCGACTTTTTTTGATACTAAACAGTGTTCCATTCATCCTAGTAGTGCTTTATGTCGATAAAACTATTTAAATGTCTCTAATCTAGATAATCACATTTTGATAATAAGTTATTATTTAGAAATGAAAAATTAAAATCTTAAATTAAATTAAATTAAAATCTTAATCCTTAAAAATTCAAATTTTAATCCTTGTATCACTTATCGCGCTATTATTTCTGAAACAATAACAAGAGATATAGTAGCATCAGAGTTACGTACCTTGAAAATAGCATGTATCATATTTATCGTCCGGTTGCGGGATAAACGGTGGTACGGCTTTTAACGGCTCGTCCCAGGGAAACTCGCGGAAGAGAACCATAGCGCGCACCTCCTTTGCCGATGGTCGTGCCGTTTGTTCTAAGGTGAGGAGCGCATCGATAGCTTCAGTTGCTGCTGATGATAAAGCCTCTTCGTCTTCCGGCCAGGGAACATCGCGCGCAAGAATATTCGCGAACACTGCTTGCGGTGTTTCGTCGTTGAATGGCGGTAGACCTGTACAAAACTCATACAGACACACGCCTAACGCCCACCAGTCAACAGCCGGTCCATGACCCTGTCTGAGCAGCAATTCCGGAGCGAGATAATCAGGCGTACCGAGTATGCGATCGTCTGATCTGTTGGTACCAACTTGACCGCCTCTTCGAACAGACTTGGGTGTTCTATAGGGCGTGTAACAATTGCCCGAGGTCGCAGGTGTCTTGATGGGCGAGATACCCTGGGGTTCACGATCTTCGGATGTGTTCAGATCTGTATGTAGATCGGGCACGGAATGCGAAGCGGACGGCGGTGGTAGGCGAAATCTCGTCTTTATTAAAGTCCTCGCATCCTCTTGTTCTTGTAGCTTCTGTTTTTTATCATCGCAATCTCTTCGTCTAGCAGAGGATACCGGCGTACTGAAAGCTACTCTTCCCGTAGATCCGGAATCCTGTTCAGTACCATGATTTGGTGTCCTGCTCCCATCATTATTTGTTAAGTCGACAATAACATTCGCTGTTTTTGTATATACTGCATCATCGATCATAGGAATCGCACAAGAAAATATGGGATCGCGGTTACTTCTTTTGGGTGTTTTGTCGACATCAAGATCCATTGCGTCGATCTCGCAAGTTAAGCCGGTCGTTGCGCACACGTCGGCCCGCTTCCTTTTCGATCCCCGAATTCGATCCCTGAATGAATTTGTACAAGTGCTTACTGGACTGGTGATATGTACAGGAGATCGCTGGTGCGATTTTTCTGCCTCGAGCGTAGATTCGTCGTCCTCTTCCTGCTCCTCTTCCATATCTTGATTGTTTGTTGGGACGGAAGATGCTTCGCAAGTATAATAGCTGCTAGAACTATCCGGACCATCTTCGTGCTTTTTAATGGTGGCTTCGTCTCCTATGTCGTGTTCCTCGTTATTTTGCTCAAATTGCAAATCTTCCGCTGATTGGAAAGGTGTGACACCAGATATTCGAGAATAATCTCCAGATGCAACAGAGGAAATGACTGAGTTCGGCGATCCTATATGTCCCCCAAATTTAGTGCAATTTTTTTGCAATGTGGAAAGTAAATTCATGGCTGGTGTACTTCTGTCGCTGAGATTCGATTCGCTAGTGGACTTCTGGCCGGAGCCAAAGGACAGGTGGGATGTCAGCGAGAGCAACTGACCAGGTGTCCTAGTGCATAGAGTAGGAGTCATCGAATTAACTAAATCTGATATTTCGAGGTCCCTGTGCAAGGACGATATCTTACTGAGCCCAAAATCCGTAAGTTTGACGTGTCCTTCACGTGATAGAAGCATATTATCCGGCTTTAAATCCCTATGTACAATGCCATGTGAGTGAAGATACTCCAATGCCAGGCATACCTCTGCGGTGTAAAATGCCGCCATGGGCTCCTCCATGAAACCGTAAACGCCGATCAGGCTCTTGAGGTCACCACCTACCATATATTCCATGACTAGATAGACACTGCTGACAGATTGCAGTGAATAAAAGAGTTGCACGCAATATGGACTATGAGTCAGAGCCAGTGCATTGCGTTCAATCACTACTTGCGATGCCATATTCTTATTTATCATCTCATTCTTCTTCATCACTTTAATTGCATACACTTGCTCAGGATTGGATTTTTTGTATCCTAAAAACACTTTTCCAAATGCTCCTCTGCTTATTGGCTTCACTATCTTAAAATCCTGTATATCTGGTACCTGAAAGAAAACAATAATATATTTTAATAAATTATATATTTCTATAAAAACTTGTGATAAATAAGTTCCACTTCAATATAAAGTACGCAATTTATATTGTATCAATTCAATCAATTTATTTTACTCTAACAATATCATACATAATCAATGTTACAAAAGAATATATATTTCAATTTTATACAAATTAAAATTTATCTATTTTATTTCTTGCTTACAACTTTTTGCAATTGTGTTGTTCAAAGTCTTAAGAATAATTTGTCCTTGATTCCCACTCTTATAAAAAATGAAAAACCGAGAATATTTACCTTCGTAGTGGGATTAACAATTTTGGAAATGGTATTGAAAATAGAATTGTCGATGTATCTCTCGGACTGTTGCGGTGTATGTTCTCCATTACGTTCCGTGTCATTGTTATTCTTGCAGGATGTCTCAATGTCTTCATTAATACGATTGTTCTCATCTGAACTTTGTTTCGGTGAATCGGACGTCGTTTCTTCCATTAAAAAAAATAAAGTAAAGAAAAGGAAAGAAGAAATCCACGACGAGATGTAACCTAAGTTATCGGAGCGCGCGAATTCCAATGACAATTCCGGGATGAAATCTATTCGTTCGCTTGCCACTTCATAAAATTCGTTTTCGTATGGCGAATCGCTCGATTCTAATCATGATTTCTCTTCATCTTATTTCGCGCTGCTAAAGCAAAATTCGAAAACCGGTTGACATTTTATGAAATCAACATCACACACACACACACACACTCCGTACGCACGCACACAGTGTCAGCCAATTTCAAAGCAATGATTTCAGGGCAGAGGGCAGAGAGAAAGCTGAGAGAGACCTCGCCGCGTTTCTCAAATGACGCTTTTTCCTTGCAGTACGCTAACGCCAACTAGATTTATTTTAAAACGGGTAGAACTACACATGCCTAGAACCAGAGAGAAGCCTGAGAGGCGCCATGAAGCCGTTTTTGAGGGAACCCATTTTCACCGCGGTACAGTGGCGCTAACTGGATCGATTTTAGAGCCGGTGGAACTACATAGCTGGATGGACTTTCCAGCGGTTCGCGTCCGTGCTAGATCCACAAATTATGGTTCGTGTCCGTGCTAGATCCATAACTGTGAATCTCAAAAGTACGAAACATATACATTCATTAATATTTTATTACATATTCTTAATTGCAACTGCGCGTGATCTTTTTTCACTTTAACATATATATATATATGTACAATATATGTATAAAAAATGTTCATTTTATTTCACCTAAAATTTAATATTTTAATGATTTCAATGAAAGTATTTGGTAAATATTCATATAAGGTCACCTCTTTCAATGACCTTGACATATGTTGTCAAGATCATCACCCTCAGTAACGCTTAAAAGGTTTTAGCCGTCGCTCGTTGTTTACTAAAAAGTTACATACAAAAATTGTTAAAAATTGACGTTTTTTCCAATTATTTTACCAAATACTAGAAATTTAAAAAAATGTTTCAAATAAAAGTTGTAAGTCTCTTCAAAATACACGTTTTATATCCTATCCATTTTTATTATACGAGTGATAGTTTTCGAGAAAAACAAAAATAAGACTACAAACCTCATACAATATTAATTATAATATCATGTATAATATAGTCCCACTGCATCCGCATATATATATATATATATATATGTATATACATGTATGTATGGAAGCTTTTAGATCAAACGTAGCTGATAGTCTATCACGACCAAAAGAATTATTAATAAATTTCGATTACGTCTCTCTAAATTAAGAGAATCTGGAATTTTAATGAAATTTTGTGTTATTGTACGTGGTCCTTCAATTTCGTGTAATTTACAATTGAATTTTTTTACAATAGATATACATAAATATAATGCAAACGTAATTTTATACAATATATATATATATATATATATATATATGCGGATGCAGTGGGACTATATTATACATGATATTATAATTAATATTGTATGAGGTTTGTAGTCTTATTTTTGTTTTTCTCGAAAACTATCACTCGTATAATAAAAATGGATAGGATATAAAACGTGTATTTTGAAGAGACTTACAACTTTTATTTGAAACATTTTTTTAAATTTCCAGTATTTGGTAAAATAATTGGAAAAAACGTCAATTTTTAACAATTTTTGTATGTAACTTTTTAGTAAACAACGAGCGACGGCTAAAACCTTTTAAGCGTTACTGAGGGTGATGATCTTGACAACATATGTCAAGGTCATTGAAAGGGGTGACCTTATATGAATATTTACCAAATACTTTCATTGAAATCATTAAAATATTAAATTTTAGGTGAAATAAAATGAACATTTTTTATACATATATTGTACATATATATATATATGTTAAAGTGAAAAAAGATCACGCGCAGTTGCAATTAAGAATATGTAATAAAATATTAATGAATGTATATGTTTCGTACTTTTGAGATCAACAGTTATGGATCTAGCACGGACACGAACCATAATTTGTGGATCTAGCACGGACGCGAACCGCTGGAAAGTCCATCCAGCTATGTAGTTCCACCGGCTCTAAAATCGATCCAGTTAGCGCCACTGTACCGCGGTGAAAATGGGTTCCCTCAAAAACGGCTTCATGGCGCCTCTCAGGCTTCTCTCTGCTAGAACCATTTTTCAGTGCTATGATAAAACGATCGGTTGGTCCGTACTAAATCCATATAATCGGTGGATTTGAAAAGTGCACGAAAATATTATAAATTTATTTTAGCTACGCGTAATCTTTCTTCATTTTAATACATGTTATAAGTAACAATAGGTATATGTTATTTCTATATTATATATTATAGAAATTTTTAAAATTATTTTATATAATATATATGTATATATTTAAAGAAAAATATAATAATATTGAAATTACAAAATTATTAAATTGTTATGCATAATACGAGCACATAAAGAATATTATTCTCGCGAGGGAGAGAGAGAGAGAACGCACTCTCCCTTCTCCTTGACGTCTTACGTTACGTAGTAGGAGTGGGGAGAGCGCGGCGGCGCGCGCGGCGTACGTGATCCGTCACAGCCGTGCGCCATTCTTTCCGAATCTGGCAGGCGTACGGTGTACACGTGTTCTTACTCCGGCGCCAGCGCCGGCACGTGCGTCTCACGTTCGGTCACCTTGAGGTCGAGCGCGCCGTAAACGCGTTTCTTGCGATCGAATATACGATAATAATATTAAATAAAACTTAACGTATTGAAATACGTCTAAAAGGATTCCGAAATACGTAAATAAAATAATAACATTCGACTTCGGTGACATATAGCGCGCTATTATTTATATTCATCTCTCGGCTTCGCGATTGCGGTCGTGTTTGTTCATTTAATATCCTGATTTCGATCACGAAATTATTATTGTACGGGGATCGTTTTGATGCCGGCTAAAAATAGGATTCTCTCAACGTTATTTTCCAGTGGAAAATGATTGATTGAAGAAGATGTCGAATTGATGTCATTTATCGGCGTTTATATTTGGCGTTTTTTCAATCGTCATTTCTTAATTATATGTATATACATAAAATATTTTAAATAATTTCTTTAATAGTACTTATTGTTATCAATGAATTAAAATAAAAAAAGATAACGCGCAGCTAAAATAATATAATGAAATATATTATTATAATAAACTCATAATATTTTCCGTATGTATATACTATATACTTTTCAAATCCATAAATAGATCTAGCACGGACATGAACCAACTGTCATCGTTTTACCGTAGCACCGAAAAATGGATGATATAATTCCAGTCGCTCTAAAATAGATCCAGTTGGCGCCAGCGTACCGCAAGGAAGTCGCGTTTATAGTTACTTTAGCGTTGCTTGAGTGACCGCACTGATCTTTTAAATTTCGTTGCTAAGTTCTGGCGGTTGTGTTGCCTGTGCTTGCATGTTTCTCCCGTCTGGTGCTTCAAAACTGTAGCAGGTGTGAAGTGTGAGATATAAGTGGATATTGCTCTTTCATTAGTTGTTTTTTCCGTTCTTTTCTCACAATTTTTAATCGAGATTACGGGAAACAATTACGTCATCAGAGATCTTAGCTTTTTACGGATCTACATTTAAGATTTAAGGCTATTTAGATTTTTCGATGGCAGCGAAAAACGCGAAAAGACCGAGGAAAAAGGGCGGTTATTTAATGCCCGACCCGATACCCGCCGGAGAAATTCTCACTGATATGTGCAAAGGCCAATGGATCCTTGGTAAATCGATCGGCGTCGGCGGTTTTGGAGAGGTTTACTCTGGTACTTGATAAAATTCTATTGCTATTACATATTTGGAACCATTTGTTTGCTACAATTGTACTATTGTACGCTACGTCGTCATAAGCACTATTGTGAATAAAACAGTAAAATATTCAAAGAAAAATATAATAGTTAACCAAGAAAGAATTAATATAAATGTCATCTCTTTGCAAAAGTTTTATATAATAAATTATATACATATTTATGAGACATATACAAAGATCTGTATTTGATTCTGTCTTGTGTAATTACGTTAGTTCTTGCATTTGACTTTTTTGACACAATATTTATAAATTACAAAATTAATAAATATTTAACTATTATTTATTGTGTAATTCATTCTTCAATGATTACAGCGGCACCTTATTCTGGAAAAATTCCCAAAGATTATCCTAATGTTATAAAAATTGTTAGTATTATACTTCTTTATTATATCTATTATGTATGTATTTAACTTTAATTTTATATAATATATTCAATCTTAAAAATTGAATTTATAGGAACCACATGGGAATGGCCCATTATTTGTAGAAATGCACTTTTATATGAGGAACTGTAAGCCAGATGAGAGTAAGTTTAAAATTTAAAACAGAATTTGTATAACAGTTGTTTAACAAAACACTTGAAAGATAAACATACCACAGTGTCTTTTTAGTTGATAGTTGGCAGAGAAAAAAGAAACTTCCTGCTCTTGGAATGCCTAAATATATTGCTTCTGGAAGTCACGAATATAAAAATACAAAATACCGGTTTTTAGTAATAAATCGATATGGAAAGGATTTATGGAAAATATTTGAGGAAAATAATAGACAGTTTCCAGAACATATAGTATATAAATTAGCTTTACAAATAGTAAGATAATTGTACAAGAAAATAATTTATTGTATGCAATATATGATTGTTTTAATAACTTTCTTTCTCTCTCTCTCTCTCTCTCTCTCTCTCTCTCTCTCTCTCTCTCTCTCTCTCTCTCTCTCTCTCTCTCTTTCTCATTGTGTTATTTTAATAAATTTTTAGGTAGATATATTAGAATATATCCATCACAAAAACTATGTCCATGCTGATATCAAAGGCGAAAATTTACTACTAGATTTAAATTCCTATGATCAAATCTATTTAGTCGACTTTGGTTTAGCATCTCGCTGTACAACAAGCACTGAATTAAAAGTAGATCCAAAAAGGGCACATAATGGTACTTTACAATATACAAGTAGAGATGCTCATATGGGAGGTAAGAATTGAAAACTTTAAAGAAAAATAAAAATTCTGATGCAATTTAATAATATATCTCTATTCTTTTAGTACCAACACAGCGTGGTGATATTGAAGTCTTGTATTACAATATTATTCTGTGGTTATGTGGTTCCCTACCATGGGAAAAATTACTTGACCCAGTTGTCGTTCAAAAGGAGAAAGAAAAAGCTTTTAAAAATATAGATGATTTCCTGAAAAAATGTTTTCATGAATCAATTCCACAGGCTGTGCATAAATTTATGACTCTATTGGCTAGCATTAAATTTAATGAAATGCCATCTTATGATAAATTTAAAGAAATATTAATAACTGGTTTAAAGAAACTAGGTTATAAACCAGATGGAAAATTAAGATTAAATTCCATTGACACATCGATCGAACAAAATCCTTCAAAATCTACTCCACAAAAAATAAAACCTGTGAATGGAGTCAGAAAAAGTCCTCGCACAAAACATTTAAATGTAAATCCTATAAGAAATTCAAGAAAAAGTACTATAGGTGTTGTAATTGACAAAAAGCGTTGTAATATAAGAGATATTGAGAAAGCATTAGATGATATGGATTCTGATGAGGAATATGATATCCAAATTCTTAAGAAAGCAAAAAAAACAAAATCCAGCAACAAAGTTAATAAAATTACAGACAAAGCAGTTCCATTACAGAGCAAAGCAGAGAACCAAATTAATTTCAAGGATGATTCTGAAGATGATTTTGAAGTGGAGGTAATTTTGATAATCTAGGAAAGGAGCATATATAGATGCAAAAATCTCTAACTAAATTTTATAACTTTATTGATATTATTTTAAATTTATTTTTGTCATGATTATTTTTACTATTATAGCCCTTACCAAAGCGTATAAATAAAACACGACAAAGAAAGCCAGCTGTAAGTAAAACAAAACAAAAGATTAAGTCTTTAAATGATTCGGAAACCACTTCTGAACCTGAGGTAATAAAATTTGTATATATAATCTATAAAATAGAAATTTATTTTAATTTAAACGAGAATTATAAACATACATGCACATCCACACACGCGCAGACAGATTAAATATAAATATAATTTAATATATCTTCAATATATTTTTAGGTTGTATCAAAAGGAACAAGGTCAAGACCGGCTACTACTTTTAGGGATAAAGTAACTACTATGAATAGATTGCAATCTAATAAAGTAATTTCGAAAATTGATACTGAAGTTCAATCTGATGAAGATATGTTTGATATATAGTTTTATAAATAATATAATAAAGTACAATAATATAAATAATGAAAAGTACAATATTTTGTGATATTTGTACTACAAAAAAATATTTGTAATTATATATTGTGTTTCATTATATATTCTTGTACATGGTCTCTTAGGCATTTGACATTAATCACAGCATTATTTACTATATCTTGATCATGTTACAAGAATATTTCAAATTTCTTTTGTAAATATATGTGTGAATAACTTTCAAACATGAATACAGCTTACAATTAGAGGTTAAACCTGTTATGAAAAAATTATAAAAATTTATTATTTTGATAGAATAAAATATTGATGAATGATATATTTCTGAATATTTTTATGAATTGAAAGAGAGAGGAAATAATAGTCTTGGATAATTTTCTAACAATAAGTTATAAGTTTTTATTCACATAAGTTATAGTTCACAAAAAATGTTTTAATTTATTGATCTATTGAATTGTTAGAAAATACAGAGATGTTTCTATCTTCAAAAAAACAGAAAAGTGATTTTATTATTAAAATAGATAGTATTATAAAGATGCAAGTTTTAACTTTAATATATATATATATATATATATATATATATATATATATAAAGTAATCTCTAAAGTTAGATCTCTAAAGTTGCATCTTTATAATACTATCCATTATATGTATATATATTACACAACACAATATATCCAAATTTGAGTATTACAATTGAATAGAATCAATTATTGCTAATAGTAAATATGTAATAAAATTTTTATTTTTATAACTGCTATGCATAATGTTTTCAGTTTCTTATTTTGATCTTTCAAAAAGAAACAAAAGTGAATATTTCAAATCTCATAAATATATTGTAATTTTTTTTTTCAATTAACATTTTTTTCATTAAATATTTTAACAAAATGTCAAAGAATTTTATAATTAGAAGATACACAATTTTTAAAATATTCTCAAATTTTGTACATACACTGGAAATAGTAGAAGAATTTTAAATAATCTAAGTTAAAATTAACATTTCAAGCTAGGTAATCATTTTTTAAATTTTTGAATCTGAGGAGCACTTATTTTCACTTTTCCAGGTATATTCCTAGCTATTGTCTCATCTTTAATTGCCTTTAGTAGGTCTTTCTCTCGCGAAGAAATTTCTCTGTCTCTGAGAAATACAGCCACAGCTGTTTTTGCAGCTTTACCTCTTTTTCCAATACCAGGTGTCAATTTCACTTTAAACCTGAAATGAATATTACAGTTCATTGTAATATCTTATTGTAGATAAGAAATTATTTTTACACCAACAATTGTCTTACTTGTAATTTTGTAAGGTATTGTAAGGTGCAACTACAGGTACAGCAAACAGTAATTCATCTTCTAAGAAAGGTTTTCCTGTTAATTGATCAAGCATGTCAACTTCAGGAATTGGACCTGTGTCTTCGTCATCAATGTTATCTGGAATGTGCACAGACTGCAATGGAACGTTTGGTTTTGGATTCTTTTTTTTCCCTTGTTGTTTTGGACCTGATGGATCTTTTATTTTATTTTTCCTTTTATCTTCTTTAGCTGCACCTGCTGACTGTGAATTCATGAAAAAGAGTATATATGTTAGTTTATAAATAAGTTTATAACATATAAATATGACATAAGGTTGAAAGAAAATAGAACCTGCAAAACAAGCATTGAAAGTCGTCTATCTTCTTCATCTTGATCTTTGTACTTTTCTTTCATTTTCTTTAGTTTTCCCTTTTGTCCTCTTTTAAAGACAGGTTGTTCCTTTTTTTTGTTATCATGTTCATTTTTGTCACTTTTTTCAATCTTTTCTGTTTCTTCTATTAAATGTTCTTTTTGTTTTGCTTTTGTATGTTTCTCTTTAGTTGATGTATTTATTATAACAGGCTTATCATCTCCTAAATAAACTACATTTTCTTCCGTATTTTTTTGCATTTGTATTAAAGGTTGATTGTTATCAACATGTAGTTTTACCCTATTTTGTATAAGAATATTTCATATAGTATATATTAATTGATTCTAGTTATAAAAAAAGTTTTATAAATCTAATGATAAAATTCAAAGTTTTATATTAACTTACTTTGGGCCTGAAAGATCAATTTTAATTTGTGTATCAGGAAATTTATATTTTATGTCTTCATCGTCATCTTCTTGACAGGAATCTTTATTAGTATTATTTTTTGCACATGATTCTAATTTCTCTTGATCTTCTGTTAAACGATCCTCCTCTTGAATTGAATTTAATGTATTTTTATTTTCTAAATTTTCATCTAAGAAAAAAAGTGTGTTATTAAAAATATATCAATAATCGTAATAATTTTATATAATTTTAAATATATTGCATTATTTACCTTCATCTGAATCACCTTCTAATTCTATTTCTTTATCATCTTCAATTATCGAATCTTTCTCACTTTCCTCATCTACAACTTTAACTCTTCTCTCATCTTTATGTCGTTCTATTGAACTGTCTTCCAGACGAAACATCATACCCAATCCCATGATTAATTGACTTTGTGTGAGATAATTTTTTTTTCCACGTATCATGAAGGATCCAGTAGTGAGATATTCTCCAGTAGGTGCACTCTTCGATACTTGATCATGATGTACCCACCACGCACTAGCTATTACTTTGGAATCCCAGGCTATACTATGAATAGAATATTAATCATATTATAATAATATAATAACATAAAATACTTTGAAAGGAACATATAAAAATTTAAAGATTATTATATTGTAAAAATAAAGATCAACATAACTCTGTATACCTGTATGCAACAGCCATTGTACCAGCCTCTGCTAACGATTTTGGTGGTACAGGATTGCAACTGGGATTTTTTATTACGACAGAGCTGGCACCAGTTAAATCTGCGTGAACATATAAATCTCCTGCCTTTAGATATCTTTTCACTATTAATTCATTCTGCTGTTGATCTCTTCCTCCAATCACTATATATATGTTATGTAAAATTAATATGTAGAATTAATAAAATTGTAATTCAAATTTGTGCAAAAAAAAGATTACCTAAATAATTTTCAGATGTAATAAACCAATAGAATTTTTCAAACCAATAGGTTTTTCTTAATTTATTAATTGTATGTATAGTTTGAACTTCTTTCAGTGTTTGCTTTGTTTTTCTTTCTGCTGATTTTAAAGCTTTTCCCTGGGATTCTATTGTTTTTTGGTGCTTCCTAGCGGCTGACTTTTTTTGACTATAATAATTTTTAGCATTACTAAATGCCGTTTGGGCTAAATCTATATCGACGAGCATAGGCTTCAGCTCAGATTCTTCATCACTGTCTTCATAAGGATTGTGTAACAGCAAAGTAATGTGATTTGTTTCCAGTTTTAATTGTTTGATAGCAGTAGCAACAGGATCACCTACTACCTGAGCTTCTTTCAATAAAATTTGAATATCTGGCCAAGACATCTGATTTGCCAAGGCACTTTGTATGGCTAGTATAGCATTATCCACTAAAACTTGATTTCTTGAAATCAATTCTGCCTTTTGCTTATCTAATTCCTGTGTCTTTTCCAATGTAATTAATCTCTGATCATGATCTTTTTTTACTCTCTCTAATTTTTGTAAAGCTTCTTTTTCCTGTTGCAAAACCTTTAAATCTAGTTTTTGTCCTTCCATTGTGGAAAAATATTCATCCACTGCAGCATCAAAAGAATCAAATTCTTTATATGGTTGATTCTTGTACTGTTCAAACAAGAAAGGGTGAAATTCAATATTAGCAAACATGAAAGTTTCCTTGCCATCTTGACTCAATTTTGCTTCTTTTTTCTGGATAATATAGCCTTTTGAAACATGTTTTTTTGCATACTCCATGATATTATCTGCATCTTCAAGTGCTAGAATTAATTTTGGCATATCTTTAGTGACATCAAAATCTTTACCAATTTTGCAACCAAAAGTAAATCCAGCTTTAAGTAAAACATGATCGATTACAGCTGAACCAAATTCTAATAGTGGATTCAACACTTTTTTAAGATTCTCTCCTTCTTTAGCTTTCTGAATACGTTCATGAATTACATTTATAGGTGGCATTGTTGCAGAATGTGCTCTGTCTGATGGATATTTCTCTTTCACTGCAAATCTAGATATTATATAATTTTATTAATATTTTATATGATTACATGTATATATTCTAGATTGTATAGGCATATAATGTACATATTTACCTAATTTTATCTCCTTCTACATGAGGTCTTAAAACATATAATATTACCATTTCATGATCAGTGAGGATTATATTACCACGATCAAACACTTCTAAAATTATATGATATGCAGCCTCGCCACTTCCAAATTGCAAATTTATTATTCGATCCATACCAATTTGAGTGAGACTCTCTAATCTTTTATTTTTAAGATGTTTGCGCATCTGTATACAAAATTATATTGATTGCGAGACAAATATATTTGTCGTTGTGTAATACTGAAGTTATTTCATACAATTCAAAATAATTCTTATTTATAAATACCTTCATGGAGAAGCCTGAAGGGGCTACATTTTTTGGCCATTCAAAATTTGTCGTGTGCAGTCTATTACCAGATTCAAGTAAAAGAACACATTTTTCTTCACTGCGTTGAAAGCGTATGAGATATGTACGATTATCTATATCATATATTTGATTGACACGCATGCCAATAAGTCTAAAAATTTTTATATAAACATAAAATAATTTACATATAATCATTAAGTTCGAAATATATGTGATATTCGTATTCTCGAAATTTATATTATATTAGTATATATAGCAAAACATTTATATCAATATTTATAACAATAGTTAATAATAGCAATTAAAAATTTAATAAGTGCGATATAACATTTATTTAAATAAGATAATATATAGTTTTATATTTTTTACTAAACTAAATTCTACGTTTTAAAAGATTAAATATATGTGTATTTTTGGTTATAATCTCTCATTTTCCTATAAAATTCGAAATAGAAAGCTTTTTATCTTTTACTTACTTTTGTAATTCAGTAATTGAACATACAAGGTCGTAAGTGTTAAATCGTGTCTTCATTTTTAAGCAAATTTGATTATCCCTTGGAAAAATTTACTGAAAATCGATGACAGCTGATGTATTTTACTTGCACAATATGATGCTACGCGCACTAGGCACTAGAGTATATTCACGTACATACATAATAAGCGAAATGTACATATCAATCTTTAAACGTGTTTATCAGAAATTTATCTTTATGTAAGATTGTTATCATATCTTTATCTAAATTATAGCCTCTAACAACATATAAATTATATTTTATTTGAATTATATACACACACACATTCTTCTTCTCCAAAGTGAATGTTAATAGTGCAATACTAGTTTTATAAATAGAATTATTCATGTAAAATAATTAAAATTAAAAACAAAACAAATTTATACATGCTAAAGTTTTATTAATCAAATATATAAAATGAGTAAAAGAAAAAATAATTAAAAACAGTATTAATTAATAAATTTTAGATACATGTATAAATACATCTAAAAGAATGCATATATATATATATATATATATATATATATATATATATACTCTGATAGATTTGGCTAATTATATATATATATATAAAACAGAGTTCAATCAATTAGAAAATTCTTGATTATATAAAAAAACTTAAAAAAATTGTTTTTTATAATTATACATTATAATTTAGTTTATATATATGTAAAAAAAACTTTGAAAAGGTAGTACATAAAGAAAGAAGATACAATATATAGATTTTAATTTTTTTTTTATTCAATAATATGAATAAAATGTAAAGTTTGCGGAAATTAACGATAAGATTTCTGGTATCGAGCTCGAGCACCTGGACCACCAAACTTCTTCGGCTCACACCTTCTTGGATCGGCAACAAGAAGAGTACGGTCATACTGGATAAGGATATCCTTTACTTCTTTTTTACTAGCTTCATCAACATCTACAATATAATCGTCACATTACATAAATCATTATATAACATAATTCTCTCAATATTTAAGTAGTCAATATTTATATACTTACACTTTTGATAGTACGCAACTAGAGCTTTAGAAATAGCTTGACGAATGGCATAGATCTGTGCAACGTGACCACCACCACTCACTCTCACTCTGATATCAACTCCAGAAAACTTTTCCTGAAATATAAATGTATGAAATATAGTGTCTTTCTCTAGAAAAAGTTACATTTCACTTGTGCTTGTATTTAAAATCACATTTATTCTCAGAGGCCTGTATTCAGAACATGCTTACAAGATGGTAGCGTGTTTTATATAAAACAGATTTTTCTATTGGATAACAATATACTAACATCTTTATAAGTATGTTTTGAATACAGACTAGAAACTATTGTTCTAATCATAAACTATTATTTTTAGGGAAATAAAGATCATAAATATTAACTTCGACTACAAGTAAAAGGAATGTATTCATTTCTAATAATTTGCACTAATCTTTTCTGTTAATTGTAAAAATTAACAAGGAAAATGAATCAATTAATTAATTATTCGAATTATCAATTTCTTTAACTTGAAATATTTATATATAAAAAATTCTGTCTATGTTTGCATTATACTTAATCGTTACTTACTTTTCCCAGCAGTAGAATAGGTTCCTGCAATTTGTACTGCAACACGCGGGGCTCCACCAGCTCCAGCGGTCGACCATTGACGCGGAGATTTCCACGTCCACGTTTGCAGTATGCGACTGCAGTCGCGCTTTTCTATCACGGATAAGAAGTCATATTAGACATTTACATCGTGTAAGTACAAGACACGCGCAAATTTAACCTCACTTTCATTGTTAAACTTACCTTACGTCCGAAGACTTGTACAGAGTGGATCGGCTCTTTTTGTTTCTGAAAAGAAAATTATGTGTTACAATTTTTTTTTCGATCAATGTTTCTTTTTATTGAAAAAATATTACAATTAGAAATAATCCTTAAAAATTACCTTCTGCATTTTGATGACCTGACAACACGTTGGGTGAAGAGGAACAGAAAGGAAGTCGGTCTTACTCCATTCTGTGTTTTCATCGATATGACTACGTTAATCAAATGAGATATCGTTTCGTGTAGTCGAAAGAACTATTTCCAAATAAGAATATAATTCACCCGCGTTATTATTGTGTTAAAATTAAATAACGATTATTTCTAATAATTTAAAGACCGAATTATAATAATTTTTTTGACTCTTAAATTTTAATTTTCTTTTTAATTTTTGTTAATTAAATGTAATAATATTGTATTTTTCATAAAGTTATGGCAAATATGTTCGAGTACAAGTGTAAGAAACATTGTTATTATACCTATTTTAAATCAATTTGTACGAATAACGTGTTTGTAAAATCTGGACAAAATGTGGTTTGAATTTGGCGCCTTTTCTGTCGAGGGCGCCACGCGACAGATACGCGTCACATTTGCGCTAGTATTCGCGCGCATTTATAGTGTCTCAAAGATCGAGTAAAGTCGCATTCCCGGGATTTCTCGCTTGTGTTTATTCGTATAAAATGAGTTCGGACGAGCAAATTAATGTCGGGAGTGTCAAATTAAGTGCTGTACGACCGTTCAATTAATTAAGTAATAATTTTAATAGTTTGAGTGTACATAATTTCTATATAATTTATAAGAATGTGCTATGCTTCATCTTCCGCGGAAATGTGGCAAAGTTTAAACATGGTTTCTCAAGGTAAGAGGCAGATTATTTCTAAACATTATTTTTATAATTTTAATCTGACAGTCCCATTGATCCATGACGATAAAAAACTATTCAAGATCGTTAATCGCTGTTTGACGTGAGTTTAATAAAATAAATGATGTAAAATAATTGTATAAAGAAAAAGCAAAAATGAAAATAAAATGTTGATAGATTGTAAATTAATTAACAACGATTAAATACAATGAATCATGATTTTATTTGTTATATAATAATATCTACAATAAAAATACCATATCGTTTGAAAAACAATTTTCGTGTTACAATTATACAGTAATTTTATATAATAATATTTAGGTTTTCGTTCCAAATAAGATGTAGCGATGAACATACACCTCGCGCAGTGGGAGTGAGAAAATACATTTTTTTGTTGCAAATTCCGCATTATGGTTTCTTCACTCAGTGTGTGTATGTGCGTGTACATGTGTGTTTATGTAATATGTATATGTGTTTATATGTGCATCTTTTTTTCTCTTTTCGAGTGTCAACTTCTTTACCATAAAACACCCGAGATGACACCACGCGTTTAACCGCATTATTATTCTATCTTTTTGTCTGCTCGTCTCGTTTTTTTCTATTTCATATTTTTTTTTTATATTTTGAAAAAAGGGGAGTCGGAGGGGATACGAGGGTGTCGTCTCGAATGTCTCACTTGTTTCGCCTGTGCCACACGCACGCAATTCTTTCTTTCTTTTTCTTAGTATATGCGGAGAGTGTGTTGTAGAAAGTGTTGGACTATAGAGCGATCCAACTTTTCACCGAGATGCCGGCTTTGCATGGCGCGGATATAATATATCCCCGAATAGTCTCTAAATTAACTACACTTAATAGTTAATAGTATCGTAATGTCATCTCAATATATATATCATTGTATTAGTTTTATCATAATATATAGAAAATACATATAACAATTATTTAAATGACTCACAATCAATCATCTTGCCATAACGCACGTATACGACGAGCACGCGCACGTGGCGCTCGTGCGCGTATACGCGTTTATGTGCGCATATGCGTGTATATATATATATATATTTTTATCTATATATATATATATATTTATATATATATATTTATATATATTATCGGTGTGTTAATTACATGATATTTTTACACTCGTCGTACAGAGGGAGAAAAAGAATAGCGCGGAGACTCGAGAGGGTGGGTATGGGGCAGAAAAGGAATAGGTCTCTCACACATTTACATTGTCTCTTCGCTCATACTAGTGCTAGTTTAAAAGAAAATTCATCGAAACCTAGTCGATATCTTACAAACATTTTTGTCTACCTTGTACTGTAGTACGTATCCTTGCGTCTAGCGAACATTGTCTCGTCATACATGTGTCTTTTGACAGGCATTCCGCCGTGCCATTGACAGCTCTATTATTTGATTAAATTTTTTTCTGTCTGTCAACTTTCCCGGTTTGATTTACCTGACTTTCTTGTTGAATTCGATGTATCATCCGCATTTTCTACGCGTATATTCTGTGCTTTACGATGTGTATGCCTTTTCAAGACTTGACACATGAAAACCTATGTGTGCGTATATTGTTTGTGTGTATGTATTTGTATACGCGTGTCTGTATATAAAGATATAGATATCGGAAGAGAGAGAAAAATTATCTTTGTGGCTTTTGGCATGAGTATTTTAACGAAATCATTTTTGTACAGCTGGTGAATCGGATTAAATTTGAAGACATTTTTTTGGAAAAGGCATTATTGTTGGATGTAATTGTGCTATCCAGCGAAAGACTAATGGAATAAATTGAAATAAATGTAAGAGAAATTAATGAACAAAGTATTACTTTGAAGTACCATTTGTTCTCGGATCCTATTCACCTGCTGTATATCTTTTTCGCTATGTTCGAAAACATTTTGAAATTACTTAAACTATTTTGATTTAGCTCCTATTCACCTGCTGTATATCTTTTTCGCTATGTTCGAAAACATTTTGAAATTACTTAAACTATTTTGATTTAGCAAATTTTTTTACAATTCATACGTATGATTGTTATATTACAGTGTAGAATAAATAATGTGCAATTTTTCCCTCTCTCTTTCTTTTCTCATGTTTTTAATATTATTTTAAAGGAGATGTCACGAAAGATGGCTTCGTTATTTCCGTGATGTTTCCTCTTTGTTAACGTTATAATTAAATTCAGGGTCGTCTTTATATTTACATATTTTGCAGATGATCATCATTATGCATTATAAAAGCTATTATTCATATTTAAAATTATTTCGCATAAAAAATTTTCTTTTTTATGATAGTATAATATATATTTTTGTATTGTAACATTGTTAAAAAAGGCAATATATACATATATATCGTAGTTTGATTTAATAAACTATACGTGTAAAATTTCGCAAAATTAATAAGGAATATATAAATGTCCTTATGTTTTGATTTTTGCTTTGATTATTATTTTCATAATCGATGACGAAAGACGACCCTGAAAAAAATTATTTCTCAATAATGATGGTTTATCAGAAAAGATGAACCGTCAGTTTAAATAATATCAAAAATTTTTCATAAACTGTGCATTTAGTGTTTGATCGAAGCCGCGGATTATTGACGATTCTTACATCAACGACTCTCAAAATCTTCGTCTCATGGTAGCATAAATATAGTGCAATTGTTAAAAGTCTCCGAAGGTTTCAATTAACAATGAAATTCATGAGAAGGCTCGTTCGCATCTCAGCTCTTTTCCCAGTTGCGGGTAATAAGCCAAAAGTATATCTAAATTCATCTACAACTTCTAATTGAAGGGAGGAGGGATACGAAGTTTCTAAAGTCCTCCACCGATTAAAACGCTCCAAAAGATGTCTTCTTTTTTTCTTTTTAAATTTTTTTCGACACTATATTGAGCGGAGAGGTATTGCTATATGGTTGTCAAGAAGAATCGTGTCGTATTGATATGTCAGACATTCGTATCTCGTCTCTTTCGTTTTTTTTTTTTTTTCGTGTTGTTCCATCACTCTCTCTCGTTTTCTCTCGCTCTCGCACGCACTCGTACAACGCGATCTTTTAGCCCCTTTTTAGCGTTTTTCACCCGCGTCGCTTTTCCAAAAAACGACGTGCGCGAAAAAAGACGCGTGGGAAGAAAAAGAAATAATACAACTGTTAAACGGATACCTAGGAAATTCTCCTCTCTGCTGTAAAGCTGGACGTACGCGTACGCTCATTTTATATTCTACGAGGAAAGACAAGTGTGAAGGAGAAAGGGATACTCTTACAATTTTATATACACGCACGAGGTCGGGGATACAAAAGTAAACGACACCGAGCACGACAGCAACACACCGACCGATTTATGCAGATTGCGAGACCCACTCTTGACATACATAAAAATATGCGCGAACACCTTTGACAATCATAAATATATATATGTATATATACATTTATATTATTATGTACAACTTACGGCGCGGAAAGATTGCTCAGAGAGTCAAGGGGGAATTGGCGTATCTTTTCAAGAAAATATTCGTCCAGCCCAGCGAGGGGATGCGATTAAAAGGATTTTCTTCGGGTTTTCAGGCCTCTCGTCCATAAATTTCGAGTATAAAGGGTGTCTTACATGGCTGGCTTTATCGAGAATTAGCTTTATCTATAGATTAACATTTCTTCCTTTTCTCGTTTTATAGAAAATGATAAAGCCAATTAAACCAAGATTAAGGTGAACGATTGTTTCGATAAAACCAGCTCATAATCCCTTCGAAATTATCGACATTCTAACGACGCTGATTGCTTTTCGATATCTCGATCGCACCGAGTGACACATTTCGCGATCGCTTTACGATTCAGCGATAATTAATGGCACATATCTTTAATGGCTCATATTCTCGCCGCGCATTTAGCACTAAATGCGTGTGTCCAAAATTCTTGTCACATGATCGCGGTTTTCACATTGCAGAAATAAGACTCGCAATCGGACAGCTACATTTAGTATTAAACATGCCGCTAAATAGGCGAATCCATATAGCTTCACCGTTACTGACCATACTTCTTAAAATACTGTTTCCTTTATATGAACTACTTAAAAAATACATGAAGAATCCTCGCGAGATATCGCCGTCGCAGACACACGCGAGCGGGACGTTATTCCTCTCTAGATCACTTATCCCTTATTCAAAGCTGCAGCTGTGATTTTTGCATTTCTGTGCAATACATGCTTACCCGTTAACAGCATTTAATATACGGAAAAAATTCGATTATGCGCTTTTTTTTTTCATAAGGCCATCTCGAGAGTTTGTCAATAATCGTATAACTTAATTTTATCTATCAAGAAGAATAATTATATTATTAATTTTATTGTTAATAAACAATAGCTTATTTAAATATATTTATATGATTAAAATGACATTAATATATAATTTTTTTGTGAGAAAAAATGAGCGAAAAATTTTTAACAAATTCACGATTTATGTTCGCGTTAAGAAATTAAACATCGTTCAACCTTCAACATCGTTTTGATTGTCAAGAATGATATCAACAGATCAGAGTGCCTCTCGAGGATAGCCCTAAATCATGTGTACGACGAGTACTAGCTCGCGACGCAGTCGTTGAATTAATCGATATCAGAAGTAAGAAGGATCGGGGAAGTGAGGGTGCTTTTTTTCCATGTACGAGTACGACACATATAAAATCCATGCTCTTTATACATGTTATTATTGCATACTACACGTTCGCCGCTGCGGGCCACGAGGCGCCTCTCTCCTCTCTCTTCTCGCTTAAAAAGTATTTAAATCTTAAAAAGGGTCGGTGGCTGAGGAACGGGAAAATCTACGAAAGGCTCTTAACGAGCCAGGCTTGAACGCGTTTTAACACGATCGATGTTGAACAAGCGAAGCGAGTAAGAACGAACGAGTCATCTTTCTTCTTTTTATTTTACACAATTCGAGCTTGATGTTGACGACGAAATATTCCTGAAAATTTATTCGGAAAATTTAAAAGCGCAGAAAAATTTTAAAATCTAAAAATTTAGGTAAACATACGTGATGATTTTTTTATCTTTATTTCACGGAAAATAAGATTAACTCTTTCTTTTCACTCGGATCGCTCGAGATTTATAAATAGCCTAGATTTTGATTCTCGCAGTCTCTCTATATATTTTTTTTTTTGCTGCATTTGTGGCTTTGACCCAGTTCTCGTTGCCTCGAGATTTTTGATTGAGTGGTTAGATTTGATTATAATTTGGCACAGTGATTATTGTTGAGCGTTTTTCTCGGGAACGCTCGTGCGAGGACAATCTTATCAGTACGATCGAGGGAGGTAGATCTTCACGATTTACTGATCCAGTCGTAATATATGTTAACGCGACAGTGTAGCATGATAGTCTGAGCGATAGTTGGATCGACTCATTCGTGATGTGTGACTCGATACAGTTTGATTTTCCGGCAAAAGTGCATCGTTTAATTATTGATGAAAGAATAATGTCCGATATTAGTAGATACTGGCATTGAGTTTTCGCGAGAAAGCGTATCCCTTGATCGTCGTTTTCGCTTTAATTTCTTGAGCGTCGTCGTTATTTGTCATCGGATTTTTATGGATTTTTATGAATACAAGGGGAGCAAAAATGTATGCGAATGCAGACGTTGATATTATAAAAATCATCGTCATACCTTTTGGTCACAATAGTGTACATTGAGACTCGTTGTGATAAGTCTGGAAGCCGCAATAATAACGATAGCAATAATTACGAGATGTACATTTAACATACAATAAAATTAGACTCGCTGTATTCGCGAACAATAATATTAGCGACAAGTTATCGGAAGTACCAACGTCACCTTATGGACTTTGCGATAGTTTGCTTATGCTGCTGTAAATCGCTGTCTCATCTAGAAATGACGTCGAAAATGCCTTGGAACAAGTGTTTCTCAATGTGATCGCACAGGTTATATAAAGCGCCTCTTTTCGTGAATGTCAATCAACGCTCATACAACTCAATTTTCATTACAGCACCGATTGCACAAGGAGATCATTTAGGAAGAAGGTATAAACGTTAACAATACAAGAACAACACAAACGAGCTGAAGTGGATAACGTGTGCGGATTCATTAATTTTAGAATGATTTATTATATGGATAAAATTAATTCCATTATATGAATGAAATTTTTATCAAAAATTAAAATTTTTATGTACCTTGCGATACTCATGATAATAAGTATAATCGGAGAGTAATCTCATCGTATAGGAATTAAAAATTTTACGAGTGATTACGCTTCGAATTATTTGCCGAAAAAATTGCGTTGATCTCAATTTTGCATCGTATAATGAATTTTGCACGAAATGTCCACACTCGTATCCACTGTCGCGCCCGTGCGACAAAGATTCGCATTATATTCTACCTAGAAAAAACATTATTATGACAGAATCTAACACGATCAGGGCTCTCTACATACATCTGCACCTTATAAATTAATACTTTCCGTAAGCATTCACACCCACAGTCAAAGTGCCACAACTCACATTTAAAGGACTAACTAACGGAAGATTGTCTGCTTAGGGTCTTTTTCATCCACGTCAATGCATCCATGAGGCGAAGTGCCGCATGACACATTCATCGAGGATCTCGTCAGTGCTCTCGCCGATCACATACACACACACAAAATTGTATAATTGTTAATTATAAATTGTATTCATAGGAAACGAGATTAGTGCCATAAAACTTGTTATTATTTTGGCACGAGTTTGTATGCGCTTCGGTTACTCTATTTTCTATTTCGTTATCATTACGTTATCATGCCTGGTAGAAATCCAATCTATTGTAAAAATACTTTAAATTGCAAAAAGCATTTTAAAACCAGAAAAACATTCTTTATCTAGCTTATTGACCTTTCTTCATTTATGAGACTCATATCGTTTCTTACGAATATTTCGTGATTATCGGCACCTCCGACAATAGTTGCACAATCACTGAAGGAACTTAAATATATTGGCCACTTGTGCGAATTAGTTTCTTATTAATCGATAAACAATTGCGAGGCGGTTTCCCCGTGCGTCATGGATGCAGAGCTCCCTCGGCCACGACACTTTTGCTATCTACCGAAACTACTATTTACATCAATTCCTTGTAGACATAGCTAGCGTTTTACAATTGAGAGATATACATTAAGTATAGAATCTCGCTGGAAAGAAACACGCACATGTACATTCATCAGTCATTCGGCCATCTCGCTCAGTCATCTCATTCGCGCTTGCAACTATTTTTTTTTAATTTTTTGTTGTTGCTCTATCACTCTTTGCCTCTTATCACAACACCAAACAGTGCCTACTTCGAATGAAAAAGACCCGATACGGGGCCTCTCTTAGTTGCGCTACGGCAGAAGTATCTCTATTAACAACCGTTGTTAAGATAATGGATAGTTACTCGTCCCGCTGTTGAATTCGCACGCACTTTACATCCCGGCGACACACTGCTAGACACATTCTTCGCTTCTGTTACCTCCGTGATTAAAATCTTGATGAAAAAATTGTACAATTTTCTTTTATACAAATATCGATTTAAACATTTTAAAGCTCTCTCAGAGATTTTATTTATTTTCTTGCGTCGTAAGATTATTAACGTTTTCCTGAAGAAGTAATGTTTTCGTGTGCTATCAATTTGCAAATGAATCAATAAAAAAAATTGTAATACACATATGTTTTACAATTACTGATGCTATAAATATTTTTCTATTAATTATTATATTTAACATATATGTTAAATCACGGAAGTTATATCGAAGCTAAATGAAATTTCAGGTGCCCCTCCTAGATGGTATGGATTCAGACGTTCTTCCTTACAATTTCGTAATGAAAACAAGGTAGGATTGAAAACAGATTTTTCGTAATTATTATTTATGTTTTATGAAAAATTTAATTTAGTTAATATCTCGCCAATGCGTTGCAAAAACATCGAGATAATTTTATTAATGATAGAAAGATTGTATTTTGTACAAAATCTTATGGAAACATAGGCAGTGAAAAGGGAGAAATTGGCTGGTTAAAACCGAACTTGTAATTCTTAAAGGTAAAATTGCGGAACCAGGTACACACGTTGGCTATCGCTAATTTGCTTTGGCACAATGTTAGCATGTTGCTTAAACTTTGACAGCAGTTGACAATAAGAATGGACTAGAACTATTTGTCATTAATGCGGAATTATAAATTCAAGATACAAAATTAATTTTTCTGTTCCCCAAAAATTAGAAAATCATAAAGTATAATAATGTCAACTATAATTAAAATGACATTTTGCTATATATAACTTGCAATATATACTCGATTTTCGTGAATTAGCTGAAGAGTAAAAAGATTATAATTATTTAATTTATTATAGAACATGGTAGAAAATATATCTTTAAATATATACGATCGAAATACACAAAGTGAAATGCAATTTGGATAATTCTATTAGATTCGCTGGATTTGCAACGCAAAGTACTTGCTGGAATCAAATAGGTGATTTTCTCAATATTATTCTTTTCTTTTATCTGCATTAATCCAATTACAGAAAAAAAGAATTTCTCTCTTATTGATAAACATGCTTACACTTGCGTAAGCTGATATTGACAAGTTCTTCATTCATCGCTTTTCTATCTTTCTTTCTCACTCTCGTTCTCATTTCCCCTAATATCGTAGTTAAAAGTCAACGATTAGTTACCAGAACACAAGGCACTTGGCTTACACATCATACATGTCTTTTTTGTTATTAATTTGCTTTTTGGTATAGCTCGGTGTTGAGATAGCTGGCGCAAGACGCGCCGCGGCGGACAATGCGAGATAGATATTGCTATCGAAGAGCAATAATTATGATAGCTTAACATAGAATTCGTAATCGATCCAACTTTTAAGAAGATATATGACGCGATAATGAAATCTTTTGAGGACGTATGTTGAATGTTATAGTTGATTGAAGTAGTACAATGTTACATAGTGAATCTACGAAGATAGCTTTGTCTTCTATAATAATATATATATGTATATATACTTTCCTATTAAAATATTTATTAAAATTGTCTTAAACATTCGTTTTTTTTCTATTATATCAGATAAAATATTTACTCTCATGAGAAAGAAGCTAGGAAGATTTTCATCTAGAATCTCGCGTCTATATAGAATCATTATCGAAGATCTCGCGTCTTGTCACAGATCGCGGTGCGTCTTCCGACGTACGATGAAAATAGCACTCACCTCACATACACAATATTCATAGAAGAAAATAGTCATATATATATGTATATGTCGTACATATAATATATATACTATCTATGCAATGCAGTAATAATATATATAATATATATTTACTTTATATATATTCAGTATTTGTCTTAATATATATATATATATATATATTCATTTATAAACGACGGTTAGATTATTCAATTACATCTCAGTATTAAAACTCCTCGCCCTGTCTCTTTCTCGCTCTCGTACACACAGGCAGACACGTACGCGATCGCACTTTCACTCGTTTTTTTTTCGCTTTCCTATCATCGTAGTAGTAGAGTTTAATGGTACACTTAATGCTCGTGCTGTCGTGAGGCAGGATTTTCGGTATTTCCTCTTATGCCTTTCCTATATTTTTTTTTTTTTTTTTTTTAACACGGACCCCTAAAGAAAGCCGATCTATAATGATCCGATCGGTCGAAAGTATATATATATATATATGTTTATATATTTTAACATGTAGCGTCGATCTACGCAGAACGTATTTTTCTTTGATTCTTTGTTTTTTATTTGATTACATGTTCGACAATGACTGGTGCAAATCGGTCAGTGATGTTTCTGGATGTTCTTCGCGAGTTTCTTGATTTCGTTTTTTCCGTCTTGTGTGCGTACTTTGCGAAAACTGAAAATCGCGAACTATTAAATAAACACCGATCTGTCTTTTCTCTTTTTTTCTGATGATTACATGTGGCTATATATGTATCAGCTGTGCTTACTTCATAATCGCCACTGATTATGTACCGAAGTCCCGCCACTCACGATTCAGAAGAAGCGTGGGATTTCTGTATTTTTTCTTTTTTTTTTTTTTTTTTTTTTTTAACGAACAACATCGACATTTAACGCAGCAATTACAGGGCCGAACGGCCCTCTCTCTCTCTCTCTCTCTCTCTCTCTCTCTCTCTCTCTCTCTCTCTCTCTCTCTCTCTCTCTCTCTCTCTCTCTCTCTCTCTCTCTCTCTCTCTCTCTCTCTCTCTCTCTCTCTCTCTCTCTCTCTCTCTCTCTCTCTCTCTCTCTCTCTCTCTCTCTCTCTCTCTCTCTCTCTCTCTCTCTTTCTTTCTTTCTTTTTCTCTGTCTCTCTGTACATCATATTCCATTTTGTATATATATATAAATATATATTGTGTAAGCGTATGTATACATATGTACGCAGCGATACATATATACACATATGCTACCATCTGAGTCAATATATGCATGTGTATAATATAGTAATATCGCTTTGTCTCCATATATTCAATATATATATATATATATATATATATATATATATATATACAAATATATATATATATATATATATTGAATAAAATGGTTTGTATATATGTATGCGCGATGTAATCACTAGTTTAATGTATATAAGTATCGCTTTTCAACATATAATACTGATGCGCAAACGCTCGTTGACCTGACTAAGCCGTTCGATTAACTCTTATAATCAGACGCAATCCCAATAACTCGAGTTCGCTTTTCATTTATAATCCGCATCTTATTTCGATGCTACACTCTGCCAGATTACGAACCAGATTATAACGCGGCTTCTACCTGGACAAAGAGGAATCGAAAATTACCCCGCAAACACTTCCGATAAAATAAACGAGTTCTAAGTATATAAAATGTACTTTTATCCACTTTGCTAACATGTATCAACTATTTTTCACATTCTACATGCATTAAAGTCGCTTATCGAAGGAATTAATATTTATCGAAGCTTGAAAAAAATTCACATATAAAAAAATTATGAGTCGATCAATAGATTGACAAGTCGTCGATTTTAAAGATTGCCAAATCCACGATAACAATGAAAATTATTAGTGGAAACTCTTACAAGCTCTCTACATGATTTCCTATAAGTTTTATAAGTGTGCTAATTTTCTTAACGCATCAGAGAATTTTCGAAGTCCTCGCATTCGCAGATAATTCCCGCATCGTTTGTGCTGTTCTCGAAGATTATATTAATGTGATGGAGTTGCTTCTTCGTAGAGTTCTAGAGGCCTCCTTTGGGGTTTTTCTTTTCTCCTCAATGAATTTATCTCTCTTTTTTCTTTGTTCATCGATATCACTTTATAGGAGATTAAATTAGGCTTTCGTCGGCAACTCGATACCACATCGCATTTAAAATTGACTGAACTGTGCTTAAGTATGTAAACAACGCATTGCAGCTTCCTGCCAAAAGTGGATTGCGAGTATCATCATAGTAGATGCTAGGAAAATCCATTCAAACATGAGAGTTTTTAATAGATAAAATTTTGCAAATTGTAATATTGACTATTATTAGAAATTAAAATTAATATTAAATTAAAAATCAAGTAATAGCTAAATTTAAGATAAAATCAAAACCTTGAAATTGTTTGAAAGCGTAAATTTATAAAGAAAAAATATTGTCAAACAAAGAAATAAAAATAATATTAAATTTTCGCGATCACTCATGGAAGGCAACTGCAAGGCATTTTGTTATCGAGCTTTTTAAAGCAGAACTTAGTCGGCCAGCTGTAGTTAGTCCACACGTACTTATAACGCATTTAATAATATATTGTCCATATTGCTTATGGCACCAACTTTTGAGCGATTTTATTACACAATCTGGATAAGAGAGATAATTGTGTTTTACTTCGTCCGTGCCCGCGTCTCTTTGAGCAAGGCAAGAATCTGATTAGGTGACAAGTAGCTAAGATAACGTGGACTCTAAATGTATAGATATACTTATAGGTAATATCTAGTTGAGCAGAGAGAAATATGAGAAAACAACGATAGTACAAACGCGTCACTTGAGTATATTGCTACCGAGCATGTGCTCCTCTTTCATTCTATTAGAATTATTGCGACAATATTTTTATACGAGCGAGAGGGAAATATATTGTACAAACGTGCACATTTTTTTTTACTCTTTAGATTTGTTCAGTATTTTAATTCGCATAGGAATTATGCTAAGACAATCTGATAAATTATATCTTTAAATATTATAACAATGGAAATAAATCTTAAATACATTTTTAAAGATTTTATATGGAGATAAAAATTTACATATCAACATAATACGGAAAATATATATGAATGACATTAAATATTTGATACATAGAAATACAAAGTTTATGCAATTATATGTTAGAATTCGCGCTACACCTCACGATCAACGCATCCCATTATCTTTTTAATAATCGTAATAACTGTCTTCGTATAAATTTCGATGTGACATGTGCGTGACTCTCCTACAGCTGACCATGTTCTAGTACATTAAAAACACTATTAACAATACGTTCCGTAGTAAAAGTTAATAGAGAATAGTATAACATCAAATAGAAGAGTACAAAGAACCATGCTGGCATATAGAGATAGACATTAAAGTAGATAATAGGTAAGAGGACGATAGATTACGATATCAATAATCCGTAATAACTTTTTTCACTTATTAAGAGTAATTTTGCATAAACGTTGATGATCATTTAGTAGACTTTTTTTCTCTTTAATACAATATTTTGAGCACATTCCTCAGGTGTATAACCACGCTACACTTTCTTCATCGAGTTGTACCAATATATTCCACAACTTATTAAACTCCACCAGTACTAAATTATTTAACAATTATCAAAGAGTTTTTTTTTATGAACATAGAAGCTATGGCGTGCATTGAACATTCTGTAGAAAATATTGCGCGCAAAATTACTTAAACCAACAGAATAAGTAGTATAATAGTTACTCTACAATAGTGATTACCCAAATAATAATAATTACCAAAATAAATTATCAATAATAATTATGAAATTAACTTAGTATATCAAAACATTACTAGCTCTACAATTATTTGCATATAGGAAATAATAATAAATTTAAAAGTATTCGTTGCCGAGAAAAGAAGTCTGGCTTTTTCTCTTTTACATATTGCTTGATTATTTTGCGCTTCTTCCATCCAACGACAATTCTAATTATATAACGTGTGTGTAAATTTTTAATTTGACCCACAACTGCGAATGCGGGATATCAGTATCTTTTTTAATCATTAATTTATTATATAGTGTTAGTTCAGTAATATAGGAGTAAAGAGAGTCTCGTCTATGATAAAAACAAAGACGATATTATTAATCACGATTAATGTCTTTTGTCAGCTTGTTATGGGATTTTGAAAATAAACATGAATAAGTATTTTAACAAATTAAATATGTAACTTGTGTCAACATAAGTCTAAACGTGCATCAACTTAAATAGGAGTAATATAATAACAACAGAACAGTAATTTTCGATATGAATAAACTGTTCATATCGAATATTAATTATCCAATAAAATGTAAAATATGAAGCAATACAACTGTTTAATAATTGTCAATGAGTGCAAAATGCTCCATTTGCACAGCCATTAAGTTAAGTTGGTAACTTCAAGTTATAATCGTCTAATCACATACACGTACGAGAGCACAAAAACAAAAATTATAGTACCATGTACAAATTTATCGATGATTTGTTCAGATCCATTCACTCGATGTTATCGCTATTCGATTTATGGCAGTACAATATCGGTACAACTCACTAGTTGATGGCACGGGTCCGCCTATGTACAAATATGTAATACCATATACCACATACCATTTAAATACATCACATAGTTATCATTTTGTTATATATATATATATATTCTTCGTATAGATATATATATATCATTTTTTTCTGTGACGTGGAGGGACTCGTTTGTACAATTCATGCATATCTTCGTTACAGTTTCATTGCTTCGTTTCATGCCTTCCCTATATTTTGAATAAGTAGCCTCCAGTACTGTATCTCATATTGCTACTGTTCTAAATCCAGAGTATAGTTTCATCTTAACATAAAAGAAAAAGAAATATTTGCCAAATTGAAGTCAATTCCAGTTTTTCTACAGAGAATTTATAATCAAATTAAACAGTATAGATTCATTTGGATTTATATTAAAATTGTAATAAATCACAAAAAATATAACATATTTGCAGAATAAACTATAACAAATAAAAACTTTTATTGTTAAAATATATATATTTTTTTATTTATACTATTTATTTTTATACCTTCTGGATTTGATCAGAATCAATACATTTTATTTCATGTTTCATTTATTACTATCTACGCCATTCCCTTGAAGCTCTAAGTCTGATTAAGAGTTAGATTACATATAATAATAATTATATTAGTAGAAACTTAGTTTCTGTAACAAGTGTATTGTCTTAAATGATATGTCTGCTAATTTTGTTGTATTCGACCTATGCACCCACTGAGCCGTGGTCGAAATCCATAACAATTTTACTCCTTAAATGAACTAACTTTAAGATTCGAAATTCTAGAATCTTATATAGTATAGTATATAGATCTCTAATACTACACTCTCTCTTTTTCTCTTGTACTGAAGGCCACTGTACTCAACCATTACAGAACGATTTAGTTAGTTTAATATGGTTACAAAGGAGTATTTCCGTGGGCTTAAAAATTTATCACATAAACATCTACAAATATAATTTTACGATATCACGAATGTATTCACAAAAGAATTAAAGTAGATAAAAGTTTTTACTTATTACCAAGATATTTAATATAATCATACATGTAATTATTATAGGCCGTTAACAAGAATAACAAATTACTATAATTCTTGAATAATATTAGACGAGCATTAAATTAGTGCCCTTGGTGATACCCCCTTATATATTAGTCTCTTGTCTGTAAATTAATAGATGGTAATGCAGATGTTGTGGCCGGAATATTTGATGTTTAGTTTGCATTACATTTTTGTAAATGGGGGAGAAGACTAATGAGACACACACATAGAAATAGAATAGAGATTAAAGTGCACGCTTCTCTGAATGTCTAATGTCATAAGGAAGATTAATCCCTATATTTCCAACAATTAGACTTTCTTTTATAATCATAGCTTACATTTGACGGAAATAAAAATGGAAGATTTAAAGACTTTTTTTTTACGAATTGTGAAGACTTGGCAGAGTTTTTAAAGCGTCCTCAGTCACTTGTGTTTACTTGAGAAAAGTTTAAAAAGTTAAAATGTACATTATGTATATGTATATATGTATATATGTATTGTGTGAATGTGTACATATGTACGTGGCCATCTATGATTCATTTAATGATAAAAAAGTTAATAAGAAGAAGAATGTTAACAATAACAATGTCTTTAAGAGTAGAATTAGAGCATCTACGACTGGCAATTCTCTCAAATAACAATTTTATATATAGTTTCAATATATAAATAAAATTTCAATATAAATATATTTTGATCTCTTTATAAAATATTTAGTACGTATATATAGGTATGTTTGTGTTTTAATAAAATGCATTTTTTTTTGTTTTAAATGCATGTTTTAAATGATTAAATGATTGTGAGGAAGAGATGTTCCTATATGTATTAATAAGCAGATCGATAACAGATTCAAAAATGTTAGTAAATTGACGTCAACTGTCCACATTAGGCTTGTGATCTGTCGGCAGAATTTGCTTACACAACCTGACAGCAGATTGATGGTAAAACCGGACAGGATCTACTTGTGTGCGCAATTTGATATATAATCAGATTGGCAGCAGAAACCAACCAAGGGTTATAAATTGACTGCAAATCCTGTTCGATTTCTGCTGCCAATCTTATGTCAACAATCTCTCTGTTGTAGTTCTGCTAACAATCTGTCAACATAATCTAAATTAATTCTTTACTAAATTTGTAGCAGACATCATTCGCAAAGTCTGTTTTAAACTGGGAAAAAATATATATATACACAAATACATGAATAACTAAAAATTTATTAAAAAACAAAAAAAAGACACCGCAACATTTAAAATTATTTACGTTTTTCTACTTTTTATTTGATAAGTGGTAATCTTATGTTTCGAAAACATAATTGAAGAAATATACGACGATGTTAACAGAGTAATAAAAAATTCAATGTGTTATCCAGATATACTAAAACAAATTAAATCTTTTTGATTGTTTAAGGCATCTTACATACAGGAACATCATTATTATAACTTTTGAACGGAAAATAAAAATTCAAAAACATTGTTGTACTAACTAGAGTTATTGTTTTTACAAGAGCTTTGCCATGTAGTCTCTAATAAAATAGAAAATGAAGTGACATATATTATATATACTTTTTTTACGCACACATATATGTATGTATTCGTATGTATGCATGATTATGTACGAATGTGTATGTATGTATAGATCCCTCCTAAAACAATCTAAAACCTAGCCTATTTACTTTTGCATAGACCTCATTTTAATTATACATACAGACATTGACGTTATATGTACAAACATGTACATATCTTATGTACATATAACTATTTTAATGATCATTGAAATTTATTGATATTATTTAATAAATATTCTCTATTTTGTGTCTGTGTGTGTTGAATGTGCATATGTATAATATGTATGCATGGGCATATGTATAATCATTGGTTTACTTTTAGTATCGACGATGTAGGAAAACGCTTTTAAAGTGAAACTTGAACAACGTCCTTCCTAAAGATGATTATTTGTCTATAAGCTAAAACGAAATCTCTCCTCAATTACATCAATTTGCGTTTATACATATTTATATTTGTATATGTATATATATATATATATATATATATATATATATATATGTATATGTATATATGTATATATGTATATATCATATATATTAAATTTTTTATGCAATTGTGTACTATTAATTTACTAAAAAAAAGTAACAGAGGTAAAGAAACTAAGGAATTTCAACAAATCTCTTCTACATATGCATGATAAAACTTACTTATCCTCATCCAAATTTTAGATATGCTAATGATATTTAAACTAAATATAAAACTAGAGCGAACATGCAACAAGTCGTACATTACATTCCGGAATCTGTTGACAAACCGCAATTTATTTCATGATTTGATCAGTGTTTATTCAGATTATATTAATATTAACGTTGTAAACGTAATTAATCCAAAAGTTAATAACGTCAATAGTTTCTTTCAAGCGACTATAAAATTTACAAATTATAACATCTGTACTTCGGCAAAAAAACATGATCTGAAAAATACGGTTTCATACAAACTGATTCCGGCTATAATCGGAAGAGAAAACAATTTAAAACATTTTTAAAAAATTGCGAAAAGGCAACAAGTAACAATAATGTCTTGTGGCACAATCTGAGAACATTTCACGTGCATAATAAATAGGTACACTGAAATCGCGTTTAATCGTTAGGCGCTTATTGTAGGTGCACGTCAATCTCTTTCATATTTTGAGTCAGCATTGTGGCGACAGTGGCGTGTGTACGTTTCCGTACGTTTACTTGTCGAGTTGTATTTGATTTTTCTAGGCCATGTTAAACATTCGTTATTTACTTTTTTGTCTTCAACAAAATGCAAAGTCTTATACATTCACTTCATTTTTCAACGATGATTTTTTTCTTCTTATGCTGATGCCGGCTAATCTCGTCTTCCACATTAAGGAAGATGTTTACGGTCAGTACCCTGTCTCCTTGTTGAACAGAGCTCGAATATTATGATTGCATGGTTAAAGATCTTTTTACCGCTGCGCCATTAAACCCTACGAGTTCTACGACTCCTTAATACTTATTGTTAGTTTCCATTAACGATAGATGTCTTTTCTTGAACGGCCGATGCTATTCTCCATATGAGTCGCATAAATCTAATTAGTCCGCGTCTGGTTGGATAAATTTACCAGTCACGCTCTCCTGCACAGATTCGCACATACAGAGGAGGTATTCGCGGAGGTATTTTCGGAACTATCTATCGTGGAAGTTTATTATCACGCAGCCTGCCCGTTCGTGTGAGCAAAAGCCTTTTCACGTTCTCGTAAAAAGATATTCCTGCAGCGTTATTTGTAACAATTGTGCGATCATTTAATAAGAGCCTGCTTTAGTACCGTGCGCGACCATACTATTTCTCTATAGTACATTACAGCCTTCGTTAAGGTAACTTAAGTTTAATTACTTGAATCTTGTCCTATGGGGGTCTCGTTGGATTACGGCATAAATGTGCTGTATTATGGGCGCTGTTGTCGCTGATACTCGCGGGCAGTTGCTGCTGATGATCTTGAATTTGCGGTATAACATTGTCCGATTGTTGTTGCTGTTGGTTTTGCTGCAATGACATTGGTTGTTGCAGCTGTTGCGCTTTCGATGACTGTTGTGCCGGTCGTTTAGATTCCTGACCCGTTGAATCGGGCAAGGGTATTGGCCTGTGGGATTTCATGTGCGCACTTCTGCTTTTCACTTTGTTGAAAACTCTGAAAGAAAAGTATAATTGAAACGTTAAGTAAGCTTCACTCATCGATATGAACACATACGCAATCTAGTGTTGCGAAGTCTATAATACATGATGATGCCTGGTTGTAAAATCGTACGTATGTAGACTTAGTAATTCGTAGGAAATATATAGAAAAATGTATATGTAGAAACAATCGATTTTTAAATTTGTACACATTCAGAAACACTTCGTACTGCAAGCGTTGTATTATGTCTTAATTTAGACACGTATAGTTTAGTATGTTTACATATATTTCGCACATAACGTGAGAAATCAGAAATATCAACATAGCAACAGCGATATAACAAATCACATGCTTGCGTTATGCATATTTAAATTTGTATACTCATTATAACATATCACAGCCAATTTATACAAATATCTTTACTGAAAAGTGTGAAACATAGAGAATATTATATTAATAGAAAAACTTGGGCAGCAAATTAAACAATAGACTATAGAAATATGTGCCATACAAATATAAAATAATTATAAAATATATAATAAAATATCAAATAATTAATTAAAATTATCCGAATGGCAAAACGTATAAAAATTAATAGGTCATAGAATAAATACTATTGTCATATCTGTTCATTGATTTCAGTTTTTTGATATGAATATGTATATCGTGAATGTAGTGTTTGTTTTTAAGTATTACCTAAATAGTTTTTAAAAATTTGTCGACATATACGATGTATTATATTATAAAGAAAAATATTAATTTTATTACATGGATTATATACGTGATTATATGGATTATATATGTGAACTCAATTTTTCAAATTATTCAGGAACACGATTGTTTAACGGTGGTTTTATTTTCGTGTACCTAAATTCATATTTAAAACGTTTTTTTTTTTCTTATAATGTACATTATTTTGCTGTTGCATTAATTTACTTGAAGTATATTGATACATTTTTTCGATGTTGTGTGTAACTTATTTAATAATATATATATATGTATAAGATTTCAAAGATAACCGTCATCGCGTCTTTTGCTACTTGGCTTCATTCCATATGCAGAAAGCAGTTTCTCAGTTTCTCTACAAGCAAGGATATCTATGCAAGATATGCCAATACTTGCCGCTCACATTGTCGTTTAGGACACGCGTGTCGCACGAGCTCCGTTGTCAATTATCGGAAATGGATAATTTAGATTAGAGATTGGAGACTTACTTCCCGCAAATCTTGCAGGGGTAGTGAAGTGGGGTGGGCGCGGGTAGTTGTTGCTCAGAACTAGTGTGAGTTTGTGAGTTGGTGTTGACTGTGGCGTGGCCGGTATTGCCGATTTGGGCGGTTTGGGTGCTTCCGGCCATCGTTACTGTTACACTTCCGCTAAAGCTCTGACAACACAAAGAAAACACAAAGCCAAAATAAACAACACAAACAAACGACAACGGCGACGACAGATAAGTAACGCAACGATCACAACGCATAACATCCTCGGTCCTTTTAAAATGAAGCGTGAGAAAACGACGGATCAACAATCAATCTCATGCGACACTTAAATGTTCACACGTATGTACGCGTGTAAGATTATTTCACAGACACAATAAGTACGAAACTTTCTCTATTATATTAAATAATATTTACAATCAGAATAAGAGAAAATTATTTTTTATTTAAAAAAAAATATAATAAATATATGTATAATAAATATAAAAGCAAGCTTCGTACTCAGTGTAAGTGAGAAAATAGAATATGTGGTGAGCAGCAAACATATAAATAATTTATGTGAAAATAATGTATTTCTTCTTTTGTGTGAATTAGTTATTCGTATATAATAATATAATATATAAACTGCCTAAAGTGAAAGGTAAAGATTTGAAAGAAAAATTTATTCTTAATTTACAAAAATTTCACATAGTCGTTATCACGAGAGTTAGATATATGATGGATTCATATAATTGTAAAAACACAATAAGATGTATAAAATGTTTTTTTTAGATTACTACTCACATCTGGGCAGTCGTATGCGAATAATCTCAACTCTCCTTCGCTGGTAGTCAGAGTCGCTGAATTTTCCCTTTCGTTTGTTTGTAACTAATAGGAAAAAAAGTAGTGATTCGTTTATATATATATATATATATATATATATATACACGTACATACACAAACACATACACACACACACACACAATATCTATATATGACATTTACATAATTTAAAATAAAAAGTGACGATAAAGTAAACTTACTAAGGTACGGTGAAGGATCGATTTTTCTTCACCAAAGTCCATTTCCGTCACGGACGCGATGGCGTCACGAAGTTCCCTAGTATCTTTGCAATCTTTTTCACTTTTGATCTTTGGTTTTCCATGACGAATACGCAGCCTCTTGTATTCGTCGGGGCAGAGTCTCTTCCAGAGGTAATAGAACTGCACGCACTGTTTCGCGGTCTTGGCACCGACGTCCCGTGAAATCGCGGAGAAGTCTTTGTTGTACTTGAGCAGTCCTTGATAGAACGCGTCCATTTCGTGCGACGTCCATCTATCGGACTCGTGACACTCGTAGCTGAGTAACGGATGCTCCACTGGTAGCATAGGTGTTGGGCGCATTAATTTCACCATCGCTTCCTGAAATATATATATGTGTATATTTATATTTATGTGTGTATATTAAAGATATCAATATCGATTGTATCACACACGTACAATGATGGCAATTTTGTTTCTGAAATAGGTATAAGATATCCGAAAAAAATTTGGAAAACAATCAAAAATTTTGATAGAGATATATTTCTCCGAGTCATAATTTTCAAAAAAATATCTTACGTGAATATTTCCTTTGCACATGTGCAACAGGTGAAGCGCGTACTCCTTGTTTCTACCACCGCCCGGTACCGCGGCGCAACACGCGAATTGCAGGTACATCTCCACTGCAAGCAACATGCGTCATTTAGTCATACATTTTGTTATATGCTATTCAAAAGGCATGTAATCGCAAAAAAAAGACTCACGCTCAGTGCTTGTGAGCACGTTGTTTATGCCAGGATCCCACAGAAGATGGTCAGTCTCCGATCCGTCCTTCCCCCTATCTCCGTTGCACTCGATCGGCGGTATCGTGGCCTGATATCTCGTGCCGATGTTGATTCTTGGCGGCGGACCGTCGTTTCCTTGGGAATCGTCCGAACTGAAGTCCGAGTCTCTCTCATGCTGATGTAATCTTGCATACAACCCTGGACCAGGTCGAGATGGGTCCAGGATCGGCGGTGGCGTATAACTGCTATCCCAATGACGATCGCAAGCCTTTCGCAACCGCGATGGATAAGAGTGCGAACTGTTGGCATATTGACCGCCGTCCATCCGTGGCCTCTTTCGAGAATATCGTACGGGACTACCGGCAGGTAAACTGCCAGGACTGAGAAATACATCTTCGTCCAGCAGTTCCTCCTTGATTTGTTCGACGGGTATCGGTAAATTTCCAGTAGCCAATTTATGTCTCAAAATATTGTTCTTTGTCGCATGATTAGTTTGAATGAGGAACTTGGCCGGGTTGACGACTTGCTGCTGATTAAATTGTCCTCCCGCATTACACTGCTGCTGATTCGTCGTTTGAACGTTCAAGCCAAGATTCACGGTAACGGGCTCAACTTTCGGTGTCGCCAGACGAATCTCCTTTTTGAACGTCAATGCCGGACTGAGCGAACCCGCTTGCACCAATACATTCGCTTTCTGCAGACCCGCCGTCTGTATCAGCTTGAATTCGCCATTGTTGTCAACAACGATGCCAGCCAGGCTGCCATTCCCGAGACCAAAGTCTACGAGGTTCTGGCTCGTGATGAGTTTATATGATTGGAATTCGAATCGCCTGCGACCGGAGGCGGTGAAGTCCTTTGGAGTCGAGGACAACAGCGGATCCTCCGAGTTTGGCATCATTTGGCTTTGAAGCGCGTGATGCGGCGACACGGGAAAGCTCGTGCCAGTGAAGGCAACCGGTCCCGGCGACGAGACGGAGGACGGCGGCAGCGAGGACAGTGGCGACGGCGCCGGTGTCGCCGACAACGGGCTTGGCAGTGGCGAGTGGGGATTCGGCGAGCCGGACCCATAGAGGTCCGCGTCCGCCTCGGATTCGCCCGGCAACACTTCGTTCAGCGCCTCCTCCACAGCCGCGGCGGATGACATTGTGGTGGTGTAAAACGCCGCCGAAAGCGGTGACGAAACTTGTCTCACACTTTCCGGATCTTCCTGAGGACTCAGCAACGGCAGGCTCCCAGTAAGTAAGCCTTCCTGGCTGGCTGGTGGGGTGGGATACGTGAAGCTCGGGCTGTCGTGTCGCGTCAAGGGTGACGGTAAAGGTGACTGGGTCGGTAATGTATGAGGACTTTCCGTGTATTGCGCGGCATAAGTACTGAATTCGGCTAACGAGTCGGGCAACGGTGAATTTACCAATGCTTGAAGATCTGGATTAACCGTGTGTTGTGATGAGTATCGATCTTCCAACGTGATATCCTGCAGCTGTTCAGTGGATTGTTCTTGCAATAGGCTGGCCGTCTGAAACTGTAATGATGCGAAAATATAGACATTGGAAATATTCTTTTTTTTTCGTCGCATTTTATATAAATGATATTTACGGTACGCGTTTATTGAATCGGAAATAATTCGAAAATATATAATTTCTTTATAAAACTGTATTTTTATATATATATATATATACAGTCGTCATAAATAACATAATAATATCATAAATAACAAAAACTTAATTTAATGTAACTAATAATGTCGATAAATCAAAAACTTTATTGTACATTTAAATAAACAAAGTATAATTTAATAAAATAAAAAGAAAAATCAATTATATTGAGTAATATATTAGAATTTGTATCATTTAATCATTAATAACATAAAATTGCACATGGACAAAATTAAGTGGACACTTTATAAATGTTTACAAATTAAGTAATTAATACTTTGTATTGTAGCCCTTTGCTTTTATTACTGCTTGTAAACGTGGCATACTTTCAACAAGTTTTTCAAGATAATTTTTATCGATTCTTTGAAATTTCAGTTGCAATTCGTTTAGAAACTCTTCTTTATTATGGCGCTTCTCTAGTGGAATTTCTGCATCCAATAAACTCCACAAATTTTCGATTGGGTTAAGATCCGAACTTTGTGGAGGCCATTCGAGAACTTTTATTTTACAATCCTGAAAAAATTGTTTCGTTTTCTTTGCTGTATACTTCGGATCATTATCCTGTTGAAATGTCCATTCTTCTTCGAAATTCATTTTTAGAATTGACTCTTCTAAGTTTTCATTCAAAATGTCAATATATTTTTCTGCATTCATGATTCCATCTATTGATTCTAATTTCCAACCCCATACCACGAAAAACAAGCCCATATCATTATTGAGCCTCCTGCATATTTGACTGTTAGTAAAACATACTGCTTTTTTAGAGCTTCATTCGGTTTTATCCACACATGTACTCTTTTTATTTAATAGCTCAAATTTACTTTTATCGTTCCATATCACTCGTGTCCAAAATGATAATGGGTTATTTACATATTTTTCTGCAAAAGCTAAATGTTTCTTTTTATATATTTTATTAATGTGTGGTTTGCATCTAGCTACACAACTCTTTAAACTCACCTCTCTTGATCTTTGTCTCACATTTCTTGAAGATATATTTAATTTTAGTTGTTCAACAGTGTTTCGTGATGTTATCGATGGGTTACGTTGAGATTCCCTCACAATTCTTCTATCATCGTATGCATTTGTGTTACGTTTCCGTCCCCGACCATGTAAATTTTCTACAGTATTATATTGTAAATACTTTGTATAAATTTTATGAACTGCACTTTTCGAAACTTTATATTTTTCGGCTGTTTTACGATAACTTAACTTATTTTTGCAATCTAAAACAATTAGATTTCGCAAATAAAAGGGAAATTCTTCTCTTTTCTTAGACATGTCTGTTTATTAACTTTGTACTTATGCGAAAGCTCAACGTACACTAAAGACTCAATAACATCGCATATTAGATAAAAGTCAACGTGTGTTTACATTCTTTTACTCTCAATATACAATTTTCTGTCTGTTCACTCTTTTTGTCCAAGGTCTAAATGCCACTCATATAAACAAATATGTGTAAACAGTTACAGGAACACTGTTTTTACAATTATGCATGCTAAATAAAAATTGTTTATATCCACAAAAATACTTCACGTTCAAAATTTAAAATTTATTTAGTGCATTATAATAAAACAAAAAATTTGCCAAAATTTATATAGTATCCACTTAATTTTGTCCACGACTATATATATATATATATATATTCTGTAATGCAATATATTATGCAAATTGTAAGCGTTTCCAAAAGAACAAACAAAAGGTATCGATTAGAGTTAGTCACCTGAATCGAGTCCAGTTGCGTAGCATGCAAAAGCACGCTGTCAGGGACCGTCGTGACCTGCTGAAACACTTCGTCTTGCAAACTCGGACTGAAGTAACCACCATCCTCGGCGTAACCTGTCATGGTGAAGCTTTCCGTTACCGCAGGTTGTGCCTGCGGCTGCTGATTATTCGGTTGTTGATTGGTCGCCGCTGATTGCACAGGCTGCTGATAAGTTAAATGTAATCTTTGTCCCGGATCGGAGGTTGTTCTCTTCACAGCCACCTTTGCTCCCTACAAATTTATTCGCGATATGCATACGTTAGTTCAAAATGGATATAACTACATCATGATTGAATTATTAATTTATACAATCTTTTCAAATATCATCATACAATATGAAATCACGTCGGAATAATAATAAGCTTTAGAATACCTTCAGAATCAGGTCAGCAAGCGCTTGCGCTTGAGCCTGAGTTTGTGCTTCCTGCAACTGCTTCTGCACGGTTGCGTGACCGCCCACGGTGACATTAGGCTGCCGGAAGTGTTCACCATCAGACAGACGGCGTACTTTTTCTCCTGCCGCCAAAGGTGGTGGTGCCGGCACCGCAAAGCTCGTCTTGCCGGCGATCTGCGAGACGGCATCGGCTTGCGTGGTGAAGACGGTGGCATTTGTACGAGGCTGTTGATTGCCATTCGCGTCCGCTGCTAGATCGTATATATTTTCTGTTGAATATCTTTTGCCGAATATTTTTGCTTCGTTTACAAAAATATCTGAATTTTTTTCTGAAAAATTTTATATATATTAAATTACAGCAGATATACATGTTCAACATGCTCATGTCTAATATCCAAATAATCAATTTAATTTATGCGGATAATATAACAATTCTGTAATAACTATATAATAATTATATTTTAAACGGTAAAAAAAAATTTAATTATCTTCTTTGTTTGACGAAAGAATTTTTTTACTACACTCGTGTTTTATTCACTACGTTTTATTACATCTTCGAAAAGCGACTTTTCTTTACAATGACTGGCAATAAATACGCGATATCTCTATATAGTCTGTTCTCACAAATCATTTCGAAAATAAATGTCAAGTGCGAGAGAAGCTCCCGAATTTGATTTTGATTAATAAGATATTTTCTCTCTCGCAGAGCACGCGCTTTTGAGTGAGATAAAGAGTTTACAGAACGCGCAAAGTTTACAGAAAACCGTGAAAGCGGAAGAGAATTCTTTCTCTTTTTCTCCAGTATGCGTAAAAGGGATATATATGCGCGTTCGAAATAAAAGGATCTTTTGCCGCCTCTTTTTTTTCCTTGATTCGCCCTTCATCCCCGACAATAGCCGTCGCGTATTTTCTGCTCTCTTTCAGCCGCCGCGCGGTGTGCACACTACGACGGTTTTTGTTTTCCTTTGGCTTTACGTATATGTAATTGAAGAGAAGAAAAAAGGAATAAAGCATGGAGAGGATTGGCTGAAGCAACAACATACATCGTATCGTGTGTTCTCTCTCTCTCTCTCTCTCTCTCTCTCTGTCCGCGCAATAAAAATTTTTCGGTACGTTTTGTATCTCTAAAAATAACAATATTTAAATTTCAAAAAAGCATGCGTACTGGTACGTCACGGCATATTCTGAGAACGGTGGGTTTGCTGGAATAACTGCATTTAAATTTCAAAAAGCGCTCATGCCGTTCTGGTTATAATGTATTCCGTAGTCCGGCGGACTGACTCAATTTTTACGAAAGCGCGCGCGCACGTATGACAGAGTATTATAACCGCAGAGACATAAAACACATTTTGTCCATATGCTACGCGTTGAATAAATGGAAAAAAAATATTAGCAACTTCCTTTTAATAATAATCACTGATTAGAAACATCCAATAAAATGCGAAAGTTTATTCTTCTTCGTACAAATGTAAAAGATGAGATTTATACTTTTGAAAATTAATTAAAATAAAAACTGTCTACAGATGGAATTATTTTCTAAAATTTCAAAGAAAATTCAATTGTTTGTATAATAATATAAATTTTAAAATTTACAATAGAGAGACAACAGAAAGAGAGAGAAGAAAATAAATGTATTGATTACATAAAAATCACGTACTATTTTTATTTAATTTACTCGAAGCTTCAATTAATTAATGGAAGAATGTATTTTTTCATTTACGTAGACTAAAGCAAAAAAATCTATACGCAACTGTTCACTTCGTACTTGGCGGTCTATCGTGGACCATAATAAATATTCCGCTGCTACTGAAATCGCAGCATACTGAAAAATATATTTTACGGCGTGCACAATCGTTCATGGTAGCTGTACAACTCGGCGGAAATAAATGCGTGCATATCCTGGACGCCGCAGGGGGCGAAAGGAGGAAATGGGATTCGAGTGTACAGCTGTATCGCGACGAAACTTTTCCACGACGATTTCATGAATATCTGGCCTTCGTTCTGGCTTCGAGCCGATTCTTTTTCTATTACCTTTTTTTTGGCCATTATACCATGCCGTACAATCCACCGTACTTTATACATTTTTATCACGCGTATCGTATAATTAGTGGTCTTCAGGGTCTTCTTATAAATGAGAGTATTATGAATATTTTTTCATGTCATAACCGATGTTGTAATAAATGCCTTTCTTAGAAATGTATAAAACTACTTCTAATTTTATCTCCAATCTGTAACACTCAAACTTATAGGATTCGAATGCTCAAACGATTATAGATGTTTTCGTGTAAAACAGCGAGTAAAATATTCTGTTGATAGTAAAAAAAACGCAACGTGGTTTGTTCGATTTTATCGATCAACGCGCGCGAAAGGCATTTACATAAACCGTGAATTCCATGACCGTCCATGTACATGTGACAGCGTTATCGGAACACACTGACGTGGGACTGCGTGATATTTTTACAAATTGCCAATCATCGATCGCGGCGAGGCAAATTGCTTCCAACGAGGCAGACGCGCGGGCCTGTCTCTGACCTGTCCGATCCGCACTTCGAATGGAAATTGTTGTGGTCGATGCAGCAGCAGTAGCGAAAAAGCCGAGAGAACAAAGCGAAGTTTCGTTTGCTCTGATAATCCATGTGTCTACATGCGATAGTTTCACCCAGGCATACATATACATACTAGAAATCACACACTATGCAAATCCTTCATCAACCTTGATTCTCGTAGTCAAAAATTTAACATAATAACTTTATATTTAATCTTAAACTATTTTCATAGATAAAAACTTGATCTAGACTTTTGTCATATATATTTAGTAATATCTTAAATGTAATAATAAGAATATCAATCGATGATGATTATAATGAAATTTATATAATAACTTTAACTGATTCAAATTATAATTATTATTACTGTTTTCAATAGAAACTACCGGTATGTATTTACGAGGAATTAAATTCAACCATAGCAACAATTGTCTCAATATATGTCAAAGGTCCAAATCTTTGTTTGATTTATCGCATGATTGTTATCAGACACCCCTACGCGTTCTTTGACGCACGCGAAACGTCCGATAGACGATATTTTGCTGGACGACCAGCATGACTGAGCGCGCTCCCATCCTCTCGCCACCCTTTGTCAAAAATGTGCGCCGTTGCACAACCAAATAACGTGGCATTCCCCTGCATCGTCAACGACACATCGCGCCAAACTAGCACACGCTCTCGCCAGCAAATTATTTATCGATCGATCTTGTTGTGCGGCCACTTTCGAGGCTTTCAAAAAATAATGCCCGACAACAACGGCCGGGCTAAATGACTGTCAACAATTCCCGGCGCGCCAATGGAAACGACGTTGTGTAGACATCAGTTCCTATTGTACGCTGATTAATAATCGGTCGTGATCGAATATTCATAGAATTTTCGAGTCCATCGTGCGGCAGGGCAGAGTTCGAAAAGAAGTTTAATCGTTTATTGCCTCGCCGTACAATGTAACGGCTAATAATCGATCTATACTACTTGTAATATTGCCCTTTCTCCTATCGTCTGCTTTACGCGCCAACAAACAATTGAGAAATGTAACAAAATCTCTTACCATGCTGTTTGATAATCTCTATTTATTTTAAAAGAGGAATTATTTAAATTATTTTTTCACAATTATAAATAGAAAATATTTCGGAGAATTTTTCCAAAAACTTATTGTTAGTATCACACATACATATTATTTGCAAACTAAATTTTTTTTTTTTTTAACTCTGATCTATATTATTAATACATTATTATTAATACTGTTAGAATAAGAATGGGTTTTAATATCAATTATTCTCTCGAGATTATTTTGAGCTGTCGCGGGTTAACGACCAACGATTATCCGCACATGTCCGCAAAGATATACACGCACCCCGACGATTATTTCGCGCTTATTTCGGATTTACGGCTGCCGAAACGAAAGGAGCCGTACTGCGGAAGGTGCCAGGTCGGATCGTCCCTCGTCGTTCTTGGCAGATGCCGAGGCGAAATCGCGCATAAATCGCTAACGACGCGCACTTTGTTACAAAAGCACGGGCCTGGTGCCCGCGCCGCACCGCGTCGGCCCGTTCTGCTACTGCCGCCAGGCTTGATTTATCGCGCTAACGTGGACAATGCGAGAAATATTCTGGCATGTTCGCTTCGTAAATCACGGTTCTTCGGCAGTCCATACACTGTATGCCCCCATAGAGAGGAGGCCCCCGCGAAATATCACGAAAGGGCGGGAGAGAGAGAGGTTCTGGCAAATGCACGTACGCACACGTGAGGGAGAAAGAGCGGAGAACAGATGAACGGGAGAGATACACGATCGAATCGGGATGCACGTCCGTAAATCAGCGCCGGAATCGCATTCGTGGATTCTGTGTTCTCAGCGTCGTTCGCATCGGAACACTGTATTAATTCTTTTTTCACCGCAGTTATGACACGCGTATATATCCCTTTGGGATTCTAAACGAAACAATGACCGTTGTGTCGACCGTATTGCATCGGAAGATACATCTTTTCTACTGGCGAAAACGCGAGTGGTAACTTTATTATCGACATGACGTGTGATTAATATATCGCGTTATCATGAAAGACGCAAATATTACTGATAACACGAGAGAATGTCCTTCTCGTCTTACCTGTCGTTCTCTTCTGTATGATTTTCTCTTCGATAAGGGCTCTCACGCTGACCGACGCCGTCTGCAAAGGTGGCCCGATGACCTCTTTCTTCTCACTCTTCTTATTCTCCGCATCCTATAACAGACAAGTAAAAAGAGACACGTCGTTAAAAAGAATCACAAATATTATATATAAAATTGCGTGACGAAAATAGAAGCAATGTTTAAACATCCCGCATTGCATTCGAGATTCTCAGTCAAAGATCTGAATTATCATTAATAAAGGGAAAAATCGCATAAATCGATATATACCATCGGACGAAAAAGTGACCATCGTAGCAAAATATTTGACACATCAAAGAGCGTCTCTTCGTTAACCGACTGTAGGCGAATATTGTGAAATCTTATTAGTCGCGTGTGCGACAGTAGGACTTCGCTCAAGCTTATATGTATTCAGAGGACTTATATTAAGTCTAACCAGGATCTTCATTCGTCTAAGATTCATGACGAGAGAACCTAGATTAGAAGCTCAAATCACGGGCAAATTGACGCGCAGGGTACGAGAGAGATGTGTAGAGAGACTACAATAGTGACTAGGAGGTGGGCGAGAGAATCCAGAGATGCACGCTAATCATTGAGCAAGGCTAATTGAGGCGCCCATTGGATTATATCCTAATGGAATCTCTGGTGTGCGTGATTCAACATCGTATAATATATCTCGCCGAAAGATACTCTGCGTCGTTTCTAGATACTTGAGAAGGTAGTCTAAGTGGTTTCTGATAAACTTAAATTGCGAAAGTTCAATCCTTGTATTCAAATACGATCAAATTAAAAATATTAATTGCATTTTGCTGCAGTTTGTAATTATTCGTTATTAATATAATACTCTCTTTTTCAATTGCTGCTGTTATTAAAGGACTTTTAATTGCTCAATGCTATTAGGAATTTTTCTAAAAGTATATAATAAAATTCTCTCTTTATCCATCTGTGTTACATATTGAACTATTAAAAAAAAAAAAAAAAAAAAAAAACGAGCGTCGTTGAAATAATAATACTTTAAAATGATTATCGTTGCATAGATTTATGTATATTACCTCCATAGTCATTCACTTGCAAGCATTTTCCGATTTCACAACACATTTCGCGTAGTAAGCCTTTTCGAATCTTATAAACTTATCAACGTCGGGAGCTATATTGGTCTTACCTCTTAACTTATTAAGCGCGAGAATTCCTTTAAAACCCGAGTAATTTTTTTTTCTAAAGTGTGTGAAAGTTATATTACTTGAAGTTTCCACGAGTTGTACGCATCGTGCAAGTGAATTTCACGACTCACAGGATCGCTGTCTCTTCCCGAGCACCTACTGATCGACCTCTCCGTGAGTTTCAGCGAGGACACGTTTATAATTAGCATACTAATACCGCCGAGGGTGTCTCGCGCATACATTTCCGGCATCTACATCTCGCCGGCGCCCTTAGTAGCGACTATGCGAACAATATATCAGTAAATACATGCGTCATCATCTTCATCAAATCTTAATGACTCGAGTATGCGACGATCGTCATCTCGCGGCCCTCAATTTCCTATCTTCGATGCGTATAACGCGACGCACTTATGCATCCGCGGCTGTTTATATATATCACGCCTCTCATGAAATTAAACTCTGTCTTTGACGGGGCGTACATCGCTCGCTTGCTTCATGAATATTGATCCGTGACCGTTAATACGTGGAATTGATTGCAGAACGTCCGCTGTGCCACACCGATCCCGGACTCATCAATTCGATCCGTGTCGATTCCAGTTACCACAGTTATCTGATGATCGCTGTTCTCCGCGATTAGACTTTTGAGTTTTTTTTTTGCAAATTATTTTTACGATTTCTAAAAAGAATGTGTATTATCTACTTGATTTGATCGACATATTTATAATTCTGAATTATTCTTTTAACACTTTTGTAAGACTTCAACATCTTTCGTAAAGCTATGGGGAAAAGGATGTATTTATCTCTGTCAGTCAGCATTCTGCCTTGATTAATCAATATATCTATCAGTATTCTATTTTACGACCGTGCAAGTAATACAATTCAGGAGAGAAGAGACACATAGACTATGTTTTTGAGCACGATTACAAAGAAGCGATTAATGAAGGACGCTGCCGGGGTGCCGTGCAACAATATTTCCGATATTTCTTGTTCTTATCTCGGCCATCGGCGGAGCATCGATCAATCGACAATCCATAGCGCTACGCGCGCGTATGTTTTCCAACAATTCCTACCTACCTCCGGACGATCAATCGTGCTGCACGTCAACTACTTACAGAAAATAAATCTGAAACGCGTCGGCGCAGATTTATTGCTGACGATTTATCGCTCTGAAAAATCATTCGTCACGCGGCGGTACAATGTAATGAAAAACGGCCGGCAGCCCACGAAGGGCGGGGACGGCATATGCGGGCGATTCCTCCGGAAATACAACAAATTACATGCCGTAATTCGCTCTAAAGCTCACACAGACTACATGTCTATCTGCGGGTTTGTGGGCCCCGAACTCTTTCGCCTCCATCTCCCCGTTCTCCGCCGCGGGATTAACAGCAGCTGTGCCACTTAACGAACCTAAACGCGCGGTCGCTAACTCCTCTCACCGCGGATGTGCGCCCTAAACAACAACGAGCGTGGTTTCACGGTGGACGAAGCTCTGCCTACAATTCGTGAGTTTTCGTGTTTCGCTATCCTTTTTCACCAGTACCTTTCCAGTATGATATATACACTTAGTCCGATTACACATATATATATATATATATATATATATCGCAATTCGAAGGACCATCGAAACTTTTCAATAATTCCGTGCGCTCGGCAAAAAGCTCGACCACGGAAAGAGGGATATAGCTGCTAGAGGGCTAAAGCTTTCGTGATAGCGGAGTGTCCGTCGATCTTGCTAGTCCAACATAAACGAACGAATATACGGTGAAAGGAAAGGAGAGAAGAGAAGTTAAAGGGCAGGCGTTAGGAGCAGGAGGCAAAGGCGGTATCGCGGTGAAAACTCGGGTGCTCGAAACGAGAGCAGAGCGCCATTGAAAACCCCGACCGTAACCAGTCAGATTCAATCTGCATAATGGAGAAAGCTCGAGACAATGTTTGTACGGGGTTCTCCGCGCGTGCTAGGTTTCTCTTCCACCTCTTTCTCTCTCTTTCTCTCTTTTTCCTTCAGGGTATGTTGAATCATTTCTTTCTCTTCCTCTCTGTCTCTCTCTCTCTCTCTCTCTCTCTCTCTCTCTCTCTCTCTCTCTTTTCCCTTCTCTCTTTCTTTCTCTTCTTCTCTTTTCCATTCCCGATCAACAGACTCGCTACGGATTGGTTCGGGTGGAACCAAAGAGCTTGTTAATGGGTTCATTTGGATTCGATCATCGCCTTACCTTTCCTATCCACCGATGCTACGTCTCTCTTCTTCAGCTTGTCCTTGCTTTATCTCGCCTTCACTGATTTACTCACTCTCATACCCGCCTCGTTTCAATCTTTATCGAATCGTTATCGACTCGAGAGAGAGAGAGAGAGTCTTTCCACCCGTCGTCGCTTACGTAGCGATGAATCGAATAAGGAGAAACGAGACGATTCAGAGCGGGGAGACCAGAACGAAATGTTAGGCGATCGTTAAAAACGTTGATTGAAAAATTAATTTGATGTATTTGACAGAATCGCGAAGAACTGTAAACGATGACGAAGCAGTCTTAACATTTAATAAGAGCGAGCGTCATGTATATGAAGAATATCGGAAACAAATCATTTGATATATTTAATCCTGTTAATAAATACTTTCTTGCACACATTTCTAGAAAAGGATTTTCAAATCCAGCAATATAATTTTATATTTATAAATTATAAAGTGATTCATATAAAAATGTTAAATTTTTTTTTTTTTTTTTTAAGAATTTGCTATTTAAAAAACTTGTAAGAAAATGTTAATTTGTCGAGAAATAATTTTAATTTATAAGAATTTGAAAATTTTTCGTTTCTGTCATCACATTCATCTCAACTAAAATATATGTTAGATATATATGAGTAAAAGTTTGACTTTTCCTCTATAACTTTCTCAAAACTTTTATATTTTCGCAATCATGTGGTAAAGCTTTCACGAGTTGAAAAAAAGTCTCGACTTATGCACGACGATTCAATACGTCGATTATAATTCTTCTTGCTTTTTGCCTTGCCTTTTAATGCTCGCGACCGGTTTATTCCTACCCATTCCCCAGCACGAGTTACGTCATCGTCTTTCAATTGCAGAATAAAGAACATCTCCGGTTCGCCATTTGCCATCCTTCCTCCCCCCTTCCTGTTCGCTCGCTGCTACCGGGATCGGGTGAAAAAGGGGAAACTTTTGTCCGACGAGTTTTTCAGCACTTTTCTAAACGACGCAGTCTTCGTTAAGACATTTTTAATCAGCGAGAGAAGAGCGTCGGAGAGGCGGAAGGACGGGTCGAAGGACGAACGATGAGAGAGAACGTTGGCGGAATCGCTGATCTTTCTATTTCAATGGCTGCAACAACCCCTTACCCCCTGACCTTATTAAGAACACCACTGTCCTCCTTCGTTTAGGAATGGAAGGGGAGGCGGAAAGAGGGAATGACAGGGGAGCGAGAGAAGGGAAAGGGAACAAAGTATGCTGAAGTCGCGCGGATCTTTGGAGACGATCTCTATTCTCTTATATCACTTTTTGCCATTTTCTTTGCACCCTCGCCGCGGCGATTATCACCTCGAAGATGCATCCTTGAGTATCGCGTTCCTCGAGGCTTCGAGACGACGACAGCGGCGACGGCGCCTTGATGAGATTTTCGTAGAAACGCCGGTTGATTATTCGGGTGCAACGCAAGCGCGCGCGCAAGCATGATTTCGCGCGATTGCGAATTCATATGGTGATGCAACCGTCGGGGTGCTATAACTTTGGCGGAACCACGCCGAGATTTTCTCGAATATTAAAGTTCTCGTGCCGAAAATGAAGTTTCGACGACGCGCTCGCGCGGATGCAAATGAAATAAGTCGCCGCGAGATGAGTTTCTTTATTCCAAAGAAATGGCCAGGATCGAAAGAAAGTACAACGTATGAGATTGTACGTCTATTTTCATTTCAAATTGAAATTTAAAAGTCATCTTTTTGATACATATTTGTTATTAAAAAAAAAAAAAAAAAAAAAAAAAAAACTGACAGTTTTTTTCCTTTAAATATATATAATAATTTACAATTTCTTTTCAGACAAAAAAATATAATTCGGAGCAAATATAAACAAAATTTGTAATATGTTTAAGGTATCAATAGTATCAGATAGCATCTAATTTCTATCTAATATATCAAATATATGTGAAATAGAGTCAATTTGATCATATAAAGATATAAATAATTATAATTCTACGCGTTACTTTAATTATTTTATTTTGCACAAAATTAGAAAGGCGCGTTATATATATTATTCTAATAGCGCTTTTTGTAATCGTTACATTTAAAATACATGAGAAAAGCGACATAAATCAAGAGATAAAACATTATTAGAATATTTTATAGCATCAAGCTTTCCCCCCTTCTTCCCTTCTTATCGAGCTCTTAACCCATAATACCATAAATCCGCATAAATACGTAAACGAGCGCTTCCACGAGCGTTATCCTTATCAAATATGGAATTTACCTTTTTGAAGTAACCACCATGAAGTCTCATATGGCCATTAAGAGCTGGTATGTTTTTAAATTTTCGATGGCACAGATTGCACTCCACCGGTTTCGGCTCGGTTTGGGACTTGTTGGAAGTAGCGACCGTACCGGGAGATGACGAATTTCCGGGAGACGGGCTGCCCTTCCCCACATTTCCGTTTCCCGGTGAGCCAACCTGTTGTTGTTGCTGTTGCTGCTGCTGTTGCGCTTGCTGTTGTTGTTGCTGCAAGCAAAAAAAAGGCATTCTTAAATAATGCTATAGTGAAAGATTTATAAAAACGTGTGAATGTTTGTTATTATTTACTTTTTATAACTGCAATTTTTCTGCATCAAATATACTAACGCATTTCTGCCTTTACAATTTAAACCTCAATATACATTATTTTGCAAAAAATTATAATTAATAAATATTAAAAAATAAAAAGGTGTAGATTATACATATATAATTGCAAAGATATACTCAATTTCTGTCCTGTATTTCTATAACATAACCGAATATTTATAAAATATCCTCAATGAAATGATGATCCCATAGCTCCGACAGTGGTACATAATGAATCCGAATAAAACCGAGAATAATTGCACAAAGAAAGAATTTTTTTATGACATCTTTTTTCATTATGACGCGCGTTATATGTCTAGCTTAATGTCACTCTTCCGGAAGTCAGTGGGAGATTTTTTAGCGAAGACACACGATCCTTTCTTTTGATATTTCTCCATTTTCGTCCAACCGCTTCGCGTTCCTAGAGAGATGGAAGGAGGGCGAAATTCCACTCGAACGATAACGTAGCACGCATAACACTAATACTATATGCGCTATATACGCGAAAGTTGCCGTTCTCTGCCCGCCGGTTAAGCTCCTCTCGAGGGCCGAGAACCGTTCCTCTTGCTTCGGAGTCTTGTAGAAACTCCACAACTTCGTAAGCGCGTAAGAGGGAATAGAGATGGGAGAATTGCTAACTACAGATCGGAGAACGTTGCACGCCCGCTACACAATTTGCATCCCTCCCGGACGATACGTGGATCGTCCGGGGACGTGAGATACGGCGCGCGAGAGAACGCTCGAGACTGTGTTGTATTATACTCGTATTATAACTTTGCTTTTGTATTTTAGCTCAGGCGGTCTTAACGCTTTCCTCGTAAGATCCTACAATACGACACAAGGGATTTCATCTCGATGAAGATATGTCATTTCTAACAGCAATGTGACGCGCTTGTTCTCAGTAATTTCGCTTGAACACATTATGATTGGAGATATTTTTTTTTATATTTTAATTTTTAAATTTTCTGAATTTATTAATGTACTTTATTAATGCAATATATAGAAGGGATTATTTATATAATGCTCATTTCATATATATATGTATATAAAGAAAGACATCTATTTTTAATGTTTTACACCTTATTTTTTCCAATAATACATTATAAACGTATGCATATTAATTATATGTACAGATGTATATTTCTCCTGTTAGAAAACATAAATTCTCATTACATTATACACATATTCTCCTTCTTGTTGTTCTTTCTTTATTCTCTTACTCGCCCGTGTATCTCACGCGGGTTTACTTTCACTAGCTCCTCCTTTTGCGGCGTACAAAACTCCTGTCGTATAAGTTCGAGAATTGCTACGAGAAGGGCGAAGTTGCTTCCTCTTCCATCAAGCCTTCCGGAAGAGTCGAGAATTCTAAGCTTAGTCGTAAGTACATATTCGATGTTGCCGCCAGGCATGTCTGGATAAGAGCTTTGAAAATTTAATAACTGTAAGTAGATCCAATACTCGATATCCTGCGGAAGGAACTTAAAAGGTCGCGCAGTTAAAGCGCGGAAGCAAAATACGGCGAGTATCGGTGAATCTTAGCAAAGAATTTCGGCACACAGAAAATTTATATTTTATATAAATAAAGCAAATAATATACACTTTTTACACATGTCTATAACGCAACTTGTAGTAATTGAAATATTATTATATTTGCGTTAATGTTTAGTGAAAAAAATTTACAATGTACCGATATAAAACTGAGACTCTGGAATTGCAAAGATTTTTAAATTATACAGCAGATATATTTAAAATGCTTGGCGTGTTGAAAAATATTACGACTCTTGCATCAATTACTCTACATCAATTACTTATTGATATATCGTTAGTTGACTAATTTTCCGTTTTAATTTTACCATAAAAAAACGTTCGCTCACATTCACATCGTTTCTCTCCTCTTGATTTGCAAGCGGAACCACACGTAGCCACACGTGCATTGTACGTGAGAGGCATTCGACAGAACGAAAGAGCAAGAAGCCACGTACACATCTGCGAACTACTTGTCATGTGTCTCACCCTTCTCTGTTCCTCCACCCTTCTTTGCTCAATAATAGCGGAACGTTACTCAAGTCTTAACTACCTCTTCTTACTGAAAATAATTCGCCGTCGCATTTGCTTTTATATGGCGAAAATCTGCTAACTTGAATCTACTGGCACTACTATAAAAATTGAGAAATGGAGGTCCATTTGATTATCTACTTATATATATATATATATATATATATATATTTGTAATTTAAAAACTCCGCATGATACATTATTTTTTATAAGAATACCGTATACAGGAAAAAGAGACTTTTTTATACAAAACTGTCCAACTTTTTATAGAAAACATTAAAGAAAATTGTAACAAAAATTTTATAGAAACGCGTATTTCATATCTTTCATAAATCTTTATATCAAATATTATAAGCTTAATACATAGAGGATATCATCACGGGCTTTCATCACTTAAAGGGAAAGAAACATATTTCTACGAGGGTCAAAGGATGAGAAGGTAAAGAAGTTCGTGAAAGAGAATAGCAGCAGGTCTTCATAAAGCTCACTCGCGGCAGCTATGTAATTATGTGAAAAAGGACCGCAGGAACGACGTAAGATGTAGCGATATAATCAAAAGATGACTTTATGTTAGCACATAATTAAAATATTAAAAGTTTCTCATCGGATGTATTTTTCGCGTGAAAAAAATGCAAATTACGAAAAAGCTTTTTACACGTGCAAATCGATATAGAGAGTAATGGAACATTGCGAAAGAACTATGATTGCGTTTATATGGTTGAAAATAACGCGTTTTAATTATTTAACAGCTCTAATAAAAATTATACGTTCCATTTATTTAAGAAATTTTATAAAAATAAATATATATGTATGTTTTGTATTATTAAATCCATCATTTGCGTATTTTTTGGTATTAAGAGAATGTAACGTAAATGCTCCCCCCTCCATGCCATATGGAATAATAATGTTTCGCCATTGGGACGGATTTAAAGTGTCAAGGATTAGGCGTTAACTGTGTTGAGCTTAGGGCATTAAGCATCAAACATTAACTAACGGCGAGCTTAAAGCGCTAAAGAGATGAATACACGTAGTCATCGACATTAATTCCTCGGTGCACATCGCTTGGATTCAATCATTTTTCTCCCTTCCTTTATCATGTTAAAACACATAATCCACGTGATTCGGCGGTAATCTGCGCAGTTCATTCGCAGCCCCGATGCGCAGTATCCGCGAAATGAGTTTAACTTAAAATTTGACTCTTACACGCGAAGAATCGTTCCGATAAAATCGGTTTAATTCGCGCGCCGACGAGCACGATTATACTCCTCTCGAATCCGCTGCTATTTCGCTCCTCATCGCTTCGCTGATAAATCCGCGAGATAGAATCCATCGATCCTGCGTATATCGCTCATGACGCACCACGCTCATTTTTTACAAATTACCTATTCGATCGCGGCAGATATCTCATCAATTTCTGCAAACAATCTTTGATCCAAATGAGATCCTGAATGTTGTTCGAAACGAGAGAGGGAAAGCTTTCGCATCTTCATCTTGTATTAAGGCATGGCGACGCGTTTGCTTGCCGAGATATTTTCTGATACAAATGAAATTTGCCATGTGATTCCCATCGCATGATGTTAATAACAAAAATAAAGGAAGGAAAAAGGGAAAAAGGAGATTAAAAATATACTCTTTTCATGTACGAGAGATGTGAGAATATTTTTTTTAATAATATATAAATGATATTAAATTCATCATATTTTACTCTCTCGACTGCAACACAGACGTTAGTTAGATTTTACGTTTGTAAATAAACCATATATAACCTCTGGTCGCTTTTATTTTTCTTTCGCATTTTCAACAGGAATTTCTTTTATCAAAGTGTATGTAACGTTTAATGGAGTATAAAAATATCTCGGTGGCTTCGCGTCTTCTCGGTTTTCCGTGCTCGCATTAAAAGTCCGCTGAATAGCGTAATTCAACTTCTCCGGAATTAATACTTCTGCAGAATACGCGTTGAAAGTGCAAGAGACGTTTCGCATGGCAGGTCCGCGATCACAACGTGCTCCTTTTGCGTTTGCCATTAGCGTTGTTTCGACAGTTTCGCTGCCGAGAACACAATTGTTCCAACAAGCGCGTCGTTCCTCTTGTTCCTTCGAAAGGAGCCGTTACGCCGTTTCTCTCGGGAACGACTTAACCCGTTCAAGTACGGTGGGAGCAAAATTACCGGCCGCTTTCCAGACCGGTGATCCGCGTAGCGAACAGCAATTCGGAGGTTCTATAGTCGCGCGCATCGTCTTCTGCGACAATCAATCTAAACGTAACATTTGAGGCTTAAAGCGAGACAAGTGATTGAGGATTTATTGTCAGTTGATTATATTCTGCAGTGAGTTAGAAGCAATGTATTATAATATTATAATAAAATATTAAACGAAAAGTACTGTGAATAATTCGAAGAATCATTACGTAATTACTTGTACTTATAAAATAATACGTCATATTTAAATTTATCTATTCAAATAAAATAAATACAATAATCCAACAATATCTACACGAGATCAAATTACTTACGTCGATAAAATACTATGTCAACCGACATAATATTCTGGTAAATGAGTAAAAATAGCAATTTGTAAGTTAATTTTAATTAGGGAACAAAATATATTTTAAAGAGAAATCTCTAGAGTAGGCATTTATACGATAAGCACAAGAGAGAACGATCTAAGCACCAGAAATGGATCGTGCGGATGGGTCGTTACTAGCGGCTTGCTCCTTGAGCCGGTATCTTGGCTGGTCCTGGCATGTATGATTAAATTAGAACAATGCCGGCATAACTCGCCTAATGCGCGTTTATCCCCTTCCGCCGCAGCCCGGCTTCTACAACCCCTGCGTCGGTTTACTAGGTAGGTAGATGCTAGTAGTTTAGAAACTCTGCTTCGTCCTCGTCATCCTCTATCTACTACGTGTGATTCTCTCTCTCTCTCTCTCTCTCTCTCTCTCTCTCTCTCTCTCTCTCTCTCTCTCTCTCTCTCTCTCTCTCTCTCTCTCTTCTCAGCTTTCTTGTTTTGTGTTTCTTCGTCCGTTTATCGCTGCCGATTCAGTCTCTCACCGCGCTTATAATTTCACGATAATTCGTAATTTTACGGCCTGCGTGCTCGTTATGAAACAACAATAATGTCAACTACCTCGAGTTAATCGTTTCCGCACGGTCCGCTTTTCGAGGAGATTGCACTAACGCGTTAACTCTTTCATGCCTAATGAATATACGCGATAATCCTATACAAGTGTCATGACAAAATTCGATGGTGTTTAAAAAATCATTAAGCGAAAATCTTGATTTAGATGTTTGCAAGGCACGCGTGAGTCTCTCTCACTTTTATTCATTAAATAAATTTATACTTTTTTTAAAAAATATAACGCTGAATGTACATAGCTTAAAAACATTTTACAAAGTTTATAGAAATTATAAGTTGCACGTGGTTATAGAATTTATCTTTAATTAAATAAAAAAGGAGAGTATAACTTTTCGATTAAAAAATTAAATTTTGCCTCGTGCCAGCAGTTTCCGGGTATTTTTGCAGTATATCCGAGCGCAGTTATCGCTGAGCGGAATAACGAAATAAGCAGATCGAATAAAGTACTAGGTACTATCGGAAAAACTTCATGCCCTAGTTATGTGACGTCTTGTCTGAACATGGCTTTAAAATATCATTTAATTGAACAAAACTAAAGGAACTCGTGGCACTACAGCAAAGATATAAATGAAAAAGCAGAACGAAGATAAATATTAGATCTGAAACGCAAAATGAGAATTTTGAAATCGAGTAGTCCAAAAATGAAAGTGGACATTCATTTGACAAGTTTATCTCGTACCCCGCAATGCCAATTACTGTAATGGAAGTGATAATTCGAATAAAAATTGTCAGAAGAACATAACGTATACACGGATGTAGGCGCGATATATGTACATACGTCACGATAGTACATATCGCGATAATTTTATATGATTTGCTTTATTCGTTGCACTCTCGTTTCTCGTTGCGAACAAACGCTATCCCACAGTGGTTTGCATAAATTTTTTTTTACAATTTTGTACAATGCAATATTCCAAAATAATCTCTCCATGAGGGTATCAGAAACTAAATCAGAAACTGAAATGTTTTTTATATACAATAGGTTATATAAAATCGAAATGTACTCATGTAAAATTTTTTACCATCGTCTCGATTGAAGTCAGATATATACTTTTTTTATCGTTAAAACGTTTCAAATAAATCTGCTTCCGAATAGAGTACTTTTCGGGATATCTTGTATGTAAATAGAGTTTACAAGAATATCTTTAATATATATACATCTTCGTCGACTAAAGGACTCTTGAATGTATGTGCATCTAGTTTACGGACTGTTGCTGTGACTCTTAGTAAAATTACGACGAGCATACAAAGCAGACAAAGTTGGAACGGCGAAAGTATTTCATTTCTCGGATGGAAGTTCGCTCTCTTCCCCATCGTCCTTCCTGCCTCTCACATGAAAGGCCATATTATCCCGGCGCGATCTATTAAAATTTTTGCTAGATTTTGTCAAACTCAAAGAATGCGTTTGAAAGATAGGTCTTAAGCGATATAAAATTTAGCGCAGCCATCGCAGTCGAAAGTTTATATTAATTTTTTAACCGTTCGACAAGCCTCGGATCCGTTTGAAAATTTGCAAAAGTTGCTGAAAGCAAATTAGAACAGCGAGCGTACAATGTTAAAATATCGACGCTTTTTGAGTTACATTGAGTAATTAAAAATAAAAAAAAATTTTTTCTGACAAATTAAATTTTATAAAGGCAAGTGAACACTAATAATGCTTTGCTCTTTCATTTCGAAATAAATTTCTCGTCGTTCCAAATAAATAATTCGCGACACTGTCGATTCAATTGCACTGCACGAAATGAGTGAATATACCATATACGAGAAATTATCTCAACGTACGTATTCTTTTTGCACTTGAAAAACATATTATGGAGCGGCGGAAAGCTAAAAGCTTATTACGCTTGCTGTATTATTAACCTATTCCCTTTGAGTTTCGTCGCGACAAGAAGTATGCGCGGGATTTTATTTCGAAACAAAATCGGTGAATAAGAATCGTGAAACAGAAAGAAGAACGTGAAAAGCATACTGCTATATAGTTGCTGTACGCAAGCAAATATCTAGCTACATACTGCCATACTCATTGTACAAAGTAGAATGTGCGGGAGATTTTGAGCTTTCGTCGACATTTATAAAACACGAAACGGTAAAAACAGAAAATGCATTTCCATCGATCTTACTATTTAATATTCTCACCAGACTAATATTTACTGTGCCAGAAGCAAGCTGCAGATGCGAATGTAATTACGGATAACATTATAAAAAAGAAGAAAACAATAGGAGCCCAGTGAGTTTTTATTGTCGACTCGAGTGGTAGTTGCTATTAATAAAATTGCTAAACAAATCATTGTGAAAAATCTTGCTTCTTTTCTGCTTTTATAATTCGAAATTTCTGAAATATAGTTCTATGTTGATACTTTGAAAAATATTATATAAAATGTGACGAATCATTCAACGCGTTCTACAATGTGACATAATTAATCGACGCAAATCTTACGTGTAACGTGGTAACACACGGTAAGGTGTTAAAAGCGACGAGGGAACGTACTGCAATTAAAGAGACTGTCAACTGCAAAATGTATTAGCAAACGAAGCATGCGGAGGCGGTGCGCCTCGGCGTCCGCTTTACGTTTAATCGATTCCCTTTCGACGGTAATCCGCGCGCCAAAACCGCGCGTTGGCGAGAAGAAGCGGGTTGTGGACGCGTGAGAGAGCAAAGGAGAACATTAGGTAGGTAGGTAGGTAGGTAGGTAGGTAGGGTAGGTAGGGTAGGTAGAGGTAGCTAGATATATCAGAAACTGGAGCGTACGTAGGTGAACGGAAGACACGGGAAAACGCGTCACGGACGACGTCCCGCTGAGGTTCCGCGTTACACGCAAGCGAATGCAAAGCTGAGAGAGAGAGAGAGAGAAGGTGCGGAGGGGACGAGCGGACGTAATTACGTTTTGTCGCTCGTCGCCCGGATTTCCTTTGTTACATTAGCCGCTCCCCGTATTCCACGGCGCCTAAAGCCCTGGATACGACGTCGTCGGGAGAGGGACGAGAGAGCGCCGTTAATCTTTAACGACCTGAACACACCGGGATCGGTATGGCGGAAAGGGAGAGAAGTGTCCGATCTCTCGGCAAGGCGATAGGAGCGGGAGGGCTCGAGAGAGGGCTTTGTAATCGAATCTCGCCGCCGCCTTCTCTCCTCTCCTCTCCTCTCCTCTCCTCTTCTCTTCTCTTCTCTTCTCTTCTCTTCTCTTCTCTTCTCTTCTCTTTTTGGTGGCTGCCGGTTGCCTGCACGGTGGCTGCTGTCGTAGACGATGCTGATCCAGTTTATGCGCGGTCAAAGCCGGCCGAGAAAGAATCTCGTTGTACGAGCGGTTCCTAAGTAGATTAGACGAGAGATACTTCTCTTACTCGTTACATATTCTAGTAAAAATAAACTCGCACGCGATGACAGATATTTGCGATATTGCAGCTTTTTCCCGTAGCAAGATGTATGTCGTTGTTTTTCAACAACGTGTGTGTGTTGTTTCTCCAATCTTTTACGTTCTACATACATGTCCTATATATTATATCCTTGAAAGATTGATATTAAAATGTATATTATACACACTTTCTTGAACTTTTTTGGCACTTATACAATTTTAATTCGATTAGTTTTTTATAATCTTTAATCTTTTAACTACGTCAGTTAAGGTACTTTTTTATGAATTAAAACTTTGGCACGACAAAAATGATAAGAATGTAAAATTACAAAGTAATATTATATTACGTGGCCCTTGGGATAAATTGCTCAAAGATACATTGTATCTATCTATTTTCCAAGTCGTCTTTAACTATCCAAAAGGAGTTACCTGTGTCCGATGTCGTTATTCAAGCGAAGCTTAGGGTAACGCGCAGTGCTACGCGCGAAAGCAGCTTACGTTTAGCTGGATCATTCGACCGAATCGTGATGGATCTAAAGGAGAGTGGCGTTACTCTTGGATACTCGCTGTAATCCCCCAAAGAGCACCCGAGAATGCGCAATGAACGGCAAGGCGCGAGAAGATTCCGAGTTCTACGTCGTTCATTAACGGATCGGTGGGCAGATTCCGTCGACTTTGCTGCATTATCTCGTTTCTGGCGTGTCTGCACCGTTCAAGTCGCATCTATTAATTTCTCTCGTTGATGCTTTGACGTCACGATAACGTTGTATGCGTGTGCATATATATATATATATATATATATATATATATATATATATATAGATACAGATATATAGAGATACACAGAGTAGATGCCTAGCGTCATGGAGTGAAGGAAAGAAAAAGAGAGAAGGTGGAAGAGACAGAGAAGGAAATAATTCAGTGAGGGAGGATGAAGCGGAGAGAGAGAGAGAGAGGATGGCGGGGATCAGTAATGGAAACAGAATGGGATAATTCCGCGAGCCGCGGACGGACGCGGTAATTGCGAATAATTGCATTGTCTTCGAGTCGTTCGCCCGAGTCCCGTCTCTCTTACCACGTTCATTCTCGCGTTTCTCTCTTTCACATCCCCGGATTCTCCCTTTCTTCCCATCCCTCGTGCGCGCGCTTCTCTATCCGCTCGCTTCTCGGTGAATTGCTTCGGTACGAATTGAGAGTCGCCTGGTGGAAACTCTCTCATACCGATTAGGAAATCTCGTTCCGTCGTCTTTCTGTCCACCAACGCGCGACAAGTCCGGTTTCCGGATCGCAGTTTAATGCCACGTGGAAATTACGCTCCGGTTGAAGAAACCGCTGCTAAAAAGAGCTGCCTCGTAATTGATTTCTTCGAATCGATATTTATTGGTGTAGTCTCTGTTGAAATTATTATATTTCGCCGCGTTATCGCCAAGTGAAACCTCGGATAAATAGCGATAAAATGCAGAAATTTATTTTATTAAGAGATGTACTGAAATATAAATTGAAATAATCTTAAATTATGAATTCAAAATAAAATAATAAGTGTAAAATAACAAGAAATAAAATAAAAAATTTAATTCCGTTTTGTCTCTTTTTAGTACAAAATCGAGATATTAATTCTAAAACTATGCATATATATTTCTTTTGATCCGCTATGCCATCTGTTTCTCCATTCTCTGCCTTAAATTTGCAACAAATGTTCTCTTGCAGACGAAATTCGAAGAAAGATGGTACCCCAACGACAGATTTTGCATTCCTACGTAAACTGCGGCACGTGCGAGGCGACACGTCGGGATTTTGGATAATTCCGCACACGCCTCGGGCGAGAAATAAATTTCCAACCGCGCGATCGAGACTAGGGGGCAAAAAGAAAAGGCAAGTCTCGAGAATACGACATTTTCAAACAGGGGAAACTTGCTAAAGTACCTTCGATATGTTCAAAGTACGACCGAGTTTTGCATGTAGGATACGCTTGAAAAGCTTCTCGCGCAAGCTCTCTCGCGTTCGTATATATTTTACAGAATACCACGATCCCGAGGATGCAAGCAAAGTAATGTGTTAAACAAACTATTAAAATTCCTCCACTTATTTATACGCTTTTAATTAACGTTGCAATGTAGCTTAGTAACGTTGCAACATATCGAACATATATATATATATATATATATATATATATATATGTGTGTGTGTGTGTGTGTGTGTGTGTTCACTATAGTCGTAAACATTTTTCTCACGATTTAATTTTATTCGGCAGGCAAAAAACGACGAAAGCAGTACCTTGATATTTTTGACAGGTATTATTCTTTTATTTCCTTTATTTTGAATAGCTATTTTTGATATTTAGATCGCATAACTGAGCAATATTGAGAAATCAAATTAGTGAAAATTTAAATGAAAATGATTATTATGAATTATATGATGTTCGTGCAAATTTGAATCTCGTTTGAGTGAATTGTGCCATTATTTCGTTATGAATTCTGCCCAGCATGGATATCATAAATAACCTCGCGACGTAAACTCGCAAAACGAATACAATAACTCATTACATAAATACATATTCATCAATTCAAACGTGTTATCCAATAACTCATTATCGCTACGCGTTTGCATGTGCGTAACATTTTCGCGACACCTTCGATCTGCTTCGCAAATTTGTTGGCAAAATCTCACTTCGCAGTCACTCGCGCAGCTTATATTTCTCATCATGGTTCATCCAAGTCTCGAACAAAGCATATCCTACCTTAAACCGGTTGCACCAGTCGCTCGTTAATTCGCATCGTTGCGTCACAACTTCGTCGTCGTCGTCGTCGTCGTCGTCGTCGTCGTCGTCGTCGTCGTCGTCACCGTCGCCGTTGTTCGAGGAAAATTTTAGCCGGACAATACGACAGGTACATTTTGCATGCATTCCGCATGGCAATTATATGACGTGGATGCGCCGTGGCGCTCAAATGTTCCCGACGACCAGCCAGCGTCCGGAAAAGGATCGTTTAATTTAGCCCCGCACCTTCATTCCCGCGAATGGACGACGTTCAGAGAGAGAGAGAGAGCGGCGCATACCCCGCCGGCCAGAAGAGGGTGAAAGGATCGCTCTATCTCCCGGCCATCTCGAGTTCGAGTTTAACGTTCGCCCGTAAACTGGACGACGTGTCTAATTACCCGACGCAAAGCCACCCCTTTCCCGCGGAAATACGCCGCTCTGACCCCGCGCTCTGACGTTCTGACCCCTCGTTCTTGAACGCGCACAAGGGCTTTCTGAATGCGCACCTGCGAATAGAGTAATTTTATACCGGTGGTGTGCGACCGTGCTCGAGGGCAAATTCTTTTCCGTTTGGCTAAACCGAGAAAAGTTTAACAAATTTTTTTTGCTACGCGAAATGTCGAAAAATGTCCTCGAGAGAACCTCGGACTGCAAAATCAAAATATGATACTGTTCCTTTTTCGAAATTCGTTAATATAAACTAGAATTTTTTTTTTTTTTTTTTGTGTTCCATAATTTTGTCGTTACTAGAAGAATAATTATGAAACACAATAACATTAAGCCGTCGGTAAACTATAATCTATAATAATTTAAAAGTAAAATGCGATACGATGTCACGCGTAGGATACACTATGGGGTAATCGGAGAAGAAATTTTTTTCGTATATGTAATCAAACGGAACACACGTGAAAGTCTACAGAGGAATACATTTCAATACAACGAGTTGTAGGCGGTTATTATCAACGCTTTTAAAAAACAAAAGCCAGATACTAATGGACGAATTGTTTGCTTCGTCAGTCGATACACGAGTAGGCGAGACATACCACGAGAGAGGGGAACAACAACGCGAGCTATAGCACTATGGACGAATGAGCGTGGACTTGATTGGTGTTCGGCATGGAATGGTTGGCAAGGAATACTGGCAGGAACCGGAATGGCAACTTGCTAATGAGGGATATGTATCACTTTTCCGATAGGTGGGGCGGGCACAGATCGTCGCTACTGGATGGTTGCAAACTGCAATCTGGGAATGCTGAATCGCCTCCGCGATCCAATGTACCGTGAATCGGGGGCGGTAAATCACAATACAGCCATGACACAGAGGAGACACTTGTCAGGGTGACCGATCCGCAACGAAGATGGATCTCTAATCGAGAGCGTGTCGGAGGTGTTTCGATTTTTTTTTTCGCGGATTTTTAAATTCACGTACCTAACCACGTCGTTGGAGAATTCACACATATTGATAAACAATAGTAAGTGAAAAAAGTTGACAATTATTATTTTATTACTGAAAAATGACAAAATATTATTTAGTAAGCAATAAATTCCATCGTTTATCGATTACTAATATTTACGCGTTTCCATATATTGGCTCAACGAGCGAGTCTTCCTGCTAATTGTATGATCGAACTCTGTAATTACCATAACAATTATCATAATTAGCAAGACGGACGGACCAGAGCATGGTTTTCTAGGGCTCTCGCGATTATCCCGTAGGAATTTGGACTTAGACTGGCGCGCTTAAGCTTCCGCCATTAGTTTAATGGCCGTTTAAATACCGGGCTTTAAATAATAGCACCTAGTAAGCGCGCAATAGGGGAGATGTAAACAATGCTTTGTACGTCTTTACAGAGTGCCTGTAAATGCACTGCGCGCATTACGATGCTCTTCGTTTCCACAAGATTAAATGTAATAAATTCTACCATAAAGGACACGAGCGCTATATGTTATTTGCCTCATGATACTTAATCCGTGGGTACTAACTTTTGTGCATCTAAATCCATAATTATAACACACACGTATATCGCGAATAACAAAGTGTATAAATAATATAATGTGTAATATCATTTCAGATTGGAAAGAGAGGAACTTTATACAAAGCCATAATTACCATTAAAAATGTTCACGCGCAAAGTTATAATATAATAACAGTAATTAAAATAACTGTGGTAATAATAATACTAAAGTGCGATAATTAAATTTTGATCTTTGTCACACACACACACACACACACACACACACACACACACACACAGTTCTATCCGTTTAGCTCATGCATGCGCACAACTTTTTCTGTTCACTCGAATCATCTAAAGATAATATGTTTCCAACGTTACCGTGTAGCAACAAATTTTTTCCCCCTTAGCGAACACATTTGACTTTCGATCGCTTGAACGAGATACACGCTAGCGTTGACCGGTAACCCCACCCCTCCCCTACCCTGCCCCATTCTGACACCACGTACAGGATGCAGCGTTCTACCCGGCAAAATTACCCGCACACAAAACCGCGTTCCTCTCCATCGCGTAATAGAATTTACGGTGCCGGCACGTACATACACATCGCCCGTACACTCGCGATGCATCAAAAACACCGACGAAGATGTAGTACGCGATAACACGAAGCGGCAATTACTCTTCACTTTCCGCGCGCGGGTCTCCCCTCGTCCTCGCGCTGCCTCGCCTCTCTTTCTCTCCTCTCTGTCCTGCCATCCCCCTGCTGCGTGCGTGCCCGACGGCCGATCGATCTAACGGGCCGGGCGTAACAGACGGAAAATCCGGTGAAAAGCGCGCGCGAGCTCTCACAATAAGCGGCAACACGCACACGGACACGATGCAGACGTCATTGTTCCGGCTGGGTCTTTTGTCAGTGAACGAATTACTGTTGCTGTTTAGAACCCTCTCTCATTTGCTCCGGTTCTCACCCCCGTAGCCATCGCCGATGCGCGTTTTCTCTCCCTCGCAGCATCACCGCGACCACCGCGCCGGATCCTCTCCGATGCCCTATATCAGCATCTCGCCTCGTTGGTATAATCGCGGCAGCCTTTTCAGAGCAGTCTACTGCGACACTGATAATCTGATTGTAATTACTGTTTGTTTTACGCGTCGCTAATTAACGACGATTGGCCGGAATTGCGCTTGTTGGTATTTCTGCCGCGCTGACTCTTAATCCAGCAACGACAATTTTTTTCTTACATCGGTGATGTTATTTAGAATTAATATTTATAAATTTGTGTGCTTGGTTAGATAATCTCATTTCCTCTTTCCTAACTTTATATTAATCATATTTTTACTCGTTGTATGTGGTTGCATACAAATTGATATCACCATCTTATTGATTTTTTTTCTCATCGGAGCACTTAGCTTTTATGAAGAGGACGCAACATCTGGCACCCTTATTCTATTAACTCGAGAAAAACGTCAAGTTTGTGCGTCACGCGCGAATGAATGAACGCAAGCTGTCTCTCATCGAGCTGTGAGATTTTCGAGATATTCTCACGGAATTGGAAATTTTAGAGGTCGCTCGTTTACGCGTAGAATCGTAAATCCGTACTACGGTATTCGCGCAACGAATTTCGCTATTCGGCAGGAAACTCTTGTACGAGATAGTATAATTTCGCGCGTACGACAACGCGTAATTCACGAGCGCATCTATAACAGCAGCGGAGATAAGTAATGCAGACGCGTCATTCGCGCGTCCTTTATTAGAGGCCTTTTGCGCAAAAGCTTTTACGCGTCCCCAAGTCCTCTCCGTCCGTAATGCGCACGCGAGCACTAGCGCGAAACACGCTTTTCGTCCCTATTTTTCGCGACGGTTACGTCACGACGATAATTTCCGCAGGCGGAGATAAGTTTTACGCTTCACGCTTCCGCGCGACGCTGTCGCCGGCGTTTGCAAACGCGAGGCACCCGTCCCTTTTAGCGGTCACACTTTTTTATACCCTTTGCATTTAAAATATGTATTCATGCTACGCAGAGAGAGAGAGAGAGAGAGAGAGAGAGAGAGAGAGAGAGAAAAAAAACAGGAAGAACGTAACGTAGAAACTTGCCACTTTATTCCCCTGTCTTCTTTCCTCTCCTTTTTTATTCCTTGTCATAATTTTATTATATTTGCAATTGCATTTTTTATATGTCACTTTTATATATTACCATCTAATTTATCTTTCGTTTGCCTTGAGAAGATCGATAAATATTGTATAATTTTTACATAGAGACAAGAAACTTCAAATAGGGACTCAAGTCCAGGGAATGTTTGCGTGTATTTCACGAGATTTCATTCACGGCCACTCTGATGCGAATCGTGAACGCGTTACGTTTACTCTCTCCCGTATGAGAAAGAGAGAGAGAGAGAGAGAGAGAGAGAGATGGAAGGACGATGGGAACATAATTTGGTGTAGGTAACGCATAACTCCGACCAGTATCTATCTGTCAGATAAGACACGTCTCGTTGTATTCGGGTCGACGATGGATGCAGAATTCGCTCGCTTCGTGGAGATGGGATTCTGTATCTGCCTCTCCATCTCTCCGTCTCCGTTTCTGCACGCTTCTCTCTCAACTGTCTCTCTCTCTCTCTCTCTCTCTCTCTCCCTCTATTATCTGTCTCATCCCCTCTTTCGCGACCCCAACATTCATCGATATGCGGTTGTTCATGCCGCTGGCATACAGAGAACGGTCCCCGCTATAAAATCATACGTACATGTCCGATCAGCGCGCGAGTATGATTAATTCGCACACGGAGTTAATTCCCGTCGATAAGCGTCGGAAGCGAGCGCCGGCTCGCGATTGGTTCGTCGGCGCGTCATAAAAATTTGGTATCGAACAAGCGAAGGCGTTCTTTTTATCAGAGAGGTTTCTCTTTATTTTTCGCGCCTGCGTGCGACGCGAGTTTTACGCGTGTATATCTCGGGGGAAAAATTCTGCGAGGCTGCCGCCGCCACCGAACCCTTTTTATCAGCCTCGATGTGCCGTGTAATATTTTACAAATGTCGTTGCGCGCACATGCGACCGGTTCGCGCCCGTGCGTCATAAAAATCGCAGATTGCGTCCGCATCGCCGACGTCTTTTTGCCTAGTCGATGTTGTTTCTTCCTTCCATTCACCGTGTTACCCGCGCGAAGGAAAGTTTACGCGTGTAAATTTCTTGGAAAGAGACTCTCTCGAGAGGTGAAATTGGGGGATGCGCCCTTTTTATTTCGCAATAAATTTTACACCAGACGCAAATGTCACGTAATATCGAAGATTCTGCAAATATTATTGCACGCGCGCGCGCGCGCGCGCTCATCGCCAGCAGGAAATATTGATTGTAACATGCGGATGTGAATAAGCTAAAGACTTGATTTTCGGTGAAAAATTACCAATCTATTGTAAAAGATAGTAGATTGGAGATACACGCGGAAAACTTTGCGAGAATAAAATTGTTGTTGTCGGAAATACATTCCGCGCGCAATTTGCGTTGTTAATAATAACGTACGTATCACCACTAATATAGATACACATACATCCACACCTCGATCGATGCCGTAATACGTCACGACTGATAAATATGCAGACTGTCGTTTCTCGGATTAACGTAATCTTCGTACGCAAACGGAAAAGTATTAAACCTTCATTCAGCATTATATCAAACGCGAGATCTCGGGATTGAAAGAGTATTACGCGTTATCCAGATTGTTCGACGGTTATAGAGCACTGCGTCATTGTGTCAAAAGTGTGGCGTACGTTTCGAACGCTACGCGAAAGAATCGTATGGTGAATTTCATGTTATCAAAATAATTGATAATGGGATTTCAAAATCACGTTCATAAGCGCAATGCAATAAAATAATTAAATTACAATTAGCACGTTCATTTGATGTGGAATATAATGGTTTGCATATGGACAGCAAAAGAGAGAGAGAGAGAGAGAGAGAGAGAGAGAGAGAGAGAGAGAGAGAGAAAAAGAGTTCCCTTTTAATCTCTCATTCTCTATCTCTCTCTTTCTCTATATGTCGGTGTTATCAATGTGGCGAGCAGCGTGCAAAATTGCATCCACGTGCCTAATCGAGGAATAACTGGAAATAATTAATTTCAACTCGCGAAGTTAATCCTTCTCAATGGTATTTCGCGATCAGAGATATTCTGTACGTATATTTTAAAAATAGACATTAAACTGTAATATTCTATAATTGTATACTGATTTATCGCTTTTAATAACTGCTATTTTGGTGTTATCATTTTTTAACGATATGTTGCTATTAATAATGTTTCTATTTTAAACTCATACAAAAAGCTATCAATAATTTATGTTTCATTAATTATGAAAAACTAATAATAAAAGCGCATACTCTTTTTAAATAATGTAACTACTATATACTGGAGCATGCATCGTTCACGTTGACGATTCAAAGCTGAATGTTATAGTATTTTTTGACGCAATTTTAAACTGTCAGTCTTTTCGAGCAGTTGGTAAATAACGTTGGTATCAGAGAAATATCGCTTCCGATTTTTCCTTGTCGTATACACAGTGTCCTATTTATCCGTAAAGACAAAGCGGAAAGCATATTAACCGTGCTATTTTGTTCGATGATATCGCGTGAATTACCTGAAGGGAAAATCGATACAGATAATCCGGCGAGTACTGCTGCGAGTACTGATGATGCTGGGTCTGGTACTGATGGTGATGTCCATAGTATGATTGTTGCTGCTGATACGGCTGTTGCTGCTGGTGTTGATGCTGCTGCTGTTGGCGTGGATGATGATGGTCATGGTGATGCTGTTGACGATGGTACCAGCCATTATTGTATCCATCCATGTCATGTACCGGAATCACGCTTTGCCGGCTCGAACGCGTCCGCGTTCGCGATGCGACGCAAAAAACGAAACGGCACACACACAGATGGGAAATATATCAATCATCTATCGGTAGAGCGTGATCATTCGTTCCTCGAGAGCGTTATCGGACGGCATCCACGGCATTTCCGCGCGGAATCCGCGGTGCCTCTCGGTATTATAGCAATAAAGCACGATAGCGACTCTAATGACGGTCGGAGAACGTAGATTCGCGAAATAGATGGGATTTTTCGACGATTAGACGTTACTCCGCAAGATATTAAGTGTCATTAATCATCTCGGTATGTTGAGAAGTCGAATTCGTTGCGTTCAAATTTCAACGGAAGATAAAATCTCATTAACGATTCTTCGAATTTTTAAAACGCTTCGATCGCGAGTCGTAAGATCGAGGCCTCTGCCAAGATCACGACGATCAAGCTCTTGATGGTGGCCTCGCACTTCCGGCGCAACTAGATTCGCAATAGCTGATGACGACAGGCCAACTAACTCGCGACGAGGAATTCACGAAATCGCGACGAGAAAGCCGCTGGTGGTCTTCCTCCCCACTCCTTCATTTCCGACGTAGCGTTTTATTATTCCTCTTTTACGTGCCCTCGTGTCCCCCGTCCAGTCCTCTACTTGCTCGCGTAAGACCGGTCGGTCCCGCGAGTTTTTGTTCTCGCAGGGGGTCGTTGGGAAAAGCCGACGCGCATCAGGAAGAAAAGGGGTTACCGACACACCACTCTCGGCTAGGTCGGGGAATTCCATTCGCGCCTGAAAACCTGCCGGTACTTCCTTTTCCTGATACGGCGCGGCTCATCCTCCCCGCTCGCGAAATTATGCATGCCGAATCCTCGAAAAACGGGGGATGTGGCTCCGGGATTGAATCGGGTTGCTAGCCGATTCGGGGTAACTTTTAAATCGCCAGGGATCGCACGACCAGCCGTGGTTAGGTTACCGCGAATTTTTACAAGAGCAAAAGACTGCGGAAAATTGCACATATAAAAACAAGATTAAATAATCGTGCACGCCAAGTCCATCCATCGATTGAATTGACTATGAAAGTCAACAAAAATTTTATTTTATATTTATATAAATTCTCCGTGGAATTTTAACGTTATGTTAAAAATAAGTTTCTATTTGGATAGAAATATTTCGCATAAAACTAAAGAAATTATATAGAATAGAAAATACATGTTATCAGAACCGGAACATTAGAAGAAAAAATAAATCGACATTGTTATTTGTCTTTCTAGACGACATTCACTCTGAACGTTACGTATGCAACAATGTCTCCTATTGATGTTTTTACTTTCTTTCCGTTCTCTACCCTACGATCTTCTTGGTTCACGTGTAAACAGGTTATTCAGGGATAGTAATCGGGGATGGTGTCCCATGGGGGTCGCTATTGGAAAGAGTTGAAGAGAGGGTAGTATAGCGGATTCCGGACTAGTAGATCTCTCTTCGTCAAGTTCAAAAGAATAAATCGAATAACGTCTGGAAATATTTGCAATTGCAAGAATGAGTACATTCATCAAATTCTAAGAAAAAAGAAAAAAAAAAAAACAATAAAGAGAGAATGAGAGAAACGAAATGTGTAATCTATAATATATTTCTGACTTAAATATTATTTTCAAGACAGAATAATAAGAATATAATATTTATGTATACTTAATAAATCTTTAAAAAGGAGAAAAATAAGCTAGACATTGTCAGTTTGCTAAATATATTGAAATTATATTGAATATCAATTTAAAAACGTAACGGTAGAATATATGCGCGCAAAATCAATAATTTCTTTAACAATATAATATAAAAGCGTTAATTAAGCGTCGAAAATTGCTGCAGTTAAAACTTTTTTAGATAATATTGCTAAACTAACTGACAAGAAACACGCGGTAACTTTGAAAGTTTAATATTTTAATTTTACATGAAACTTACACGCAAACGAGTTATTGAAAAACATTCTTCTCAAAGGATGCGATAATCGAACGATATTCAAGAAGCTGACATCAGCGTTTCCGATCTAGTTCCTTCCAATCGGCTGATTTCCACATCATAAAAGACGTACAAGAAAACTCGCGTTTGAGAATAGGGGTAGCAGTTGAATGGGCTTTGCCGCCCCTCAAGGAGAAGGTGCAAGCCACGTATGTGCGCCCAAGAAGATGGAACGAAAAAAATTCAATGCTCTCGCTCGGGAAAATCGCAAGCGAGCGGGCGAACTTGAGCTCGGGAGAAATTGAAAATTGTCAAGTGCGACACGCTCTCGCGCTTTCCATCGCCGCTCGTACCTTAAAAAGTATTCACGAGCGTATTTCTTGCGGCACAACCAGTTAAATTGAATAAAGGAATCAGTTAGAATAAAATAAAACGAGCTATAGATAAAGATATGCGTAAAACCAAACATATATAATAATAAAGTGTGTAATCAGAACGATAAATATTGTTTAACGATAATAAAAATTGGGGTTCTTAATTTGGATCAGAAATTTGGAAAATTAAATTTAGAGCAGTAACTATAATATAACACGACATTCGATGATTTAGAAGACTTATATATGTATTAACTTTCTCATGATAATATTTTTTCCTGAATATGAGAGATATTATGAGATATATGAGAATGAAAAAACAATCTGTCGTGAATCAAAGCGCCGCTATTTTTACCAAGCGCCAATTAAATGCCTTGCACACTCTCGAACCACGATGTTCGCTGACACGTAAACAAAGAAACGCCTCGGCTATGTGCAATCGTAATTTCTCGGCGCTCTTTGTGCGACGTGACGTCATTAGCTCCGTCGCGAATCATTGTGGTCTCTTTCTCCCGCTCGCTCTCCTTCTCGCGCGCGTATCTGTGCTTTTTCCCTACAAACGCCCCCACCGTTGGACCAGCGTACAATTTTCTTCACTTTTCCGTTAGCTAATTAAGGCCGTATAGACGTCTATGTTTGCTGCGGTTTCGATCTTGCGTGAATTTTCATAGAAGCCACTAGTCAATTTCTTCCGTCACTTAGGGCTCTTTGTTCGATCGCTGACGCTGATACAAAAGTTAACGACACGCAAACACTATCGGAACTACTTGGGGATGACTTGCTGACAATAGGCCAAAAATAGAAATTGTAAATATTAGATAAAAAAAAAAAAAAAAAAAAAAAAAAATTAAATTTTCATCAAAGATGTAACGAAACTTTCTTTTATATATTAAACGTCAATGTAATTTTTTTAATGAAATGACGATAATTGTTCAATAATCAAAGTACACAGATATTTGTAATTTTCCACTTCATTTGTTTAATTTTCATACATATACATGTAGTTTCCTTTAAAAATTTACGCTAGAGCAATGTTAGAATTTTATAATTTTGCACTGATAATGAATATTTATTTCTCTCTCTCTCTCTCTCTCTCTCTCTCTCTCTCTCTCTCTCTCTCTCTCTCTCTCTCTCTCTCTCTCTCTCTCTCTCTCTCTCTCTCTCTCTCTCTCTCTCTCTCTCTCTCTCTCTCTCTCTCTCTCTCTCTCTCTCTCTCTCTCTCTCTCTCATTCAACATATACGTACATGTTTATTCCATTCTTAATTTCATTCTGCATATCTAATGTTGAATAATTGCACAATCATAGAGGTTATTAATATTTTCAATGCCCACTGCAGCTGCGATTGACGTTAAATCAATGCCTTCCACGACACAAACTTATGTCATTATAACGTTAAATCTGTCACGATATAAAACGCAATTTTTTTCATTTTGCTTCTTTAATCAAATTTTCATAGCGAATCCACGAGATTAACGAGTTTGCGGTCAATCACGATATCGGAAGGAGTGTTTGAGTGGAAATAACAAAATTGCATTTACGCGTAACACAAGAACACACATTCTCGATCATGCGTAATTCGTGCGAAATTGAAAAATTGCTTCGCCGAGAAAACAAGCGCGTTTTTGTCGCGCGGCAAATGCACAAACTATCAAAATTAAACGGACCAAAAATGTCAAACGCGGATTCACAATGTACCTTAATGCGCGCTGCACGCGATAATCCGAGGGCGTTATGGTCCGCTTCGCGATACGCGTCGATACGCGTAGGAAGCGGGCGTGCAGATTAAAGGGACCTTTGTGCGATCGGCTTGTGTGCGCGTCTACATGAATTCGAAATGGAGATAATTACGTGCGCGAGTTTGTAACGAGTCCATAAAGCGCGGCGGGCCGTAGAATTGGTCGAACTTATTGATCGAGCGTGTGCGCGCGCTCGCTTTTTATCCCTCTTCTCGCCTCTTCCTCCCTCCGGCTCGTTCGACGTTAATTCCACTTTGAATAAATATGAATTCGCGCGCGCGAGTTTGCGATAACCCCGGGATTTCCTTTTTATTTCCTCGTCGCCTCTTCGACTCGCGCGCGAGCGCGAGAGAACGCAATTAACCGCCGACAATTCCGCGAGATCGCTCTTGTTATGTAAAGAGCGCGGACTCGCGTCTCTCACGATTCGCATAATCACGACATCAAGTCGGGAGAAACTAGTCGTCGACAGATGACACGGTTTTGTATTGCTAATTTGTTCTCGTGATTTTTTCAGTTTAATTTTTTCCTTGTAAAATATTTGTTAAAGGTCGCACAAATCACGTGTAACAAATGTGGCAGAGCATCGTTTGTGTTAAACGAGCAGACCTTATAGAATTGTTTTTTATATATGTAAATGTAATAATTATATATATATATATATATATATATATATATATTTATTTAATGCAGTTAAAATCACTAACAAATGTTGAATCAACTGATTAATTTGAACAGTTATCTCTTTATTTTTCTCTGTCCGTCTAGCGCATTGTTTTCACAAACACGGGAATCCCAGATATTATAAATAAAATGTAATTAGTGGCCTTTCATGTTGTTGACCGTTTTTGCTTGTTGAAAAAATTTGGAAATAAATCTGATTAAAACTGTAAAGTGTGTTATTGGTATTAAATTATTTGTTATTCGTATATTCTGGTAAATTATATGTAATTGTATATTTTATATATATACATATATGTCGTAGGCAACGGTTATTTTAGGAAAATAGCTTTTGACTAGGCAAATGGTTATCTGGCTGTACTGTGAGTCTTGGTAGTTTCTGCGCTCTCAAGTTTTGCTATATGTTTTTATGGGGACGGGGCTCCGCCCCGTCTCCCTATGCACTCTATCCTCCTATGCTTAGATGGGAATCTAAGCGTTCTTTTCCAAGATGTACTTTTTAGTACGTACACGTTAGATAGCATTTGCCTAGTCAAAAGCTATTTTCCTAAAATAACCATTTGCCTACGACATATATATATATATATGCAAAATAGTGAAGAGTATAATTAAACATTCGCTAATCATTTAAGAAAGAAATCATTTTTACATCTTTCGTAGAATGTAAATTGTTATTCACTAACGAATAATATTTAGATTCGGACACAAAAATTCATGGAGATGAAATTCGCACTCTTGCAAGAAAGTCTTTGAAAGTCTTTGAAAGTGCATCTGAAAGCTTTCCCTCGCTTGCTATAAATGTCTTCTCTAGTGTAACCCACTAATTAGCATCTCAACACGCTACTACTTTTCAGTCATGGGCATTGCTAGCTTTAACGCTACTTTGCAATTATAATGATTCTCGGAGTGCATTATATCTTGGAGGCATCACCATGAAAGAGGGTATTAGAATTGTGTATTTCGTAATATATCGCGGTTTTACGTTGGACTTCTCGACAAGCTTCGAATGGATCGTTTAAGTTAGTTCCCATTATCTTTGTCATTGTGACGTAAAATCGCAATGAATATAAACTATCGCAAGGTATGTATATTACAGCTATCACAAAAGATACGATTCCTATATTGCTTTCTTTTTATTCGAGTTTTAAAGGAAGAAAATTAAATTCGAATTCAAATTAGATTTAAACTATTGTAACAAGTTGTAAATAAATAGTATTAAAAAATAATTAAGGAAGATTCAATATTTTCTATTCTATTTATATCTGAATATGAATCAATTTTAGTCCACAATTCAATATTTGCTCATAAACATAATTTCTGCTCGCTATTTTTTTCTACATATATATATATATATATATATATATATATATATATACAGTTTATATATATATATATATATATATAAACTGTATACTTATTTCTTTTGTACTTATTATATATTCGGGATGCACACAAATCATTCTCAATCAAGAGACTATCGAGGTGTGTTCTGTGTTTCTCGTCTCCCAAAGACCTTTCCTTTTCACCTCCTCCTCGCGCGCTCGCGCCATTGAAAGCAACCTGCCAATTAATTCCTACCTCTCTCTTGTCCGTTATACGCACTTTGAACAACTGGAGACACGGTAGGTAGCTGCAATTGGATACTAGTATTCACTTTCAAGAGTATTCTCGCCGCGCTTTGTAACCACCCTCACGTTCTGCTCTCCGTTTATGCATCGAGTCCTATCTCTTGGAGCTCATCCCCACCCGCTCCGTCGTCTATCCCAGATTATTTCTTCCTTTTCGTTCTTTGTCCATGTAATATAACACACTAACAAAGAGATACACCGTTTCGACCAGTGATAAATGAAGACGTCTCGGGGTCGCGAAATGATTCAATCTCCTAGTGGAGTTTGTAATTTGGATGCCTAATTGGTGAAAACCAGTAAGCCGCTTATATCGGGAAAGGGAAAACCCAAGGTGTATCGTATCATGGAAAATGGTCGCGATAGTATCCAACGCGCCTGTGCTATACAAATGGACGCGCGAGCCAAATTATCGACGCGCGGAAGTCTGGCGAATTATTATCGTTATACCACTATATGCCCAGGGCGATGCAAAATTTCCTTTCGCATTCGTATCGCTTTGAAGATTACTGTGCAACGATAAAGAGACCCCCTATCGATATTAAATATTTCGGAAATTAAGGCATAAAAGTCGAGTCTTCACTGCGTGCGTTTCGAATTTCATATATTAACTTTCCAGTCTTGACAAATTCAGTGTATAACTTGACTATTTTAAAACATTTAAAAAAATGTCAATAGAAGAAATCAATTTTTTTTAACTTGACATTTATTTCTTGAATTTTTATAACAGTGAGTTTAAATAATTGTTACGTTACATTTTTTTTAATTCAGAAAAACTAGACTCTGATCCAACTTTAAAATAACTTTAATTTTTTATTAATTATAATTTTAAATTCTTTCGCTCTTCATAATACTTTTTTTATTATCCTTTGATTGCATATGGCCAATATTATCTCTTATTTTACTTTAAAAAATATAACGTGCCCCATGCTTCTTTTCATCCATGATAAATATATGAACAATAAATCGCGATATTTTATAAAAATGATTCGAGCATCGATTCTCTCTCGAGCGGAGATGTCGGCGTTAAAAACGTGTAGCAACATCGTCGGGGCGAGCCGGCGTAAAGTTTATATACCGAGCCACAGGATTATAGCGGCGATGAAAGCAGGATTCTTGCGATAACTCGGTTCGTCGCGTATCGCGAGCAAACACGGCGGCGAATTGAACGGAGGCGCGCCAAGTATTTTCCAATTACATCTTCCATTAACGATCCTGCCGCGTGTACGCGGCGTCCGTCGGAGAGGGTCGATCGAAGAATTCTGCACACCATGGAAAATTCGCCCAGCATCGTATATACATTATTAATTAATCTAGATAGGAATGTCTCGCGCGCGCAGCGTTGTAATATCATCGCTTTCGAAGTAATATATTGTATATGATGCGAGAGACTTAAAGAGAAAATATCAAAGGAACAACATTGAACCACCCTGATGAGAATAGTAATGATTTAAAAAAAAAAGTAAAAAGATTATGAACTATATTAACTATATATTAACTATATTAAATTATAATGTCGGTAAGTGTGAAATAAATAGAAAAGTTTATTGTGATTGTAAAAAAATAATTATTCGATAATAAAGTTTTAATTATTTAATAAAATTCGAATTGTAATATGTATCATTTAAAAAACATATAAACTTGTGTGAATTTCGGCCAATACAATTTATCATCAAAATCTCTTAGAGAAATAATCGTCTCCGTTGGCTTAAACATACATATCACCTAAAAGCCAAGATGTACGGCAACGGTTTTTCTTGACCCAGGGACAGGAAAAGGAACGAGGTCGCCGCGATGTCGGGCGCATTAGCATTTTCGGTATGGTTTAAAATTTAAATCCCACTGTATGTCGGTGAATCGCGGAAGGAACAACGGAAGGACGAGTCAGGAAGCGCTGTGCGTTGTCCCTTTAAAAAACCCTCGCGTCGCGATGTTTCACGACCCCGCTGTCGTGGTCGTAGCACGCGCGCACGGCCAAATAGACGGGCATGCATCGTAGCGAGAAGCCACGAGGAAGAGCGACGAGTGCGGCGAGGAAAGAAAATCAAAAGAATAGAAAGTAAAAAAAAAAAAAAAAAAAAAAAAAAATAAAAAATAAAAAGAGGCGACGCGCGAAAAAGGCGCGAAACGTGGCCAACGGGCAGCTGCTCGTCCCGATCGACGAGTTCGCGCACATAAAACCAACAATAAAATTTGGAACACGGGAAGGAGGCCGCACGTGCCTGTGATTTTTCAAGGCCGTCAAGAGGATCTTCCAACGTACCAAAAGACACGAGAAATCGTCGCGATGGCCATTGGTTCGGAAAGCGAAATTTTTCGGGCCGCTCGATCGTCATTGGCGCACGTGACAAGTCGCAGAGGAGAATCGGGAGATGCGCCGGATCGCATGGGGGTCCCCTTCCCGGTTTGCTGGGGGTCTCTTTAGGAACGGAAGGGCCGATGAAATTCTTTCGCGTAACGGGGTGGACGTGACACCGGTCGAGCGGGTTCAACGGTGGGAAGATACGTTGTGGAAAGCGCGTCTAGCCCGTCCGCGATCGCGCACCCCTGAGGATTTTCGGGGAACCTGCTTCTCTTCCCCCCCTTTCTCCCGCCTTCCTATTTCACCCTTACGGGGGGGCATACCGACCCCTGCGAAGCGACTGGACGGAAGACGCCGTTGATGATGGGTTATTTAAACGGGGCATTGAATTTTTACTTCCGCCATGAGGAACGTCACTCTTACTCTCACTCTCACTCTCTTTCTCTCTCTCTCTTTCTTTCTCCTTCTTTCAATAAAGAATGAGCCAGCGCACCTTGTCTCGGACCGCGTCTTGGGATCCCGTCGTAGCATCGCACGCGATTTATTAAAGAGAAGTCATATATTATAAAAACGCCTGGTGTAGCGTTTTCTTTCTCTCTATGTGTTTCGGCATCAAAGATCGGCAAAAGATCGTACGGTGCTGCTCGGTTTTGTGTTACGTTACGCTAAAATTTATCTTCGCGACTCTTGGGTTTATTAATGGAAACAGTGGGATAAGGCGCGCGCGCTATAGGCGGTCGTGTAATATTTGACGAAGATACCAACACATCTCTGCAGCCGCGCGAAGTCTGCTTGCTGAATAAATATTTCTCGTGAATTCTTCGCTCAAATATAAGTCGCCAGGTCCGATACCGCCTCAGGAATTTTCTTGCATTTTTCGCGGCGTTTCAATTGAATTTAGAATGCGTGACCTACATCACGCGCACAATCGTTTCAAATATTTATTTGTTCCGATTTAATATCTTTTTCGTATAAAAATAGCTAAATAAAAAAATTCTAACTAAAATATTGAAACATGTAATTTTAATACATTATGCTACAAGTACGATAATTTTTCAAAATAAAATATTCTTAATCAAATTATCTAAATTATAAGATTTATTTCGTTTTTAATTTTTTCAATTGTAAAAACATACTTTATCGACTTTTGTCAAATCTAGAACTGATCTCCATTCTTTTAATTTTCATATTCAACCATATTCTAGATTCCTTTAGTTTCTTCAAGTTCCCTACTTAACAACCATACTACAATGAAATGAGATCACGTATGCTTGCTGCCATTCACCGAATAAACTCTTTCAAGAGAATCAAATCAACAACATTGTCAGACACGAGCTTACAACGAATTACCGCGCGTCTCTTCGTAATAGCCGATTAAAACCGAGATAATTCGTTTCGTTTAATCACGGCGATAAGCCAAGGTTGTATCCCTCGCGTGAACAGAGACAAGGAGGCCGCCGTCGCGCCGGGTGGTAAAAGAGAAACATCTGAGCGAATTGAGAGCGCACTTGAATTTACCGTCGGGAAATGGGCCGGGTGTATGCTGGCGCGGTAATGGGAAATGCGACAGATGCGAAAGGCGACAGTTTCGCGATGAAACTATCGCGTCGTATAAAGGGTGAGCCGTTGTTGCCGTCGCTGCCGCAGTCACCGTCGCCTCTGACGTCGTGAGGGAAGAAGAGTGCGGGCGGGAGGTAGGGTAGCTTGCAACCGACGACATAAACTTACGATAGCGCAAACGACCGCGACATCAGCCGGGGATGGTCGGAGCCGGGTTATTTCGTGAACAGGGGTTTATTCGCGCGTTGACATTCGTCGTATCGCACACGCGCCTCGGCAGCGCCTCGGTAACGACAGGCCGTAATTCTTATTTGCGCGGCCGCGTAAAACGTGCGTATTTTGTTCAGCCTGGTCCTCGAAATGTCTTCTTCCCTCGGAGGAGAAAGAGGAGCCGGTAGTTGGCCCGCCCGATGACGGCGATATTACACCTTCGCGTACAAATTTCGCTCTCGGTTCTCTCGATTCACTTTGAAATTCTAATTCAATTCGGGCGACGATGTAAATTCACGACCGCACACAACAAAAAAAAAAAAGAACGTGTTGCAATATCGTATTTATTTTTCCAAATAAAACGCTATAGAGAGAGACCTTTCAAAGTCAACGCACTTGAATCTAAATTTAATTTCACCTATATTATTCTTATATATATGTAATATCGTTAACGTTATATTTTTAACATGATAAAATACTCAACCATATATTGCATTATATTCTTGTATTGATGCTATTAAATTAATTAACCACTGCTCTTTAAATTTTTTTTCTTAGCATTTAACTTCGGAATGCAGAAGAGAAATTAAAGACACATTAAATATACATTGAGGGATTAAAGCAGCTTGTTTAAATACAGCTCTCGTTCTTCCAAAGAAGCGGTCATGTAAAAATTTCATTTAAGGGTTAACGAAACATCCCAACTTTCGTTTAAGTAGTATAACGCCAACTTGACTATATCACGTCCGCCTGTGGAACAACGAGCGGCGTACCAACGATCTTTCATAATTGAGAAGCTCAACTTTTAGACTTCCGCCAACCGCAATTTCGCGAAGATACAGATTACATCCTTCCAGAGTTACTTGTTAAATTACTTATACCGCAGAGGCGCCGAGACGTAACACTACCGTTATCGCTATTCTTGTTAGAATCTAACTACCTCTACTTCTGTATTTTCTCCAAGAAAATGTATATGTACTCCTATGTAATGTAAATCAAATCGAATTCCCGTCAAGTTAGATAATAGAATCGGAATTTAATATTAACAGAACTCACCTACTCTTCTCGAAACTATCTATAAAACGCAATATTTTCTAAAAATATTTTTCTAAAAATATTTTCCACAGATTACTGCCACTCGTCGTTCGTTATACGCTCTCAATTATCGTTATATCTGCAAATGTCGGGAAACATACCGGATTAATTATGAGATTTTTTTCTATAAATGAGCTTTATAACCGAATTTTCTTTTATGATCAGGAGGCATACGATCGTCATGCCTCGTCAAATTTAATACAAATTGTCTTTGCGACAAAATATCTCCGTCGACTGATTCGTGTCTTATTTATTGTTGTCTAGCAGTGGTTTATTAACAAAGGAAAATTTTCACGAAAGGAATTGATTCATATATATATATTAACATGTCAATCGCGACTTAACAACATTGTTCTTTAGAATTGTCACGGAATTTCTTAGGTTTTCTTTCATACAAAATTGTTTAGAAGAATAATTGCCGTAGAAAATTTTGGTTACAGGTCTTATCAACGTTTTCTATTTCAGTCTATTCGAAGAGTAAGTACCTCAAATTTAACACTTTGGCCATGTTAAATTAATATAAATGCACGACGCGTTTAATACGCTTGCATTTAATATGCGTGTCACCTCGTAAACGTAATGAACCGGAGTCTACAGAACATGTACGCGTTATGGGAATATTTACGTAAGTAACAAGTAGCAACCGAGAGAGTAACTCAGGGGCAAGGGTTATAACCCGGCAGTTATACAGTTACGACGTCGTACCGGTTTGATATCGCCGGGATATGTCGCATTCGAGGAATACATCACGTTTAGTGCTACATGGCTTGAAAAACGTCACACGTAAAACGTCAGCTGTAATTGAGACGCTCTTTGTTGGTCGTTATATATTCTTTCAAGTCCAAATCGATGATCTTTCAATAATAACGATACAAATATGTTAAAAATCAACGTACGTAAAAAAAATTGTGAAAAAAAATTAAATGTAATTCAAAAGTAGCGTTAAAAATATTTCGCGTGTGAAAAAGATCGTGATTTTTTTATTTAATAAGAATTCTTGTATATAACATAAATTTTAATTTATTACAACCGTATAGATGTAAATTAATATTGTACCTTATATTTTTAAAATATATAAACAGGTGCTCGTAAAAGGAGTTCTGATGCACTTGTAGGATCGGAGTAAACCAGTAACGTAACACGACGTGATACGCATGCCCCTCGAGCGTACACTATGCCAAAGTGATTGTACACGAGATCGCACTATTCGCGGCTGAGAGACTCCATTGCCAGGAGATGACTAAGAAGCCTTCGGTTACATTCGCGATATGCGACCGAGATTCCCGCTGCACGTTCTCTCGTGACGTTTCCCCTGTGTTGGAGAACGCGACAAGATACGTAAATCTAAGATAATCGCGTGTTTGCGACGCGATTCGCACGTAGAATCTCGCGATTCACTCTTCCGGATGTGCGTGCTCGACCGATTGCATACACTGTACGACACACACACACACACGCGCATACAGAGTGTTGCGAGTTTAGTGTCGTAAACAACGGGTTTGTTTACGATATCAGAGTAGCGTATAAGAAGGCTAAATATAATCGGATTAGCGTATAATTGCGTCACCGTAATCACGGCGGTATGTATATTTTACAGACGATATGAATTTAACGTGTTACACGTGCGTAATACGGATTGTGATTAGTATGAACAATGCATATAGTGTGTCCATAGATAACCGATCATCGATATTTGTAATGCAAATTCAACCTATAACGATGAATATCCGTTAGGTAATAAAATAACGTTGGAAGAAGCCAAAATGTAGCTTGCAATATAAAAGCTACAGCTATGCAGCAAGTTGTAACTACATTTAGCTTCTCTTCGCGCGTAATAAAAAGGACGTTTCGCGTCGGATATAAGACACGAGGGATAAGGTGATACGGAATTTCGTTGTTCCCACGATGTACCGCAATAGTATAGCGGCGCGGATCTTTGCGCGATATATCCAAATGTATATATTTGTAGCTGGACTAGAACGGGACGGATCATAAATATACATGGAAATGCGGTGAATATTCTCGTGCGCCGGCATATAAAACTGACGGATAATGGCCGGGACGTGTTTACGATATCAAAGTGACACAAGAAGGCTAAATATAATTTAACGGCGTACTTTGCGGGTCTGTCTCTAATGTCTTTAGCTTTCATTACCGATGGCAACGATAACAGGATTTCGTCTTACGATATTTGCGCGTTTAAAGGTACATTTTGGATTGTTTGTAGTAATATGATTATATAAATAAGAATTGACCGATATAAAAAGTATATCTGAAGCTGTAATTGGATTATGTGTGTTTTCATAGTACGATCGCCAACAACGTTAACGCTCGACCATAACATAATTGTGCAAGATATCGCAATTAAATCAAGTTTACAGAATTCGCTTTACATGCAGAATCCCCCCTTCATCGCGATGTAGATTCCGAAGAATCCGTTCGTCCCCGAGTTCCTAAGCAATTACGACGGTTTCCAAGAGCATTTCGCGATCGCCCGCGCAGTTCGAGGCGTCGAGGTGGCGGCGGGCCAGAGAGGGGACATAGCAAGAAGAGTACGAGTCCCCTCCGTTTTCGCTCCCCTCATCCCTTTCAGCCCTTCCGCGTCCATTGGCGAAGACCTCATACATATTAATGGAGATCGGATCGATTTTACTGCGCGCTCGCTTCTTGCCGTGTTTAGGGACATCGACGTACCAGCGCATAAGCTCTTCGGTCCGCCCGCAATGGTTATTATGCCATTAACGTAATGAAGTTAGGTGGCGGAGAATGCCACCGGGTACAGAGACAAGGGTTGGCGACGGCGGCGGATCCCGTCGCGGAAAAACGCGCTGAAATACAAGCGAGCAAGAATCTTCGATGATGGACTGCGCGTACGTTTTCTTGCATCGAACGTGACGATCGATGCACATTTTATCGTAGACGGTCGATAAACCTAATTATACAGCCGATGGTTAAGCCATGGTAAACTTATACAGTCATCAACCGCAACATATTTATTAGTTATTAGCCATCAGGATTTATAAACTTTTAGTTGTTAATTAATGAAGTAATCTTAATTGTGCCGATATCATAATGCGGTTAAATCACTATTTTAATTACCAATTATTATTACTGCAACTTGTATAGATCGTACGTCAATCTGTCATGCGTAATATAAATATTCTGTTACACATATTGTGAACGAATCGTGTTTAAAATTGTCGACAAAATGTAACTATGTACGACCGTCTGCATCAATGATTCAGTAACGATTCAATAAACGGTTTATAGACAGTCCGGGAGCATTCGGTTCCTATTATCGGGTCGATGCAGCTGACGTGTTCGACGTACGCTTGATATGTTTGTACTAAAGAGACGAGTTTCTTGGGCCAACACTTGATGCATACGGAGACTCGCCAATTAATATTTCTTGTATCAACGTTTGATGGAACATACTACATTGCTTTTCTACTGTATACATATTTGATTAATGCAGAAAGAGATTTAGAGAAAATACTTTCTTTTTTAATAATAATTATCAATAATAATTTAACAGTAACTTTGACATATATAGCGAGATCATTCTTTTACAACATTTTTATTTTAAATAAAACACGACTCTTTTCATTTGATCGAAAGCAGAATATTTGACTGAAATTTCGACTACGACTCTACGCTAATCACGCGCCTTTCTCCGACAAACGACAGAAGAACGATAGAAGAAAGTCCTGCAATGCGCCGAACCGTGAAAGTATTCGCTCAAAGGCACCTTTCACGCCGGTCTTTTGAGCGCCAAAGATTCGGACGACCGGAAGAGCAAGAATATGAAAGGAAAGCGAGTGGGACAAATTAACGATTCACGCAATTTTATAAAGCGAGCATCTCGTATAATCCAACGAGGAATAAGTTAAAACATGCTACGTGCTTTTGATAAGAACTTTAATCTTCACGCTTGCGAAAGTTTATCCCGAACGGCCTCGAAAATCCGTTCGCGGAACCGGTCTGACCGCTATTTTAATACAACACAGAAATTAATCCGTGAAGGAACAGATGGTTGAAAAATTGCCGGAAAAATATACTTTTATGAAAATGTTTTTCATGTTATCAATTCTAATGAAAATTATGTTAGTTTATATTATTTTTTCATTTTATGTTTTATATTTTTTATATTATCAATTCGAATGAAGATCGATATAAAAATTGTTTCAGTACAATTTCTATTTAATTAACTTGTTAACGCATGCATTACAAAACGCAACTTGCAGCTATATTAAAAAAATGCAGTATAATTATAACGTATGCGTTGAAAAGTTACGAAATATGCCTGCTAAACGCAAAGTATTTTTCCATTATGTTTGCAAAATTATTACAATCTTTTTTTAATTCACTACATACATCTATACACGGGATACGGTGTCTGTCTATTTCATCGTTCTATCCGACGTGCTTCGTGCTTCAACTAGAAAATGAACAGAATCTCGCACAAAGGGGTCACGCGCGCGGGGTATCTCGCTGTTTCGCGTTTCCGTATAATATTCGACGAGTCCTCGTCGACGGGAGGATTATGAGTACCGGGATGGTATTCGCTCCGGCCGCGATACGTAATGCGATTTGCGGTGTATTCGCCGCACAAAAGATTACCGCAGTGAGTTCCAACGAGCCATGTACACGGGATCTTGGGCGCGCCCGGTAATACTTCCGCTGTCTAATGCGGAAGAAGGGCCCTTTCAACAGAAAGCAGTCTGAAGGTACTCGGGCTTATTGCTCTCTGCGCTATCTCGGGATCTCGTTGTGTGCGGGCACATAATAAAATCATATATAGGGAACGTATGTATGAGCTATCTCTCTCAGACGCAATCGCGATATTCATTAACGCGATTTATTTCGCGATCGAAACACGTAATAATTGAAATCATGCTTTGACATTATTAAAGTAAATATTTAATACATTACTTTTCACTCCTTATTATAGCTGTATCGACATATTTTTATTAATTTAATTTCAAATAATAAAAAAAAAAAATCAATAAAATTTTCCTTGTGATAAAATATAAATTTCCTTTTCACGCTTATTATTTCTGATTTTGTATCTTTCCATAATATTCTTAAAAGTATGACCATTGTTAGAATCGATGTATAATTTTCAGATCGTATCAATCGTATTCAATCGTAGCGCAATTTTTGCACTCAAACAATTGCAATCAGTAAACATTGACAAATATAGAAAAGTAATTTTTTATTTGTAATGTTGACACTTACCTGCGAATGACTCCAGACTTTCGGTTTCGGACTCGATCTCGCATTGCTGGTCGCGTTCCCGCTTACGGAATTGTTAGAGATGTTGCCAGGTGACGCGGTGGATTTGATGGACGGTTTTTGTGTTTTTTGTAACTGTGTGGCTACCGCTGTCGATGGAGTAGTAGTTCGTTGTTGTTGCTGTTGTTGCGTGGTTGTCTGTTGCTGTTGCTGTTGCGTTTGCTGCATGATCTGCTGGATGAGCTCCAGCTGCTGTTTCGTGAGGCCATCGTTGTTGGCGCCGGGAGACGTGGCGCTCTGCAAAATACATTTAGCGGATGTTTTAACAACAAATCAAAAAATACATGTGATAATAAAATTACTTTTGAAAATTGTCAATACGTAGGACCTAATCCTCTTACTCTTTCTTTCACTTTCCAATCTCTATTAAATCCAAAATTTGCTCACGTTTAATTATTAAAATTTAAATTTTTTATTTCATTTTTAATATTTAATTCCTTTTGAAAAAATCTCTTTCGAAAAAATAAACCCTATATCGTCTATATAAAGTAATGTACGTCATTATATCACATTCATGTTGAAGAGTCGGTGGCTCGTTTGTACATTTGATCGAATCTAACCACAATCGGCGGATCTAGCTTGATCCGGTCGTGATCGGTTGCGAACGCGACCGCAAACCATAATTGATCATACCTTAATAGAACATAACGTAGTCTTAGTGTCCGAATCGAGCCCGCGTTCTGACAATAGTCAAACCGATCAAATTTAATAATTTATCGAATCGCGATGAGAAATTACGAGCAGCACCGCGTGGAGGTGCAATCTCGACATCCATTAAAACGAGCGCCGACTATAATTCTGTTCATAAACGCGCTGCAATAAACCGTAAATATATCCCGTGTCGATGTATCGGTCAACTAGTGCGTGACTATAATTACGCACACGTGCACGTGACGCCTAGAGTATCGCGTATACTAATCTGTCTTTGTGCTTCGTTAGCGGCTACCGTATATAGGTATACGTTAAATATATGTATCGTGCGCGTAAAAGCCATATCGCGTTGCAAACTCTCATAATTTCCACTCGAAAACTACAATATTTAACCATACGCACACATTGGTAGAAAAAAAATTATCTTTAATACATCAATATTTCAATATTTAAAAAAAAAAACGAATAAATTAATATTAAAATATATATAAAAAAAAAAAGAAAGTAACTGAAGCTTTCTACTTTATCACGTTATATTTCACTGTTATATAAACATGATAAATCCATCGCTGTGATAATGAAGCTTATTCGAAAATATTATAATTTTAATAATTCTTTGGATTTGGAAAAGAGGAAAAATAAAAAAAAATATATATTTCATTAGATCATTTTTGCATATTTTAGATAAACGAACGGTATATGCATTGTACTACACAGATTCGACGCATGATGTATACAAACGGGTTACAAAAAAAAAAAAAAAAAAAAAAAAAAGGAAAAAAATAAACGTGGAAATATCGGCGATCAACGTTCGCACCTGCATCCTTGTACCGCTACGATACACGCTTTGTTTTACAATTCGGCGATCGCGGTGTGCGTATCCTACGTCGTTTCGAGTATCACCGATTTTCCGATTGAGCTCTTTTCGAACTTTTGTACACAGGACGCCAATGTGTGTGCGATACAGTAAAATTCTAGATGCGGGCGGCGATACGATGTTCCAATTCGAATGACGATTTTCGATGACGACGGGCGGAAATCGCGATACTGCACGGCGGCATCGGATTCTTTCACAGATACGCGGGGATGCGAAGTATGGGCAATAACAAAGGTATGCTCGCGATTTTTAATTAGAGGATCACCTCCGAATAGACGAGCTAGACATTGTTATCATTATTTTCTCTTTGATAAATGATTTCTCGAATTTTTTCCACGCAATCGCGACATAAATATTGTAACGTGAATCTATGTAACAAAAAAGTAATCTCTTAAATAGTAAAAATCAAGGTTTTTCTTTCAAATTAAATTTTAAAATTGCTCGTTTGCTTTGAGAAATATATGTTATACATTCGTCCTTCCTATTATATTAATTTATATATGCATAATTATTAAATTTTGTAATGTTAATAAATATAATATATTATTTACTATTCTATAATCACGACCATTGAGATGAAAATTAAAAGTCCGTCAATCGTAAATAGCCCAATCGATAGACGACTTTAATTATCGTCAGTCGGGTTTTCAGCGAGGGCGACTAAAAGCGTATATTGCGGACAAAGGAATTTATTTTGTTCGCACGCTTATTTCGTTTACTTCGCGCGACAAAATGAGAACGAGCGGCGCGGCGTGAGATAATTGCGTCGCGAGGGGTACCGCTAATCAGTTTTACACGTTGATATGACGACTGCATGTACGGAACGACGCGACGCGACGCGACGCTCGCTCGCGAGTGTGTTTTCGGCCGGCAGGGCGAATTGAACCGTCGATTAAAATTGGATTTGTTAATTACTGCAGGGAACACGGTGGTGGCGGTAGCCAACGGCTCCGATCCGGCTCATACCTTATTAAACCTTCATTTCGTAATTCCCACACTGCCGTTTATCATCGTCGTAATCAGCGGACGTTCCATGTCTCGTTGACGAGCGATGCGTACAAAAGCGCGTCGCGTTTGCATTTTTCCATTCGCGAGAGACAAAGAATTATTCGCAAATTTTAAGATATTACTTTACTTATCGATCTGCCAGCACACACGATGACAATTTTCCGCTGGATAATTAATGAACTATTTAATTACCGCTAGAATTTCGCAAATACCGAGTGCCCGCATTCGCAAACAATCGATTGCCTGGAAGCGAGGTAGTATTTGTAAATAGTCACGCGAGTAATGAAGGCCGCTGATATAATATGCGCCAATGTTTCCGCTTTATTCATGAGAGTTTGAGGATATTAATCCCATATCGTGTTTTTCAGCACGCTCTTGCTTTCCGATTCTTCAATTTGTTACCGCCCCCGTTCAAAACGCTCGTTCCGTATCAATAATGCGCGTTAGTCGCGTAATTACAGAAACACACTCATTACACCAAAACGTTACGTTAATTGACGTGGGCGTTTATTAAAATACGCGCTCTTTAACCATAAATATTTATTTTTGTTGGTATATCGTGATGCACATCGCGATTCACAATGTATTGACGCATTTCATGCATATTATTATGTATGTTATTTCTCGATGCAAGCTATGTGCACGTTTTTCCATTTCCACGTATATATAATTTCCATCACATGTATAAATTTTGTGGTTATCTTAAATAATGATAACCACAAAATTTACACAAGAATGTAAGAAATTATTTCACTTATAACCATGTTTTTCTATCTGTTGTACTTTTAATTATTGTATAATCATGTTACAAAGTTCTCTATCAAGTTTTTCCACTGTCGATGTTTTAATATTTGCTACAAACTTTTATTATCCCATTATGCAAAAATTGTGTAGCGACCAATGCTTCAGATATTCGCGGCTTAATTGAAAAGATATCATTCTTGTGTTAAAAGTGTAGACATATATATTCGTTAGACTCGTTCGCGTTCCTCCGAGACCGCAGTGAAAACTACAAAGCATCCGTTGCCGAATGACACCCTTATCATATAGCATACCCGTATGTCGCGATCGCCATTTGTAGCGCATACAAAACGCGCGTTTCCCGAAAACGGTACCATGACGGCCGCGCATTTGTCAACCGCGAGTCCACGGTCGTCCGGAGCGTCTGCGAAACTTCGGTGTGTTATCTCTCGGCGTATATATTCGTCCGCCTGACAAATCGCCGCGATGGTGAGAGAGACGAGAAAAGGCCGTTTCTCGAAACTCTCAACCTCTCTCCTAGGATCATCCCCCGGTCCTTCCTCCCCTTCTCACGACAAGAGTTTCCCTCGCGCGTCCTTGGCATCCTCGCGTGATTCTCACGCGAGAATCGCATTATTTCTCCCGTCCGCTCTTTCTCTCTGGCGTGTCCTGACCCTCTCGTTCATCATTGTCCTCGCCTACCGACCCACTTTCTTCGATACGTTCTGTTTCTCTTCTCGCACGAAATCCATATACGTGGTTCTCACGATTAACAATTATCTATACAATTGATTCGAGTGGAACGATAAGAACTAATGAATGTCAAACTGTTGATTTTATCCAGAATTGAATTATAAAATAATTTTGTTTATAAATATTTGGCAACTTTTTAAGATATTACTTATCGTGGATAGTGTTATGAATCATGAACATTAGTTTACGCATTTAATCTGTTGCACAATAATTACATATAATAAATGGACTCGTGTCGATAACAAGAGAAGAAGAGAGATTATGCACACAACGCTTTATTTCTTTCACTATCTAAACTTGACGCAAAAGAGCAAGTATCGACTGAAATACATACTTTATACTCAGTTGAGCAATATACTCCGATACTACATGATTTATAACATCGTACGTCCATAGACTCGCTCAAAAACTTCATCCATCATAAATATTCGATGAACCGATAAAAAAGTGAATTAATCAGGATTTATAATTGTAAGCTTTCTCCTCAAATAAATAATAAAAGTAAAGCGACGTAGTCTTTCTTTATCGATATTTTATTAGTGTACCAAGCATTCGCATCCATGTATGTATAGCGTGTCTCGTTTTTATGAGCTTTCCACACTTGTTACCACCGACCGACACACACACACACACACACATATATATCATTCCCGCATTCATTTATATATATATGATACACGCACGATGCAAAATATATGCAAACGAAGAAATGGAATTTTTCACGCTCGTATAACGCCTTTTTACCTTGTCATTATAATATAACGGAATGTGAACGCGTAATATACAGAGTGCGAAAACCCATCTACATGCTTATTTTCTCTGTGTAAGTTGCATCATCGATATGTAAGCCGGAATAATAAATAATATAATATGAATCCCTGAATAGAGAAAATGCGAACGCAAGTCTTCAATTGAAGATTTTCCAATTTAAAATAAAAATAGGCATGACCTGGAAAATACAATACAAGCATTATAGTCAGGGAATTAGTATATAAATGAGGAAAAGATACAGAAAGATACGTTCATTTTGACACAAAAAGTATAAGTAACGCGAAACATGCACATATTGAATAAAAAAAAAAAAAAAAAAAAAAAAAAAAAAAAACGCATTTTGTTAGTCTAAAAATAACGTAAAACATATACGCGCGACGTATTGACAGAATACGAGGCATATTGATACGTGAGATTGTTACGGAAATGTTGTCAAAACAGATTATAAATTCTGATGGAAGAGAGAAGAATGAAACACATCGTGTTATAAAATAATTACGTCAGAATGAGGTTCCGATATATTGATGTTCGATACTTCCTCATGATTTCAACATAATTTTAATTGTCTATTTTCATCTGGCGTTGTAATAAAAAATCGATGCACATGCTATTGTACTGAGACTCGTTAGCGATATTAATTATTATTTTCAGATATAAGGATTTTCGATTGACCATCGTCGTCATTCTCTATATTTTAACATGAATTCCCTCGATATGCAGTTTCCCGCAAACTTTCAACGAGGAAAAGAAAAATTCTCTAAATTATTTCGATGCCGTTTCTCGTGCATTCTTGCGAAAAACGAAGAAGTCTCTAAATACATCCAGCAACATCATGCCTCGTAATATAAATCGTAAAATCGCTTTCGCATAAATAAAATATCCGTCGCGTTGCGAGAGAATTCAGCCCAACTCAGGAGAAGGATAACGAAGCGTAGTGAGGGAAGAGGACGGGAAAAGGGTCGTAGTCCTCCTCTTTCCCGGAATTAAATTAATTAAGCCAGATTATCTCGGCGGATGTAAAAAAAACTTCAATACGGCGGACGTAGCCGGGCAACTTTTCCAGCTCGACGTCGACGACGACGATGAAGACGATGGCAGGGTCGAAGGGATGGGAAGAAAAAAAAAAGGAGGGAGCGTTCTCTTCGTATACTTTTAATTCGCTTAGACGGCCTGCGTGCGACCGCTTTAAAGCCGACGTGAACGGTCTTATTACGGCGCGAAGGCAGGTGCTAAAATCTCCCTGCGCGCTCACATGTTTTCGTCGGCGACCGTCAATTTTCATCCCAAAGTTTTTCCGTTTTCCGATAAGACGCGTGATCTCCCTTTTCGCAAGCTACCTCATCCCTCGCGAGTCGTTCCTTCGCCCTGAACTTTCCTAGTCAAGTCCCGCCCGCTCCTCAACCGCGATGAGCAGCTCCCACTTTCTCCCGAGACGACGCACTTCGACGAGATAACTTTTCTCGCTTCTTGTTTCTCGTCATCGAGTTTTCGTGGTGTAGAGTCTTGGCGCTTTAAGAACGAGCAACGAGTGTGAGATTTGCGCGATAGTGATATTTTGTTTCGGTCTTGTGGGTTGGAAAAGCAGGTAGATAAGTTTTAGAAGAGACGAGGATTATGTGTTAACATTCGTATTACGATATCTTCATGGTGGTAAAAAATTATCGCGTTTTTCTTCCAACGCAGCTTTACATCCTAAGGTTATTTTTTTTTTTTTTTTTTTTTTTTTTTTTTTGTAGATTGCTGCAATCTCTAATTCTGTTTTTGATATTTTCTTTATATTTCATTTTTTTCAATATTCATACAATTTTCTCAAATAGCTAATATATATTATTGGCTTTCTTTTTCATTTTAATTAGTTAATTAAAAACTATTGGTCGCTCATCTCTGTCGAAAATTTTACGAGAATTTCATCAAATAACACTTTTAACATAACTAAAAATATCTCGAATCATCTGTTTATTATATGAACTTTCTGAATGAAGAAGTGCCGAGTAGTCAAAATGCTTGAGAATTTCAGAGACTCAGCATATCATTGTCATGCGTTTAATTAATAGTCGGTTTATCGACTTCGTATCACAACGCGTTGTCGTTTCGTTATACGAATCGTTATGAAATCTCGCTTCTCGCTCGAGATCTTGCAACAATGAAATACACGGTAATCCGCAACAAAAGTTTGTTCGTTAGCTTGTTCGTCAAAAGTTTTCTCAGTCTTGAATTTTCCCTTGGTATCATCGTCGTCGTTGTTGTTTCACATTGCCAACGGGCAAAACCGATCGAGAGACCCGCCGACGATTTCGCTATCAGGACAAGAACTGACAGTTGAAAGGCTTCAGAGCACGCAACTGCGGTGATCTAAATTGCCTAAATCAGGCTCGCGAGGCGTGCTGCGCGTGTACACGCTTGCAACAGGACGTACCGATATTCGATCGACTGTCACAGGCCTAATTGCAATATTGTCCGTTCAGAGCTTGGCATTCGAAACTGGCATTAAAGCGGAATTCTATTTCAATACCAATATCGAGAAATCAGCGTCTCTATTAATCGATACAGTGCAACGAAAAAGGAGAAAAACATTCTGTCTCCTAGTTAGGAAAATTATTAACTATAAAATGAGCACTATAAATGCATGTAAGATATAGGCTCATATTCAGTACGCGTTTTTATCGATACGCGCATTTAGTATATATTCACGTTAGTTATACTATAAAATTTCAGAAATAAATACGCGTTATTTATATAAAAGCGCGTGATGTCTGAATACGGGCAATAGATTATAGTTATTCTCTAAATTTGCTATACAATGTGCTATTTGTTTGTATAAATTCTTTGATGTTGTACTTTTTCCTTCTGCACAAAAGACTTTCCACTGTTTTCACCCACAAGTTTGCGAGAGAAGCCGACTGCGCGCAGAGGAATTCGCATTGGCAAGCGCGACGCGCGGTGTAAGATGCGAAACTAATGCTAAACCGGAAACCCATTGATCCTACGGCAGCTAGGGAAGTTGCTCGGGCGCAAGCGAAAGAACGAAAATTTGAAAAGCAAATTCACACTGCCTCCGGTCGCGCGAACATCAGCGTCGCCGTTGTTCGCCGGCGGGTGGAATCCGAAAGTACGAAAACTCAATAAGATGATCTCGATCCAGTTACGCATCGCGTCGGTCCAAGTCGCTGCTCGACTCCCCGCGAACGCGCGTATTATTATTCCTTTTTTACCGAAACCGCGCGCGCGGGACGGAAAGTTTTCCCTCTTCTATCCGGGTAGTCGGCCCCGGATCGGCGCGATTTTCTAACTTTATTCGCTCGCCGACGAAGATAATAAAATCACCAACCGCGATATCTGGAGCGACAACGGCGAAATTCCTAACTGCATAACTGATTCGCGATGGATGCGATGCATCGCGCGTTCCGCTCAATTCCGGAACATGATCAAACATCGAATTAATTAGCGACTGCATCGATCTCTCATTTCGCGCTATTCAATCGTAAAAAAACGGAAATGCGCTTTTCCTCTCTATGCTTGTATATTATTCTTTTGAAGATTTCACCGAAAGGGACAATTAGAGAATACGCGAGTAGATTATTCAGGTAATTTCGAGATAATTATTCAATAATCGACATAATTGCGTATTTTCAACTCTATTATCGGATAAAATATTTGTACCAATTGTATATAGTTTTGTTCCAAATGACAGGATATAATACGTCAGCTTGTGTCTGCTCTCCGCGGGATACGTGGTGCAGTCTGATAAAACGCACAAAGTATACATTAACTCGGTTACGTCGTACAACAGACTCGTTGATTTAACAAAGTGCAGTCTCGCATCCATGACGAGCCATGAGATCCCTTGTTTCATTGAAAAAGATAAAAAAAAAGAAGAGCACATGTATGATAGGATCGCGAACCGTTTGATTTAATTTCGACGTTTTGTAGAAGATGAAAAATATGGATTCTAGCGCAAGATCAATTTCGAAGGGCGATCGATTTGAGATCCTTTTACAACCGAGAACGAAACGAATATCCTCTCGATTTTTACTTTTCTTCGAACCCACCGTCTGTGATTTTTCGCTCGAAGGTTTGTGTTCTTTTTAAAATCTATTGATATAGCATCGAAATATAAAATAAAATTCTTTCATTAATATTAATTTATACTTCACTTTTTACGAATATTTATAACACTATCTGGTTATATTTAAATTTATACAAAAAAATTTTTCCATTTTTTTCTATCATTTCTTGCATTATAAAAGGGCCTTACAAGGGATTTTAATATCGTTGATATTAGGCAGTTTCTCAAGTTTAGTACGCGCATTACGGTAGCGATAATAATTCGATACGACGATTCGTTGCGCAATGTGACGAGTTCACAGACTTTATGGACCATTCCATGAAGAAATGGATGACAGTGATGTGCCAGGAGAAGAAGGAATAGCGAAAACACGGGACGATGTATAGATGCACGCGGTATAGTCTTGTGTGATATACATACAAGTAGAAATATAACATATTACTTAAGACACGGCATCGGAATGGCGAGTCCGGTTTCCATCCGCACAGCGGGTCTGATATTTTATAATTTATAGAGCAGCATTTATATACCGCGATGCGCGCGGAGTTTAGTTGTATAGTTTGTCAGGATCCTCTCCATTTTCCCCACCCGGTCTTCTTCGTCTCTTTTGTCGAAGGGATCGCGGAGACGTGTTTTACGTGAGAGTGCAGGTGCTTGCTCCCACGTAGACGCAAATCCAGGAGCGCACGCGGCGTGCTATACATCAGGGTTTCTCAACTTAATGCTTTAACGATCGATACTGCCTCTCTCGTTCAATCTACAAGAGCTCCTTAGAAAGATTCATAATGCTATCTCGGTGTAATTTTTATTAAGGTAATGATACTTTAAGAAATATATACCGCTCTTTTTACATGGTACAGTGACATAAGTGCTTTGAAGTAAAGATCTTATATATATTTAAGAAAGAGAATTGTGCGAACTGTTTCATATTTTACATGCTTATATATGTATTTCCTGAGAGATTTAAACAGCGTATCAACAATCTCTGATGCAGACACTTGATAGAATTGAGAAACGCTGCTGCGCACGATGCCGCAAAACGTTTTGTACATCTACGCGTTCCTCTCTTACGCCCCGGGATACGATCTACGCTCCGAGATTCAGATCTCCAATTAGCTGTATATCAAGTTGAAGGGTGAACGCTGAACACAATCATCCGATTCTGCTTTCCATTGAATGCGTGGGTGTATGCGAAAGAAGATTATCATGATTGCGCATGAATGACGCATTTAGAATTGTTAGAGATAATTCTCGTTCTACATTAGAAATTTGATTTGATTTTAAAAAAGTTTCTTTAACATTAACAAGTTCACGAAAAAAAAAAAAGAGGATAAAATATTTATAAAAGCACTGATATATGTATATGTATGAATTGAAAGTCGGTATGTAAAATAGCGACCATTGTGATATTTTTAATTAACTTACGCGAAAGAAAATTGCGTTATCGTAAAATTGTTGCTATTTTCCATATAGAAACGTTTAACAAGTAAAATTAGTTGTTGTGTTATTGTTATTGTTACCTATACCAAACTAACTTACCGCGGCAATTTGCAATTTGAACAATATTTGCAAATGTTTAGTTCGCATCTCATTTTAACTTCCTAGAACGTTAAATATTTTACATTTTCGATATACAAATTCATATTGTAGTTCTGAATTTGGTATAAATATATCAAAACATTCTTATTTGTTAAATTGTTATTACGTTCGACCAGGGACTAAGCGCACTAAAAACTAAGATTTCGATTTCCAATTAATTGTAACAATCGAATGTTTGCATTCAATTGGATTTGCTTTTTCAAAATATCTGTGCATTAAACATACAAGCACATTGTTAAAAATAAAAATCAGAGAAACGATGTGGCGACTACGAATTAGTTGTCGATAAAAGAATTTAATAATTAATAAGTAAACTAAGTAAAAATCAATATATTTACGGGGATAGATAGATAGATGATAATATTTATTTACGAGAAAATGTAAATCTGCATTAAAAGAGAGATTTTTCAGATAAAATATTTCTCGAATATTTCTCTTCTAAACGTGATTTGAATACTTTTCTACTGCGAATAAAATTCTCAATCTTTCATTGCCAGACGGTCGCGATACTCGGCGATGCATCTGGCGATGTCCACGCATACATTCGTCTGCACGGTATTAACCTCGTGGACACGAGGAGCGGCTCCGATTGCGACCCGTTTCAAAGCGAGAGATGGGCACTCTGACGAGTCGAGATTTCGATCTCTAATTAGCTGTATATCAAATGAACGCGCTCACCCTGGGTCCACTTGAACATGGAACACGCTGCCGTGTTGCATCGTACTAGCGTATGCATCTCGTACACCCTACAGGCATATATGTATGTCATCTCTGTTTACGTCGCGTCTTCTCGCGCCGTCTCGTTCGACATCGGTGCATTCGTCCCCATCCTGCTGACTTTGATTTGTAACGGACGCGTCGCGATCAGTGGATGAATGAACATGATGCAGCACAGAGATCGTTGGGATGATTAACAGACAGAGAACGAATACCCATGTCCGGCCGGGTTTGATTTCGAATCCTGAACATGAAATACATGATCGTGCCTTCGACACGACGAAAGAAAATGTCAATCGCGATGACAGAAACAAAAGATAAAGTTGCACGAAACACGTATAAATGTTCGTATAAATAACCAAGCAAAGCATTTTAAAAGATAGTCATTTTTTGGTGCAACATGGAAATTAAAATTATGAGACCAATTATTTATTTTGAAATTAATTATTTTAAAAACTGTAGGCTCTCTCTCTCTCTCTCTCTCTCTCTCTCTCTCTCTCTCTCTCTCTCTGTCTGTCTCTCTTTCTTTCCCTCTTTACGTGAGCGACTTTGTAAATCGCGCAACGTCGACGCCGCTGGAAAACGGAATGAAAAGGGCCAGAGGGTCCAAACTCGAAACTCAGACGGTGCTACGTGACTTAGAAGTTTAGCGCGCTGAAGAAAATATGATTCAATTTTCCTCGGGGCGTCCCGAGAAGAGCGCGTGCCATCATTTTTGAAAATGATATTCTACGTGCAGCGGAACACACATTTCGTGCGAGCGCTGAGAACTTAAAAGAATTGAAGATGATAAATCTCTCTCGATGTATAATGATCGCGAGCGTGAAAAGAGAGACGTTATTGCGACAGGGAACTAATTTCATTCCACGAGGTCATTAAAGCGATTTTCTAAAAATATCGTATTCATCTGCCAAACCTTTGTCTATTTCTTAAAGCAAATGCAGAAACTACGTGTTCTTACGATGTCACGTCGATATTGATATCCCAGGTGTATGACGTAGCTTATGCAGATAAGAAAAAAACTACTTGCGCGCGAAAATGAAGAAAAGAAAAAGAATAACAAGGGAAAATGACCTCCGACCACGAAAGACAATCTTTGTTGAACATGCGGCGGCTATCGTCGAGCGGCGACGATCCAATTTCCGTCGAGATATACTTTTACCTAACTGACGCGGCCCTCCGTGTGATGGATACTCAAAAAGCCTCTCACATCGGTATACAGAATTTTATCGTTTACTGATGCAATTTTCATCGGGACGCCTTATCGGCGCGGAGGTGTGCGGAACTGCCATATATCATTACGTGGACTTTTACTACGATCGTCTATACACTCCAAGTTTTGACACTTCAAGTCAGCTACTTTTTTATCGTCTACTTGAAGCGTAGCGTATCATCAAGCCGCTCAAAGTAAATTTGTAAAGAGTCGCGTGACAGCTATAAACGGTCTCTTTCTTAGATCGTCTCCAGAAAAATATACATAAATATCTATGCATGTAAAAGAGTAAATACAGCTAATTTTTTATAATAAAGTGTTGATTTTTTTATTGTACATAATTTTTTTATATTTACGATCCTACATGTCACGTTAAAAAATGTAATGCATAGTCTGATGCATTTTTGTAAGTCGCTCAAATTCCAAGTTTTCCATTTGTATACAGTTGAGTTGATTAAAAAAATATTAATAATTAAATTAAAAATATCAATAATTAAACTTATAATATTATATACAATATATAATATAAAAAATAATAGCCCTCCTTATCTCTTATCGAAAATAAAAATAATAAATTATAAGATTTCTTTTCGCGTAATGCATTCTGCTCTGTCCAAAATATTAAATTAACTTACAACAGGTAATTAATATATGCATATAAAGAGAAATACAATAATACATTATTACATTTAGTATAATTATAATGTTCGTATCTCCGTATCTACTTCATTCAGTAGAAAAGGACAAACACAAGTCAGCCGACAAAAAACAAAGCATTGGTACTTGGAACGCAGCGCGTCATCAAATCGCGATAAATGCATCAAAGGACTATCCGCTACGAATACCGTGAGAAGAATGGCTTCTCCTCTATCGTTTACGCCGGATCTTCCGAGGGAACGAACCTACAAGAGGGACAACTGCAAGTTCGAAGCCGCGAATGTAGAGGACGAGAAATTGGAAGACGAAGCCTTCGAGTGGCTTAAGCTCGTCGACGGTTAACAAGTTCTCGTCGAGGATCTCTTCGGCCGTCTCCGGAGCCACTGTAGGCTCTGCCTCGAGAGGACATGGCATGGGGGTAAATATACCTTAGCTAGACGTACGTCGTAGAAAACGCTTGTTCACAGCGTTGGGACACACACTTGTCGTAGCACGCGGCGAGTTAATCGGAAACTCGGTGCGTAAACTGTGGATATTGTACTCGCGTGCGTGTTAAATTGCATATCTACGAGGATTCACAGAATAACCTACATTCATCTTTATCGTGCGTCTTTTGCGTGCGACTAATGACACAAAATACATAGTAGTCCGCTTTACCCACGTTATTCTCTTTTTTCTTGCACTTTCATATTTAATAAATATTCTTTCAACACAATTCTTTATTTATGATTACAGAAAGAGAATAACGTGCGTAAATTATCTTTTTTAACAAAAAAATGTGAAGGAACATTAATGTGTATATTTATCATCATTAGTAAGGAAGAACATTTTATGACCCCGGGCAAATAAACTTTATACGTAATTAGCGTGAAAAATTCTCCGACATGTTACGCGTTTACGATATATCTCAGTTATTAGATTTAAATATTTCACGACAGTTGAATAAAAATTTAAACCTTGTTTCGAGATGCCACAGTGCACGATTTTCAATCTCGTTAACACAGTTCTGTTGAAATCGCTACCACGAAATTGTGAAATTCGCGATCGCGAAAAAAGAGCCGCGAGAAGGTATAAGCTACACCGTGGAAATTTCATTTCGCGGCTCGTCCGGCTCCGGCAAATATTATCGTAAATTTCCGCCTTGGCGTATCACCTGCGGTTCACCGTCGCCCCTTATCTCCGCCCCCATTTGCCCTCTTTCCTGCACGCCTCGGAGAAATATTTCTTTCCTTCGGGCCGATAAATCAACGCGGTCCGTTCGACACGACGGTCATCAATAACGGTAGTGCTTAGGCTTTTTCTGCGCGGCACTCGCGCCGGAATATCGAAAGCCTCTACGGACATACACAGCGTTTCGTGTATATGTGTGTGTGTGTGTGTGTGTGTGTGTGTGTGTGTGTGCAACGCCGTAGCGTGTAACGATCTTCTCTCTCTCTCTTTCTCGTGCATGAGAAGAGTGCATGCGCAGCTTCGAAAAACTTGCTACCGCGTGCAAGTTTAATGGCTCGGAACGGCGTTGCGCCAAGTTGCAAGGGCTCGTTTATTTTTCACAGACAGCCAACCATGGCCCTTTCACAAGAAGAGAAAAATTATCCGACGGACCTTCCCAGAAATTAAAAATTGTATTATCGATGCGCGAGCAAAAAATGTTTACATATAAAAAATGTTTAAATATATATTTATTTGTCTCTAAATATGAAAGAATCGTTCATAGTTATACTTAATTTAAATTCGAGTTAATTGCGGTCTTTATTTCTGGCTTTAACGATTTAAAAGAATCTCGTATATCCGTTATTATACCGGACATTGCAGATAAGAATGTTCGCGTAGCGGTCATTTGTGTGGACTTCATTCAGTAAAAGAGCCCAGATATAAATCAGCCAGAGTACCAAAGCAGAGGGCTATTACGCTCGTAATTCTGTTAAGATTGCACTGCGAAAGCACGATATATTCTCTCTCAGAAAAGAAAGTACGAACCAGCGATTTCGTTTGGAAATTCAATGACTCAAATGCGAAAAGGTTGAGAATTACGAGAAATTAATCGGAAAGAACGATTGAATGTGGAAATATGACATTTTAAAAACAATGGTTTTCTCTTAAAATAAAATTGTTTCTAGACCAAGAATAAATTTATCGCGTATTTGAAAATTTATAATCGTATTCCATCGTTTACATAAAAAATAGAGAAGGAATGAAAATGCCATAAAAATTTGTATTATATAATTATTGTATAACCCAGTAAATGTTCAGAAACTTTCTCTGTAATCATTTTCATATTTATCTTCAACTATTATTTTCTATCAATATAATAATTAATGATACCAATTAATAAAACGGTAATAATTATTCCTTTCATTTAGAAACTAGTGTCAATGACAATTAATGCTATATAATTAATTTTGTTATTAATAATATGCTAAATATTTGGAGTATTTTGCAGCGTCTCTCCAAAGTATATAATTACATAATAATTAATATTATCAAAGTGTAGACAGAAATATCGCCAGTAGAGAAAGATTAACTAAATGAATCTACCAGAAAAGTTCGAAAGCAGGAAAGCGGTGTATAAATATTATACGCCGGACGAAATATCCGGTGTTAGCTTAATAATTTAAAAACTTCGTACTACGGTTCTAAATATTAAAGTTCTGACAAGGCCAATTAAACATGAAATAGCCCAACCAAAAAGGACTACGAGGCAATATATGTTACGAAGTTTCTCGTTATTATTGGGCTAACCACATATGTACATAGACACAACCATATATCGGTCTGATAATTTCCCGTCTAGAAGCAAACTCTTAAAGCGAAAAAGCGTTTATTCTCTTATATAATAAAAATGTCACTGTCCATCATAAATACAATATTACGCATGAATGCAGCACGTATTTTTTCAACAATACCGAATCTGAATTATCACTCTGATGTAGCGCGTTTTCTACTTCCGATCTTTAAACAAGAATTTAATAACGGCAAAATCAGGCTGTCTAACCTTCAAAGCTAATCCTTTTCAGTACATTTCAGGAATTTCAGCAATTGCGCGTTTCGTGCCACAGTAGAATTGGTTGGCACTGACATCGAATCGAGGATCGAGGATCGAGTATCGAGTCGGCACAGGAATCGAATTATTTTCAGGATTGAAGACTTTGTTCCGCCATGTATAAGCGACAAGGCGCTAACTCTATCTTTAGCGTCTCAAACGTACGTTGAGTTGCATGTACGATGCGATAATTACAGAATTGGATAATATGGAATGAATTGCATAACGTAATTAAAATCAGATCGTTGCAAAGGAAGAGAGAGAGAGAAAGGAAAACTTGTTTTCAACTGAAAATACTACATCGACGACGCGCAATTAGTTAGAACCGCAGCGGCGGCGTCCAAAGTCGCATAAATCGATTCAGTGACGCTCGTAAATCAATCTTTGAGATTCAGTCTTTCGCAGTTGTTCGACCCAGTTCTTGCTATACCGCTAAGAGAATGATTGGACGACTCTTTTTGTATAGGAAGCTTTAAAATACATGATAAATTGAATAAACACGATCGATGCGAACAAACATTTGATAAATATTTTTCATTAATTGAAGACAAGAATATTTGTTTAACCCTTCGTTAGGCGCAATATCTAATAGATACAAATAGATATTATTTTAAGCCATATTACTACACCCTGCGATTTTATTATTTATCTATTGTAATATTTACGAATTTGTTCTTTACTGTTTTTGACATATTTTAATACCTGATATATTAACATAATGTTAAGACAAAGTTGTTTTAAGAACCAAAGAAAAATAAAGGAAAAATATTGCGGCTATAACGCCGGGTTAAATGAATGAAAAAAGCTACGAGGGTATAATATTTTCAAAAAAATTAATCTTTCGTTGAAAATAGACGTGTTTAGTTGTGTATTGTTATATAAGCAAAAATACATGCAAGAGGTTTTCATATTTTATACACAAGATATATGAAAGCCCTTTATGTTATTAATATCCGTTAAAGTATTCATAGAATGTTAAATCTATGCAGTGTTTATTTGAAAATATATTGTAAAAAAAATGGCTTTTGAATAAACCGCATACCGACTGTTTTTTTGAATTGACGATCGCGCTGTGATCTCGAATCAAGCGAATGCAGCGGACATATATGTTACATTAACTGTATGTATAGTTATACGAAATCCTTTTCCCCGTGGTATTTCATTGTAATAGCAAGCGCGTGTTACCGAGAATATTTCGTGCGAGATTTGAAATTCCACGATTCTTTGACGTCATTACCGCTCGTCAAAGATCCGTCGGAAAATTCACGAGAATGATATCATCAAGATTAAATTCCGTAATTCCTGCAGGGGCAAATATTTGCACAACTGAAAATCACGCCGGTGGCAGTGTGCCTGGTAATTGGCCACGAATATACGGATGAATACTCCTTCGCATACATTCATATTTTGAAGAAGTGGAAAAAAAAAAGTATAAAATAAATCTGCGAAATCGATATTTTTGTCACGTTATGCAAGACTAGTTGCGCGCGGATTCAATTTTTCGCAATTCCCGATGATAAACGAGTAAGATAAATCGTTTTTCTGTTTAACTTAATATTTTTCAAAAAATGGAGATGGCTGTTTGCAATCGGTGATGCAAATATCGGTACATTCACAGATTTATATCACACTACAACATTAATATTGAGAGATTATATCTCACTTTACATTTTAACAACAAAAATCTCAACATCGAAGTTTTAATTTACTTTGGCAATAAATTAATTCTATGATATATCGAGTTAATTCACGAAATAACGATGAAAACGATTCATATTTGCGTTTGCAAATTCCCAATAAAGTTCGCGTGAAACATAGGATTAAACAATGCGGCTTTACGTCATATCTAGAAGAAGAAATGCCGTTCCTCCAGTCGCGTCCCTTGACTTTAATGCATAGCTCCGGAGCAAGATAGTGATTTTCCAGGGCGATAACCGTGATTTTCAGACGCGACCCGGCAAGCGCGAATCGAAGTCGGTTGAACGACCGATAGACACCTTTTGATGTCGAATCACTCTTCCTCTTCCATCCCCTCGCTTGCGGCGAACCTGCTGAAAGGTTCCTAGGGGTGCGACGCGAACACACTCGGCTGCCGCACACACTTTATTCCCAACCCATCGTTCCGTCCCAGCGATTTCGAATTCCCGAACAAATTTGATCGTCGTCGTCGTCGTCGTCGTCGTCGTCGTCGTCGCGTCTAGTCGGGCTCGCATCTCTACGTGACAGAAAAATCGCGAGGTTGCTCGCGCATCGGAAAGCTACTCTTTGCCTCTCGTCGCTGCTTCTCCCCTCCCCCCCCCCCCCCGCTCTCTCTTTCTCTCTCCTGCATCCTAGTATATAAACCCTCATCCGCCACCTCTTTCATTCCTCTCTTTCTCTCCCTCGTTCTTGTCTTTCTCCTCCTTCTTCCTATCTCGTCTGCCACACGCGTTCTTCCATTCTCGTATTTTCCTACTTCTCGCGCTTCGTGGTTCTACTTTCGCACGCGCGATTGTGCCCTGACGAGTTTATGGCGAGCACCCTCGGCGGAATCCTAAACGCGACACGTACCCGAAGTTACCGACTTGAACGAGGCGTAAGCTCGAGACCATCGGGAGAGACACGAGGTGGTGACTCGATTCATTCGATGCGCAATCTTACGGTGCAAGTTCATTTCGCAATCAATAATAATACTGATATCTTTTTCGAACTTGCGCCATGATAGCTCGAATTAATTTTTTTTTTTTTCATTGAATCGATTTTATTTATATCTGGAGATCAATGAAAATTAATTTTTAATGCTTACTAAGCAGTTAAAAAAATATATAAAACGTAACATATATACAATTCTTCGATTACGGAATTTTGTTAAAAATATTTTCATCAAAAATTTATAGCCCGGAACTATGACCAAGTTCTCGTTTTAATTAAAAAAATATTTAATTAATTTAAACTTTCATGAAATCTCGAGATCTGAAATACACTACAAACATTTCGGGCGTTCGAGGATTGACGTCGCAGAGAATACGCATGCAGATATAACCAACACGCAATAACGCTACGATGAGTAATTAACGCGGCATCTGCGGCGTTGATTAAATTTCACGTGTCGGAAGCAAATTCATAAATATCCGCAGCTGCGCCATTTCCGACAAAGGTAGCTGCAACTTACGACGAGACGTAACGAAAGAAAATTAATGACTACAAAAGATTACTCTCCGGACTCCGTGGCTGTCCGATGAAATATCATAAATCGCGAGGCCGCTACGTCTGAGAAGTTTTCATAGTCGACCGCTTCCATCTTTCTCTCTCTCTCTTTCTTTCTCTCTGCTTCTTCCTCGATTCTACCTCCTTTCCGCGTCTCATTCTCATTACGAAGTTCCCGGTCATCAAATTTTATTAGCCCCCACTTCAGTACCGGCCCGCCTTACTTCTAACTCAATATCGTAGATTCGTAGTCTCGGTTTAACTACCCTTCTACCTTCTTCGCGCAACGCACACAACGGAAGCACATCGTTCGCACATATATATTGGTAAAGCTATTCTCTTTCTCTACTTCTCTTTCTTGCTCTCTTTGCTTCGAACATGGGCGCTTTTCTCTTCGCATCTCTCACTCGCCTTCAAATGTAAGCGCAACGAGCGACTTTGAAAGCGGCAATAATTCCGTACTCTACAGCCGAGAACTAATTTCCACCAGCTCTGACAGGACGCCGTAGAAGAGCGAAGGGTAAGGCAGGAAAAGACGAAGAGTGGCCTCACTTTTGGGGCTTTTCTTCCGATTTCTCACGGACGGTTCGTTTTCTCTCGCGCGCCCTTTTATCGTCCGACAATGATTCGCTAGGGTGCAGCCACCTCGGTTCTCCGTGGTCAAGGGTCGCAGCCAATAAACTTTGCCAGCTACTAACCTACGTGCCGGTCGAATCGGCAGAAAGATGGTAAAGGCGGCCAAGAAAGAGAGAAAGAAAAGAATCGAGCTGAGTAAGAGAAGCTTTTCTGACGCGGCGCGAGGTTTCCGGTTCGCGTCCTTTAATTGCAGCGGCTGGAATTGGGACTAACGACTTTCTTTCGATGGCATTTAAAGGCCACAACGACGCTGCGCACGAATGTGACATTTACGTGACGTGATATCGTAACGATCACGTCTGCGTTTTATTGCGTACAGAAAACTGACCATCCGGAAAACGCTATCGGAAAGCAAATAAGACTACTAGTAATCGGTGTAAAAGTGTCAATTTATTCGGAATAATGCGAAACATATCGCACGTATAAAAAATATTTTTTGTCATAAAATATATCGTTTGCTGAGCTTTTTTTAGAGAACATTTTTTTACATTATTTCTCATTAAATTCCATCTTTTTTTTTTTTTTATAATGGAAAAATAATTTGTTTATCGATGCAAGATAGTTACTTTGTGAAGAGACTTTTCAGGAAATATAATTTATACACCAGTAAAAGTCAAAAGAAGCAACTTCATTCAACCTTTTGCGGCCGATGAAAATTAAGCTCATCGGAGTTCCAAAGAAGTTAAACTACCGCGAGATCCAAGTAATGATCGTAGTAATTGACGAGATAGTAATCTGAAGTTCGTTATCGCCGTGCATTACATTCGGTAGACGGGAACATTGCGGGTAATAAAAGTTGCCGAAAGCTAGTAAGCTATAAAATTAAATCTGCAGCGAGAAGATAAAAGGAAGGAGGAATACTTTCGAGATAGAGGTCCAAACTTTCCGCTCCATATCACTCAACAACTAAGCCAACTTGTGGCTCAAATTCTAATTAACGATCTTCGTGAGTAATTATCATCAGAAGAATTATCATCTTGATTTTGAAAATTTCATTTTGCGACCTCTGCTTCGTAAACGCGTGTAACAAGCTCGAACAATTCCGAACGAAGAGATCGACAAATTAAATGATAAAGACGATATAGAAATTAATGGCGTTCTAATTAGAAGTCGCGCGACATGCTTGGCAATTGCAGAAAAGCTGCCTAATCCTCTTACGTCTTTGCAGCAGACTCGCGTCCGACGACGCACATTGACCGACTCTTTGAAAGGTTTGCCCTGTAAGCCCTTAAACCCATCAGGCGCGGCAATTCCAGACCAATTTCGAGAAAATTCAATCGTGAAATATACAGCGCGGCCAGCATTGAGCTAGTAAATCAAGAGAAACAATAAGAACAAAAGGCTCAAATCTCTTGTCTCGTGTTACGAAACAAATTAAAAATTACATGGTTATTAATTTGGCTTGCTAGCTTAATATAACAATTTTACATGCAATTAAGTAATTACAAAATGCAATAAATCGTAAATGCGAAAAAATAAAATTTTTATATTTTACGTAAATAAATTATTAATAATATAACTTAAAAATATTAAATAATGAATATTTTTCTCCATTCAAAATCAGTCAAAGAATTAACTAACAAGAACGATTAAAAGTACGGTTTACTTACCTTTTGTTGTTGCGTTTGCGCGGGTTCAGTGGCGAGTAGCTGCTTCAAAGCTGCGTGTCCGTGTCCATTCGTCGTGGACGTTGCACCGGGCGTGCTCGGTGTACTGGGATTACTTCCGGGGGTGTTAGGCGTATGAGGCCCGGTCGTGGGACTGCTGGGACTGACACTTTCATTAACTTTACTGCCAGCATGATGATTCTCCGTATGTCTTCTCAGGCTCCTCGCGTCGCAGTAAGACTTGCCGCATCCTTCGGCTTTGCACTCGTACGGCTTCTTATTTCGATGCGTCAGCATATGCCCGTTTCTGCAATCAAAATAAAATTTATTCGTTAATATTTAAAAGAATAGACTCATTTTTTAAATGTGAAAGTGAATTCGCATTATTTTTATTTTAAACTATTTTTTTTCTTCATAAAAAAATATATCAAATATATTGTAAAATAAAATAAAAGTTAAATATCTCTCACAGAGTTTCTCTGGTAGCGCTCTTGTAAAATGAAACCTTATACTAAAACAATTTTGCAATTCAATTTATATTGTATACATTTATATATATATATATATATATATATATATATATAAAATTGCTTCATAAATTTAACTTTTCAGAGCCATCATTTATTTCATCACCCGTGTGCGCTGGCATTTAAACCAGAGTATAAATCGACTATAACATTTCGGTCGCAGGAAATATCACTGAGGTTGAATTATCCCTCTATAGTATCCCACGCATTCCCATTCGAATTCCTCTCCTATCCCGCATTAATCATAAGAACGTCTCGGACGACACGCTATATATAACATTCGCGGATGTTCGATGGGAGAGCAGAGATCTGATCATACACCTGCTCTTTAGTGCCCAACCAAAATTATGTCGACCCGATTATACCGCCTATCTATATCGGCGATCTATCCCAACGGACGGAAATCTCATATACCAGAGCACACGATTCCCCCTTACGTTTTATCTAGGACAAACATCTAAACTCATCCCCAATGTGCTGCCCTTACACCCACCGATCCGTCGCTTAAAGACTTATTTGCTCCATTTGCCCGATATTCCGACCGACATCGACAGGGTAAAACGTGCGCTTAACGCGCTCGTGTAGAACCGCTCGGAAGGTTTCTTTCTTGCCCGAGATACGCGTACTGGAAATGGGCTACGGCCATTCTCTACGTTATCAAAGAGCGTTAGAAAAAAAGCGTGGAAATCCAAGGGTGTGTCCGGTGTGCAACAAGTTGCGCAATTTCGCGATGCCGGATTACGCGATCGCGTTATCGATAAGATTCATGATCCCACATTGACGCGACTTCGTAATCGATTTCGTTGATGGTTGTAATCGCAACCAGAATTAACAATCGATCCGATAAGCAAAATAACAGCGCATGTCCAATATCTCGATTGAAAGACAGGATTATCTGCTTGTAATTGATTGTAACAGAGTTTCTATTCTCTTAATTATATGTATAGGAATACGTACATGGATATACATGCTCGCGCGCGTGCGTATACTATAAAAAGCACGATTTCTTTCGAATTCAAACATTTATTTAATATAATGAAACTATTTTATGCGTATATATATATTGCCATTTCAATCGTTAAAATCTAGTTCAAGATTAATTGCGAATTGAGAATAATTACTCTATTTTTAGCGTACACATAATTATTATCTCAAACGTTAAATTTCTTCATTGCACTCGAAAGAAGCCGCTTTTCTTATTCTTTGAAACTTTAACGAGATCTGAAGAACGTGGACATCCTTCGTCGGTTCCTTTCGCGATGGAAACCTCTCCTACAGTAGATTGCGCGAAGAAGTCGTACGGTGAGTCCGATGGAAGGGATATCGTTTCCAGTAAATTTTCCAGGAAGGGCACTTCTATCCGACAAAGTTTTATAGTCTATCGATATACGAACGAATTCCCTTAAATTCCGCCGGTAAAGTTGGGACCATGGGGAGGGTTTAATTTGTAAAAGCTAATTTGTCGAACTTTTAAGCTGACCTGTTCCGAGTTTTCACAGTTTCTCTTTTCAGGGATAATCAGGAACACCTGGACCGTGTTCAAATGCATATGCATCGCATATGCATTCTTGCTTTTTTTCTTTTCAAGAACGCAGAAAAGAGAGAAAAAAGTAAATGTACGTATAATAACTACTATTATATCTTATTACTCCTGACAACGTCACTTCTGCTAATCAATTAAGTTCCATTGAAATGATTATTTGATATTAATTGATGTTACAGAAAAATTAAAATATTACATATTTATATGTATTAAAAAATATATATAAATAATAAATATATTGTATGTATTAAAAATACATACAAATAAAATAAAATAAACTCAATAATTCTGATTCATAAAAATAAAAGTATCTGACTTTCGATTGCCTGAATAACAACAATAGTAATATAGAATGTTACAGCAACGTATTGTGTTTCGAGGTTTTTGTGTAGCTTGTATTGCAGCTATCTCTTTCTTTCTGTCTCTTGTATTTTTATTTAATCAATATGAAACTAGAAAATACTTCATCGTACGTAACAAGTGTGTGTGTGTGTGTGTGTGTGTGTGTGTGTGTGAGCTTGTAAAAATATCCAAGATTACCGTTCAAAATCCCATGATTTTCACAACGACTTTATTTTTCAGAATCGTAACAAAACTCAACTCCCAACTATTGAATGAGTCAGTTTGTTTCAGTGCTGACATATTATAAATTATATTTAATGTATTCTACGTTATACTATATATATATATATATATTTTTTTTTATTATATAAAACGTGTTATATAAAATATACAATTTTCAGTTTTAAAACTTTTAAGATTACCATCAAAGAAATCTATTTGCTTTATTTTTGTCTTTTTCTCTTCTTATAAAAGTTAGTAACAGAAAGTCCTTCATATGACAAGGGTCACAAAGAAGCAATTATCGAAATATCGAACGCATTTTGAAAAATAAAGCTCTCGATGGCGCACAAGAAGAGGGGAAGGAAGAGTCTTTGTTTCTCGGAGGACCAGCTTTTCCACCCCCTTTTCCTGCTCGCGTTGACGCTCCTCCCTTTAGTTGCGATGTTCTCGCAAATCCCTTTCGGACGAAGAAGAAACGGCCGGTATATACCTCCCTCCGCATTCGAAGAAAAGCTCTCGAAGAGAATTCCTCTCGAGGTGTAAGCGCTTCCGTTCCTTATTTCGCGCGGCGGTGCTCCAACTCAGCAAAGGGACTACGTGGATTTACTTCGATAACAGAAATACACCGAGAAGCGTACAATGGCACCTTGTTCGATACCGAAGAAATCGACAAAGTTATCGTTCTGGAAGTACGTTAGTTTTTCGGGGATGCAATAGAAAAGCGACAAAGTGTCTGGATGTCTTTTGTTTTTCGACTAAGCATGGCAATCTATTTGGTACAATTTTAACCAAATCCATTCTTTACATTACTGTTACGATTCATGTAAAAAGTAAATAGAGATAGAGAGAAAGAGAGAGAACAGTTAATAAAATGAAAAATTAATAGAATAAATTGCATTCGTAATTTATTCTAGTGACCACACGTATTATAAAACTTCTTTTGCTATAATTAAAAATTTAATTGAAAAAAATTAAATTAATGGAAACAGTGGAATATAAATATATATCTCTGTTGTATTATATATTAAAATAAATTTTCTAAAAAAATAGGTAAAGAAAATTGGTCTTTCTTGAAACAACAAAATATCAAACATATAAAATATGCAAAATTTGCAGTATATTACAAGAGAAGCATCTGCAGCACGACTTACAATGACGTTCGGATCGATAAAGAATCTGTTAAAGTCATATCGTTAAAGCTCTGTCGATTTCCACGAACAAAATCAAAGCATATTATCTTTTTCTTTTCATTTTTATTATCTTCGAAAGCCAACTCTAACTAATAAAACAGACACTTGTAAAATTCTCGCGTGTTTAAACGAAAATTATTACTTGCAATTTTTATTAAAAGTAGAATCAAAAAATAAAGTTTGGCTTATTTTCAATCGAAAAATCCAAGTAATAATGTCAAGGCCAAATATAAACTATTAAGCACACATTTATATATATATATATGTTTCTTTTTTTTTTTTTTTTTTTAACGAAAGCTCTACAATAGAAATCTATCTGGACAAAGAAGGTGAGAGGCGATGGAAACTGTAGTTGCACAAGTCTGCCAATTCTTAGGAAGAGAATGAAGTACGGTAAGGAGACTTCGTACTGACTTTTTCTCGTTCTCAATTAAGTTTGAAAGTCCATTCAGACGGTGAATGCAGCCGAAAGATCTCTTCCTTTGCTTCCGTAAAATCTTTGCCCGTGGCGCTATTATTACACGGGCTGCCTATTATTGTTCCTCTTCTTCTCTAGCTCGCGAACTCGTAATATGATATATATGAGAAGCCTCGACGGAATATCGCGACCGAACAATATTACGGTTACGTTAAATTGCCAATACGTGCTTTATCGGATAACAATGTAACATTTTAGGCCATTCCCTTTACCATATCGGCGATGCAAATCCAACGAAAAAGCCAGCCCGTTTACCAAAGTAAAGGAGGAATTCTCTCTCGATCGTGCGCAGTGTATTTGGGACGGAGACAGTGGCAGCTTCCGGCGAAAAACAGGAACTGGGGCAAAGACTTCGCGATTTCGCGCATGAGATAGTATCGCACGGTTCGTTTACTTCCGTACGCGAATATACTATCTATTCTAGCAACCGAGAGAATAGCGTCCGGCGTTCGATGAAATGTATACAAACAAACATTTAACTTACATTAAAAAATAAATAAACTATCCAAGAATTGTATAGCGGGATAGAGTAGGATATGACAAATAAAATAACATTGCTCCGATATCACACCGATACACGAAATAAACCGACGTAACAGTTTGATACGTTCAACCAGGATTTATCGCGATCTCTTCGTAGAAATGTCAAATGTCAAAAATAAATTAACGTCAAACTCAAGACGGTAATAAGCTTAAAGCTAAAGTTGACGGATATCTCATTTTACGATTCTCCAAGTTGATTGAATGCTATTATCATTTATCGAGGGAAAAGGAGGGCTGCAAGATAAAAAGAGGCAGAAGCTGTCGCAGAGAAAGCTCCGTTTGGAGGAGCCGCAATGTTCGCAATGAAACGTAAGTAATTCCTCGCACCCTTCCAACGGCTCGCATTGAATGCAACGTGGTCGCTCAAGCTCCACGAGGGAATAGAACGAGAGAAGACACGAAGGGGAAGCGGTAAAGAAAAGAAAAATACTGTGTCCGCGCGCGCAGAATGAACCAGAAGACGCCGCGGCGAATCCCGAGCATGGCCCGGGCAGGATAGGGGAGTGCGGCGGGTTACAAGGCGAGGATTTCGAAATCCGTCTTTCGGAAAAATACAACGAGTTCAACTTGGCATTCGACTGCGCCGACTGTGCGAACAACGCTACAACGACGAGAACGAAGTCGCGAGACCGACCTCTATTGATTCCGCGTTATTCCTTCGCCCGTTCTCAGCAAGAATTGAATCCTTAGTCCGCTATAGTCCGCCTTTGTGCTCCGTTCTTTCTCGCCCCTTGTTCCTGATTCCTATATTGCGCCTGTCCATTTTCCACATTCGTGTCTCAGGAAAGAAAGGTAAAAATCCTACCTCGCGCGCGAAATGACGTTTTTCATTACATTTAAATGAATTATATTTCTTTCAGGTTTTATTTATATCTAAAGTTTATATTGAATATAATTCAGCGAATTTTAGATAATTGATTTCAAGATAGCAGACAAATACCAAATATTAAATTAATTGATTTTGTATTATACTATATAAATATAATCTCTGTCATTTTTGAAATATCATCTGATAATATACAAAATATTAAATACCTAAATACTTAATTTTTTTTACTAATCTTTTGCAATCGTATTTTTATCGTTAAATTAATTTAAATATTTACGTTAAATATCGAAAATATGTAATGTAGTTTAGACAGAAACATATCTCCGAACTAGCTTTTTCTAATAACAACTATTACCGCCGTAAATTCAATAAAGTTCTAATACCCGTACGTGCCGATACGAAGAGCTCCGCGCGCGCTCTTCCATCGAATATCCGGACAACCAGGCATTACATCAGGGAAATATCTAAGGGATTACTTCGGCATACCTACCTACGCGTAGAAATTTCTCCAACTACCGACCTTAAGAAGGCACTCCGAGACAGCTTAGAAGGCTTCTTACGAGCATACTAGCAAAGAAGAAGAGGCAGAGAGATGCACATATATGTACATGTACACACATACACACACGCCGATATATATATTTCCCTGGTACACTATTGCCGAAGTAGAACGTCGAGAGACTTTGATGAACATAATGAACGGCTTAGTACTGCGAGCATCAGAATTTTCCTTTAAGCTTCGACTCTCGTTTCTATTTTATATAATATAGGAGATTCGTAATGCGCTTTATCACGATTAAGTTCAACGAATAGAGAAAGGGTAAATGTCAGAAAAAAGTGACAATAGATCAAAGGCAAGTAGAATAGATCGTTAATGAAATTGTAACAATGTTGCAACAAACTTGGAGTAAATAAATGCGTTCCATCTTCTCAAAAAAAAAAAAAAAAAAAAAAAAAAAAAATAATAATAATAATAATAGTATTTGATTAAATATTGCGATACTCGTTTGCGATTCTCATACAGTAACAAGTTTCAAAATATTTGCTATCAAAATTAAGATGTTCGTAACTATAATCAATTATCTTACAGCGATCAGTATTTCAAAAATGTCAGTCAAATATTCCTAAATAATTAGCTAATATTTTGACGAGAAATAATCTAATTTGTACTCACAAGTGGTCCTGCCGCTTGAACGCTTTGCCGCACATCGTGCACACGTACTTCCTCTCGTCACTGTGCGTCAGCTTGTGCTTCGTGAGCGCCGATGCATTGTTGAACACCTTTCCGCAGACCTGCGACAAAGAGAAACAGTCCTTTTAATAACAATGTTTATGAAAATTATACGCAATGTCTCTCGAATGTGCGACTGTGCGCGATTATATTTGTCACTAAATACGCTATCCCTTTTTCTCCGATTATTGCGCAAAAGCTCTTAGATACCTAAATTTCTGCGTCATTTATTTCTTGTCAAGTTTATTAGCGACATTAAATATGAGGGAGAGAGTGCGCGGACTCCGTTTTAAACCCACGCGACAAATTGGAGCGTGGCATGATTTTCAATTAGCATGCATGACCCTCGTAAAACGAGGACATCGCTTTATGACGGACATTAGGACGACAATACCGGGTGAATATCGCGCGGCGCATACATGCGAATCTTCTTCGTATTCGCAAGTTTACTATCCCACAATTATTACGTCCAAGCAACGTCAGCAAGAATAATTTCGCAATTTCCGTAACCGACAACATTCGTGTACTGAACTTGTTAGTTCTTAACTCGCGCACAACTGAGTCTCTCGAGATCCAATCTCAAGTCAAACGTTTGTAAATAACATCAACTATATCTACAAAATAAATAATCTATAATCATAGGAAATATAATCTATAATACATGATAACGTTGAGAAAGAGGGAAACATATCTGAATTACTAAAATTATCGCTGAGTTTTTTTGACAAGAGACAAAAAATAATATATAATTTTGTAATGTCAAATCAATATGTAATAATTTTTTCAATATTTGTACGATAATAATGTCTATTAGAAAATTAAAATTATATTTATTACAATATTATTATTATTAAAAAATAAAATTACATTTATTTATTATTATATTTATTATTACAATCATTTATTATTATTAAAAATACTCAAGTAACCTAGGTAAACGAAATGCATAATGATAGAATAATTTAAAAAATCACTTTACAATTAAGATTTTAATAAATATATTTTACTATAGAACGACTTTTTGTTTATTTGATATTAGTTTGATAATAGTTAGTGAATTAGAATTAACATCAATCCGACGCCTTCTGCGATTCGTCTGTCAAAAGTTAACATGATAAAATACTCGTGTTAACAATATTAAGCAACAAAAATGTTTTTTATTCGTCTTGCATGTATTATTGCTTTCATTCAACATAATATTTTAAAAGAAATTTGTTTCAAAATGTCTTCTTTGAGAATGATAAGATTAAAAAGTGTATTATCTTGAACAGCCAATATCATTCTGCAATATAAAGAGATGTTAGAAATCATTTTACTTCCATGCCACAAAATTAAATTGGCTACTCTCGCCCCAAAGTATCGAAATGGAGCGACAATGATAAAGATTTCACGGCCATAAATGTTTCTCTGATAAATGAGGCTATTATCGTCCTATTAAAGAATAAGAGATTGCCGTATCACTGCAGTTACTTCTACGTACGTAGAGAAATTACTCGTTGATTTAACATCGCGCGACCGCACCGTGTGCCGCCAGTACCAGAGATGGTATGCCCGTTAAGTATGTGGAATTAGGTTTATTATACGCGCCTCCCGGGGTCGCGCACTATTTCAGGAACTATTTCAGGAAGCCAAAGGCTGAGGAATTGAGCTCGGCCAATGTTCCAACTGAAAATCCAACGAGACGTCGAGTTTGCTGTCGTGTAAAATCGTACAGATTTCCTAGGTCCATGAAATAATAGAATTAATATACTTCTAATAAACTTGTTTTGCTTTCCGTTTCTTTCATTGCAAGCTCATTTGCTATTCCGAATACTACGCATAATACCACGCATAAAAATGATATCATCGAAAAAGTGTAGCAAAGAGAATTAACAAATTAAAATAAACTACGATAATCAACATTTTGCAATTATTTTGAAGTAGAATAAAATAAAATTCAAATATTTACATGCATTTTAAAATCAATTAAAAAATTGATAAAAGAATTCATAATTTATTCATTGTTAAATTTCATTAAAAAATGTAAGATTATTAATTCCGAATAAACCCTGAAAAATTAATTTGCCATGGATAACATTTTTTTCTTTTATGCTCTATCGCAAAATTTATTGCGAGTTTTTATAATATGAATTTCAACGTTCGCAGAAAAAAATATTGAGTAATTAAATATATTGATTGAATCGTACTTGGCAAACAGAATCAATAATGCGAAAAGTATAGGATGTCGCTAAACTCGCTTTAATGGTCTTGCTCGAGGAACCCAACGATCGAGATTCGGAATATCACGTCTCGGGAGGGCATCGGGAATTCGTCGTCACGTCGAAGGATTCGCGGTGGCGACGTAACGCGGCGCGGTATTAAGCCGAAATTAATTTCCAATGCACCTGCTCCCGTCACCGTCGCACCACGTGACGACGCGGTGAACGTGCGATGGCACGATTCCGGGCCTCCATTATCGGAAAAGTCTTTTCCGCTTCTCGTTTCACTGTTATTTCCATTCGTTGGATGACACGCAAGATACACGGGTCGCGGGTGATAGCGATGAGACGAAAAGCTGAACCGGAAAAAATATCGAATTTCCAGAGATGGAAAAATTTCTTTTGATTTGAAAAAATCAAATGTCTGCATTTGGAAAAAGTCAAAATCTGCAATTGCTTAAAAAAAGAACTGTAAATGTCAATCGCGCGTTTACTGCGTACACTCGAAACTGTTAGTTATTCAATAATCAACACAAGAGAAATGACATATTTTTGAATTTAATTCAATAATATTGCAAGCAAAATGTAGATGTATTAAAGATATACAGAAATTTTCTTACTAAACTTATTTATTTTTATAAAATCTACAAATTGTCTTACTGTTGAACTATAAAACCGATAGCAAAACAAATTTGTTAGCTTTTATGTAAAAAAAAAAAAAAAAAAAAAAAAAACTTATTGACATCCGGTGGAATACGGAACTTCCTGGCAGAATCCTTGAAAGTGCTCATGCAAAGCGATACTATTTAACGATGAGCCACGGTTGCCATGACGACTCACGTATAGCTTAAACGGTACAGTCTGTCAGCAAACATTTGCTAGGATTTAGCAAACAGACAACAAATTCCATTTCATGAAGTAATGAACGTACATAACGAACATTTTTGAGAAAAAGCGAAAAGTATTCGCTAATGTGACAGAAAAAATTTCCGGATCATAGATAGAAAAATTTTACGCCACTACCAAGAGTAAATCCAGATTAAAGAAGAAAGTATTAAGATGTTCCTGACGCGTCGCGGATAATATTGACCGAAGACGAAGTAGACTAGCGGAGGGAGAGATAGGAGGAGGCGGAAAAAGCTTGGAGTGAAGATAAGATGACGTGAAAATTACGGTGAGAGGAATTAAAAAAGCCAGAAGTGACACAAACGCGAATATCTAGGGGACAGTGTAGGGATGACAGACGTATGTATTCACAAGGAAAGATGAACATTTCGAAGCACGGTCTCGAAGAGATCTCTTAGGAGCTAGGGGATGATGGAAAGGAGAGGCCAACGCCAAGGGAAAGGGAAAGGGGAAATTGTACTTCTGGCTCCTAAGCAGAAAATCTAATTTGCGTAGCTTAACTCCTAAGGAGCTCCAGATGCACGAACGCCAACACACGGGAGTTTCAATTTACGAGGCGAGGATCAGAACCAGGGAGAAAGATGAGAGGAACGGTCGGAGTGACGAAGAGGCGGCAGTAGAAATAGCAGATGGTGAGATAAGAATGAGACAATGGAGAAAGGTAAAGAAGGAAAGAGAGACAAGGAAACATACACATACGAACGAAAGCGAGAGAAAATCCAAATAAAGAGGATGCTGCAGAGAGAGATTTTCGACAAAAGAGAGTGAGGGAGCCCCACGACCATGGGCAAGGCACGCTCTTTCGTGTCCCTTACCCATCATCCCCGGTGCCAAAACCTGTATTTTCCACCCAACGCGGTCCCTCTCCTTGAGAGCTAAATAAACATCATTACTCTTGGCCTTTCTGCTATCGCTTCCTTTACCAATCTACACCTTTTCCTCTCCTCACTCACCGCCTACCGATCTCTTTCGCTCGCACTATTATGTCTATACGACAGTTTTAGGTTTCGCCTCCTCTATTTGGCTCACAACTGCAATAGTCCAAGCCGCCAATGTACACCGATCAACAACGGACCTTGAATACGTAATCCCGCGGGTGGTAACATTGATACTTCGTTAAGAGGGAACCTCGGCCGGAGGCGAGTTGCGCGCGGGAAACAGAAGGACACTTGGACCGAGCTATCTAATGGTCGATGAGGGCAACCGGTGATTCGTGGTTTAAGCCGGCGATTCTCCTCATCGATCGGCCGATCCACTTAACGGTCGTTCTGACCAACCACGTTCATCTCGCGACCGCGTTTCCACTTGAAGATGAGAATACCTTTAGAGGTCGAATGTAAAATCACGCATACTCAGACGGCGAGGGTACTCAATACTGAATTTTCCAGAAAACTACGTTCGCGAAGATTTTCGTCCAAGAATGATTTCTATTCAATTTCCATGCTCTCTTTTTCGATTTAATGTAACAATTGATTTAAATAAATGACTTGTTTATGTAAAATGTAAAGCTATCCAGAAAAATTGACGTAAAAGTATACGCATCTTTTTCGTCTAATTACAGTAAAAAAAATTATAAAACTAGATTTTTCTTTACTAAATAATTTTGTATAAAAAGACAAATGTTAGAAAAGAAATATAGTATAGCGTAATTTGCATCATTCGCATTAATCAAACGTTGACACCTAGCGAAAAAAAAGGAATCGCAGCGAGAAAGAACGAGACGAGAGATTGTGTACTTCGTTATTTGAAGTTCGCTGAAAAGAAGAGTCGCCGAGCGACTCGAGAGTAAGATGTATCTGTGGTTTCATTCGGTTAACGTTTGTTCTGACTAACCATATTCGCGTCTCGAATTTTTTTTTTCTAACAGAGGCTGGAAGTGGTAGCGTAACCCCGAGGGGGCGAGGCCGCGAGACGAATGCAATTTGTCGCTTCCAGGCAGGCGAATCTTTTAAAGAAGTGCATCTTATTACGAGCAGCCAGTAAGGAGACGAGAAACTCGCGCTTCCGTAAATAATGAGGAGCGCAGACCGCAAGGAGAAGAGACCTGGTGTGCCATCATTGCTGCTACTGCTGTAAAGACACAAAGCCTCCGTCATGATGGCGCGGGAGGATATTATTTCCGTTTGAGAGTCGGGGACGAGCAAGTAATGCACGAACAGACCACGTTGTTAGGGAAAAGGGCGATGAATGGAACGTAGGAAATCGCGTTACCGCTCGAGATTTTCATTGTGTTGCGAAAGGCGACCGTACCGAGTCGCTCGTTTACCAGCAAATTCTTCTCACGAAAGATAGATATAACAAGGCTAGCAGAATATACTTCTTTTGCGAAAACAAGGTATTCATCCAAAAATATTATATTCAGAGTGGAGAAAGAAAAAGAGATGTTTAACTATAAAAGGAAATCATTGTCATTGTATTCTAATGTTGAATATTTTTTTTACATATCTATTATGTATAACTATTCAACATTTTCTCCAAAAGTTTCTCGCCACAATAAATCAATATATATTGAAATGCACAAATATAATTAAAATATATTTAAAAAAATAAAACATTTCTTCATATTATTTAGACGAAATTATTAACTTTTTAAAAACCAAATTGGAATATATATACGTACATAAACACACATATGTTTTATGTAAGTATATAAATATTTCAATCTATTTTTTTAAAAAGTTTATATTATATATTGTTATTATCAGACAATATTTATAATATACTATCATTAATACGCGTCCATTATATTCAAGATTGACGATAGTAATTTTTTCGCAGCTACAAATTCTTAATATACACAAATTCGCGATGTACACAGTAGTAACGAGTAATTTTCATCGGACGTGGAACGGTAAAGTCTCTTTGTCGGCTAAAGAGGCAAAATGTAGCGGAATAGTATAGGACAATATCGGTAACAAGAATAATGAATTGCATTAGAAACTTCTCCCTTTACAAACAACGTAACAAGATAAAATTGCGCGTAAACCTTGTTTAGAGTAATAATCAAGATAGTACATATACATGTGGATATGTGAAATTTGAGGATTAGATCGATCAATTTTTTCAAACCTTAATAAAGAATAATTTCTAAATTAAATTTTTCACAATAATCATGATAAACAAAACGGTTGCAAGACATTTCGGTAGTATTTATTTTAAACATTTTAAGCGTTAATTAGTCTGGTAGCTATAATGTTGGACGATTGCGAGATGAGATGATAAAAAAAGAAATTAACAAAACAAAAACATTAAATTAGAGAAAAAAAAATGGCAATCTAATCAACGCGAATATAATAAAGTCATCTAATTTTATTTAATTGAATCAGTTAACTCCATTGTATAGTCCATTCTTCGCCTCTAAATTATCGCGTGTCATCCATTAGTCGTCTTGCCTATATATTTATCGGGAAAGTGCACTCGCTCATTAAAATTATTGCAAAACTTTCCCGAGTTTCTGTGAACCGTGATCTGATCTGATTAATTAATAATTTAATGTACAGTCGACGAAGCGAAAAATCAATACGCTCTGCGAGTTCATCGGCGATTCCATCAGCCTCATAACGGTATGAAACCGTTTGCTTTTACAATTATACGAATGCTTCGGATTAAATAATTGCAATAAAACAATAGTCCCTTCGATATATAGATATATACTAAAACGCGAATTAAATTCTCATATGAAACTTAATAAGAGTTTTCAGTTTTATTAAATCTCATGCGAATGCAAATGTGTTCATATTTACCGCGAATTACTATCAGCTGCCAGCGGAACGATTAATAATCGCATGTATTATTCTCTTCCATCCCGCAGATTTTCAAACTTTCAATATCATCATCATCATCATCATCCTCATCATCCTCCGCAATCTGCCATGTTGTTATACAAAGTATAAAATGCTCGACGTGTTGCGTTTGCATTATTAATTAGCACGCAGCACCGACGCCGCATCCAGTAGAGAGATGATGGCATCTATGAGAGAGGCCAGAGGCTGCATCACGCAACAGGGCTAAAATGGAAATCGTTGATGCATTGCGAGCGATCATAAGGGTGCATTAAAAAACTTTATCTCGCGTCGCGCAGCATTAATCGACCGTCTCGCGCATAATGGCATGCACGATAATTGGCGCATAAATTATGGCGGTACATAGAGCCCCGTCGTGACGAGGAAAATTCCACGAGCGTCCTATAATGAATAACAATCTATTTCCGGCGAGACAACCGAGCGTCACGGAAGTTGCGTTGCTGCAAAAGCTGTCCTCTTTCTTTTTTCTCTCTCTTTCTCTCTCTAGCTATCTATCTCCTGCCCTCTTTCCCTTTCAAATTACTATCTCCCTTCTATCTTGGTGATCGCGTCGATATCCGAGAGCCATAATCGAGCCGAGGCGGACGGACTTAATTCGTCGCTAACTCGATACATCGACAAGGCTTGTCAACAAGTCAGGCGGACCGTCATTTAATTACGTAACAAGGCACACGAGGGGTTGCTCCTGGCTGTTGAGGCTTACGCGGGAGAAAGAGACGAAACGACAAGGGAAGGGGACGACAGAGGAAGTGGCAGAGATGAAGGAGAACAAGTAGCGAAGATGAAAGAGCAAGAGTAGCGCCACATGGGAAGGATATAAACGAGAGAATATGGCCCGAGGTAGCGTACGATCCTTTACAGAGAAGAACAAGAATCGGAGAAGGAGATGGAAACGAAGGATCAGTCGGGAAGACAGCATATCTGAAGGAGAATTCATTCTTAGACACGACGCGTATTCTCGTCGCAAGTTTAACGTCAAAGTTGGCCGTATAATTCTCATCTCGCGTTGAGATTAAATACACCAAGTAAATAAAATTCCCTGGAATATAGACCGACATATCTGATATGTTGAATATGACACGAGAATACGAATCCATGAGTTTAAAGAGCGGTTTCCTTCGGTCAAAAGGCTTTTGAACGATACAGACGCCGCGCGATATACGACGTAGAGAAAAGCGGATCAATCAACGAAGGTGACGGGCGCTGAAAGGGTTAGCTCCTAAATACCACTAGGAGGCACGCCTAAATCGGTCGAGTGCACAGACGGCGAACCGGGAGAGCGAGGGGAACGGGGAACGGGGAACGGGGAACGGGTATCGCGTTCATGTGTTACATCACGAGGGCGCCTTGTTTGTTCTGCCTGCTGGAGGCTCGCGTCGCCTGAATATTCAACAGCCTTTCCACCACACACGGCCACGAGCGGCGCTTGCACGGGCGCGTGTACCGCGTGTATAAACAGCGCCGACAACCGCCTCGAACATTTCAGCGCCGGTCGCCTGTGCGTCTTAATGTGGGTCACAAGGGGGTTGGGCTTGGAAGAAGGAAATTGAGCTGTGCGCTTGAAATCAAGGCTAACGCTGCCATTTCATGCTGTCGTCACACAGAAATAAATTGCAGTCACGTTAATTCAAAGTCTGTAGGCAGGATTAAAGTTTCTATCTTAGTCTCTATCTTATTCCCATGTAATATATAAATTTTTAATACACATGATTTTATTATCTACTATATATCAAGATGAGATTAGTCTATGCTTATGGAATTATTTTTCATCCTCTTAAAAAATCTAATTTGGCAATTGTAAATAATAGTTGATAAGAAAAAAAAGAAATAAATAAAAACGACTTAACTTTTCGATATATCCAGAAATCATATATCTAGTGAATTAAAAAAAATGTTAAATCGCGATTGTACACGGTTGATGAATGAAAAAGTTACAAAGGTAATAAAAGAAGAATTCTTCAATTATCGCGCTTGATATCAGAACTTGCATCTAATTCATCGCGCTTGAAAAGAAAAACTACGACATAAAAAAAAAAAAAAATTATTTGAAGGCATTTTTACGCAAATCGAGATAAAGCGAACTCGAAAGACCATCGTAAAAATGCCATTTGCGTGCGAAAACTCGTCCGGATTGCACGTCACGGATGCGAGTGCATCTCTGCGAGTCATGGCTTTCAGCAACAAGCGCGCCGGCGCGAAGCAAAGCGGAGCGGAAAGTGGGTCAGCGTCGTTAGCGTTCGATGGCGCCATTTCGACTCGTTCCGGCCGCAGGCGAAAGGGATGGATAGGGGGCAAACACACGGGGTAGAATGGGGCGGGTTAGCACGAATTTTGTGGCCTCGCGCTACGGTTTTCGAGCACACCCCCGTGGTCATCGATCGTGGTCGTCTAACTCGATCGGTCGCTAACGAACCGTCGCCTCGTTCTTCCCCGTGAAAATGCTCTTTGTCGTTGCGTGTTCTCGAAAGAAGGCTAACCGTTCGAATAAAATAGAGCAGAAAAAATGCCGAAAAGAGAATGTTTAAACATAATATTACGACGCACCGGCAAAATTATCTATTATATTTTATTTCATTGAATTTTAAAGATTGAAATTACGTTTGCGCGATTAATTAAAGAGCAGTGCAATTGCGAACGAAACAAATTTCGAATCGCACGAGTGCTTGATTACAAAAAAAAAAAAAAAAAAACTTGTAATCAACATAAAGAGACAATTATCTAATGTCGGTACGATAGCGATATGCCTTCATCATTTTTCTGCGAGTGATTTTAGATTTAATTAAAATGTACTGATATAAAAGATTCATCAAGAATATAGCTACATTATGTATACACGTAATTTTACCAAGCTACACAAGAGAACATACACAAGAGAATATTTAAAAATAATATTGCTGGCATGGCAGTATAATTAAAGCTGAATAATTTTATTACGGCAAAATGAATGTATGCATTGCACAGAATAATTATTGATAATGGACCACAATTTTTTTCTACCCAGTAAGAGATAGCTCATTTAGAATTGTTAATATTTTTCTTAAATGCAGTATAATTGTTGAATAAAATTAATTATTAATTAGAAAAACCTTGCTTTGTATGTAAAATATATATACTGATACTGTTATAAAGTACGCTGGCGCGCGATCTTGTCACGATAGCTGAATATTTTGATTGATATTGCATAAACATTTTCAATGTATATGTATATAAGCAATCATACTATTGATGAAACTAATTTGAATGAAATTCGGATGACAGTCTATTCCGCAACGTTCACCTGTTACAGATCGTGTAACAAGTGTCAATATCGTTTCATCAAAATTATTAATAATTCTAATATCCATTTAGGAATATTGCAAATAATATTAATCGATTGAAAGCATAATTTTAGAAGAGAACAAACAGAAAATGTATTAAATATAATTTTAATAAATAATTGGCTACATGTATAATGACAATGTTACATGTAAAGCAATATTCAGCTACTTTGTGACGATGGCTGCGAAAAAACGATGTATGTTTCTTTGAAAAAAAAAATTATTAAATACTTGATTTTCATTATCTGACTGAGATCATTTGGCGTCATTTTCAGAATTGCATTTTTATTTTCAAAATAATTCAATTCAGCTTATACGTCTTAAATTGCAACTCACCTGACACTGCTGTGGTCCCTGCCTATTCGGCGAGGAGGCCTTCGGTCTCGGTTTCTTCACTCCCAGCTTCCCAGGATCACCGCCACCGGCTCTCGATTCCTCGCTGCTACCTGAAATCAGAGATATAGAATCCTTTTAACTGCCGTAACGCCTCGATCGTTTGATCCGAGTCGAGAGACAAATCGATGTTGCTCGACTCGTCGCGAATTGCCAAAGTGCGAGAGAAGGTTTCCCTTCGACGCTAGACTATCTCTTTTATCGTTGAGGACTGACAACTTTTTGCGTCTTTCTCGCCCAAGATTCCGGTCGTCCTGCAACGTTTCTTCCGCGTCCCCGATACCCTCTCCGTCATCATGAGAGACGCAAGGTAGCGTCTACAAGACTTCGACATATGGAAGATTGATTGCCTACCGTTCTTTTTGCGCGTGACCTGCGATATACTTAATGGTCGATTGGCCTTGTCGTCAACATCGATCCAGAGCGTCAACTGCGTCGTAAAAGGATCTCGAGGTGGCTTCTCACCAAGGATTATATAGGCTTCTTTAACGAGAAGCGCTTCTATTTTGTTGGCAGCTGTTTTTGAATGGTATCAGAACGCAGATTTTCTTAGAAAGCTTCAATATATCGAAATCAATAATTTCATAATGAAAGAACATCACACACAGCAAAAGTTTTAAAGAGTTAATAAAAAATTGTAATTTATTTAGATATTATAACGAAATATATAATTTGTATTTGAATAGATAAAATTATTATACATTAATACTTGAAATGCGCGCATGTAGTCGATAATATAGAAAAATTTAAGCTTCATTTTTACAAAATAAAAGCACTCTGTGTACTTTTGCTAAATATATAAAATAGCAATTATGTAATTTTACTATTTAATTTTATGTTACTATATTCCAATGTTTATAAATAAAAAAAATTATCTATAACAATATTACAAGAATCATTAATATTAATACATTCCATTACAAACTTTCGACTGTAGAACAATATTACGCGAAAAAATGCGAATTAAAAGTGTAAATAAAACATATTCATAATTAATTTGTTATCTCAGCTATAATCAGATGAAGATATAAATTGGAAAAGTCAAGAGATATTTTAAAAATTCTCAAATGCCATTATTAACCAACGAATAAGTTCGCGATCAGAAACTGTTGCCGATTAGCTTCCCATCACGGAGAATATCACGCATCTGCAATTTTCCCTTGAAACATTGGGAATGCTTGTACGTCTCTACGGATCGTCGTTACCGACGTGCAACACCTGCAATCATCCTTCTCCTCGCCACGCCTCGCCTACTTGCGAGGCAGCTAATTAATTATTGTTTCAGCTGCCGCTGCTGCAACGGTGCTGGGAACTTTCGGTGTGCTATTTGCACAACGCGGACTGGAGGAAAGATGGGCTCGCTTAGTACAAAATTATGACATGGACAGTGTGCGCAAAAGATAAGCGTCGACGAGCGATTTTTCCTGGAAAAATTTTCGTACGTCGTGGGAAATCAACTAGAGATGCTCCTAAATAATCTCCCTCGTGCAGGTAGAATATTGCGCTATATTTCACGTCGACATAATTACGAAAGAATACGTAATCAGTTAATATATATCAAAATCCGTGAGAATGCTATATTCTTCATTCACAAGTGAATCTGAGTCTTTAGAAACAAAATCAATGGAATAACATATTTTTTCTAAAAACGCATTTCTTTTCCTTTACCAGATAAATTTACAAGATAAATAAACGGACGAAGAAAAATCTGTAAAAATAACAAAGTTTCTTATTTATATTTTCTCCTCTTCTTTCTCTCTCTTCTCACAATATCATACCGATTATATTGAACTCGCGCTGTATTTTTCCCGCACAAACAGGATTTATCCATCCCGTTGATAAAAGAGAGCTCCTAGTTGAAAACCGGCTTGTGTACACGGATGCCCTTTACGCGGATGTTTCTCGGCTCGCGAGTTTTGCCGGCGCGTCGCGTCGTACTTCGAAAATCAGCAGGCTGCGAGTAAACAAGTCTCTTTTCATCAGCTTCGACGGACGCCACCGTATTTACCGGGGGCTCATATAGTCGTCGACTACGAGCGCAAACATCGAAGATGCACGTTTATACGCCGAACTTTAATAATTTTGTTTTCGAACTCGGCGTAGAGAGGCTGCAACAAAGACGCTGCATCTCGCTTGCCCCGCGTGTTCGCTGCTAATAGGTACTTTCTCTTTCTCTCTTCTTGTCTCGCTTAACGGCCGCAATTTAATAAATCATTGAGTCTGTCTTCGACGGTCCAGCAACATGCAACCCTCTGCCCATCCTCGTCATCCTAAGTCGAGTTTGATAAACAGCGACTTCTCTCACAGTCGAATAATTCGCCGATCTCGATATTCGAGATACTCATCCGAATTTGACCGAGCCGCAGAATTCGGGTTTCGTGACCGCGTTCGATAAATTCTTCATCGATTTCGCGGAGATCGCGAACGAGCGGCCAGTCGAATAAAGCGAGTAAAAGTTTGTTATCAGCAAAATCGCCCGTGCCCGCATCACTCTAAATCATTGTAGCCCAGCTAGACTACGCTTTCTCTTTTATGTGGATTTTCTGCAACGTGGACTGCAACCACAATGCGATCAATCAAATCCGTCAGAAAATCGTGACTCACGCTCAACCGAAAATTGCCGTTCCATCGGGGAACAGCGCATTCACAATGGTATCAAAAGATTAGATTGAAATGGTAATATGACGCATGTATCGGTTACAAAAGAATCTCCCCTGTAATAAAATGCCTTCGCAGGAAATGAAAATGTTTTAAAGCATTATATAAAAAATCGTGGGTATATTTTATTTTAATTTTTCTAGGACAATAATCGTTGGCGATTATGAATTTTGCGCCATTAATTCAGTTAACGTTGTTGCTATAACATTAAGCTCGATGCTATGCACGCTCATTGTGAACGCAAGGTGTGAGCCGCAACCTGGGATCCCACAGCTAGGGATGCGTTTGTAATTCCATTTACCACATAAGTGGATGGTGCAACGTGCAGATGGCATGCTTAATAAAGTGTACTTAACCGAGCCGAGGTTGAACTGCGCCTCGACCCGGCCTCGATTGCATTCGCGTTTCGTACCCCGTCGCTATCCGCACCTCCGGTATGTCTCACAAGGCGGAGCGGCGTCTCGCCACGACGAGTGCGCATAATTGCATTGCCAATTGCAGTGGACGCGTACGCACGAGTTGCTAATAATTTTGTTCGATATAATTTAATTATTTAGTATCTAAAATAAGACCGGAACCGAAAACATTGCTTTATTTTATTCGCAGAAAACTGAACGTCGATATTAATTTGATAGTTGAAAAAAAGTTGACTAAAGATTAATAATAATTAAATATTTTTAACAACTGTACAAATTAATATCTATCTATTATATTGATTATATTTGAGAACAAATAAAAACTTTATATATATATACATACATATATAAACACAAAACCGCTACTGCAATGATATCTTTTGTGGATAGATTGATATTATAAACATACATTAACAATATATATATCTAAAATAGAATCTTCTATTTCAAAACAATATTCAATTGACATACACTGATTTATATAGCTCTTGAAATGAAAAAGATAGTAAGAATTAACATGGTCTTTGCATCGCTTATGAAACTAATGATTGCGATTGGACTTTCCAATGTTCTTAATTCCATAACAACATATGTACATAAATAACGAGACATTTTATAGCTGTAATTTGTGCAATTATGATCGTATCTCATGCGATCATCAACAGTGTAGGCTGCGGGAAAACGAACGCATAGTGACCATGACTGCAAATAATTCCACGGTCGACTAGATCATATTAGAAATACTAACAAACTCACATTTATGCACACGTATTCTTGGCGATCCCTCGACGATCGTAAAGATCACTTTGCATTTGAATCTACGCCAAATTGGCGATGGACACAGTCTGTCGTTCATAAATTCGTAAACATAATTTAGAAGAAGAATAGTATTTAGCTCTGAAATTTAGGAGATATTGTATATGAGATATTCGGAGTTATAATATACTATGTGTTAGAATTTTTCTTTTACTGTAGCGATTTTATAAAAAAAATAAAATCAAACTTTCTCTTTCTCTCTCTTTCTGCCTCTCTCATCTTTAATTATCTTGCCAATATTTTAAGTTTTCAAAATAATATAGAGCCCTACTAATTTAATTTGATTCTTCGAGATAATATAAAAAAGGCAATAATAAAAAAGAAAAAAAGGAAGAAAGAAGAAAAAGAAAGAAAGAAAATGTGTGACTAGATATAAAAATTTTATAAATCCTACAAAAAAAATGAGTTTAAAGAGATACGTATTAAATACATATGTTAAAAAAGGCAAATATCGGAATTCTCGAATATCTCATTAATGACATTAACACATTTAACATGTCGTTATTTTCATTTCTCTGCGAATATCCCGCAATATGAATATCAATTAGCGAAATGAATATGAGACTCTAAAAGCCGTGGGAATCTCACGGATAGACTATTACTTCGAGAAATACCGTGTCTCTGCAAATGCAATTGCACCCGAGAGCTTTCACACATGCTCCCAAATGATTCTCCCTTCTCGAAATCCCGTGGCTTAGAAAGTGGGAATGGGTCTACTCGACGAACGTGCATAATTGCACGTTCGACGTTGATCACATCGAAGACACGTTCCGTATACAAACGCGCGATGTCTAATAAGACAAAGATCATATACATAAACTGTTATGCAATTTTCCACGGCATAATAAAAATTTATATCAGACAGATCAATGAGAAGACTGTTCATTATTTCATAACCCAAACTATATAGATAGTTGAATAATGTAAATATAAGTTATAAATATGCACTATTATTATCGTACATCTATTATATACGTACTATGTATAAATAGATTAATAATATCATGCGTATATACGTATTATACTACAACAATAGATCCATCATTGTATATGAATGGAATGTTGACCATCTTGTTTGAAACTAGTTTTATCTTTTTTCACAGCATACATATGTACAATGAGCCTGAAAGACAGGCTCATCACCCGCAGGTCTTGTATAACAATAGAGATAGATATTTAATTAAAGTTTACAATTAGCAAAAAATGTCGTAATAATATCAAGTTTTTTTCAGGAATTTTATTTTCTCAACACGTCACTATTATCGCGCGCTACTTACATATTTCGGCGACCAGGTCTACCAGATAACAACTATACGTATTACGCACATCCCATATTCGACGACACGCGTGGCTTGTCGATGGTCAGGTGGATTTATCGGGATTTACATTTCGCGCAACAATAGAGCCGCCATTCGCGGGAAAGAGGGTTTTCACGTCGATGCGACATTTCGAGAGACAAGATAGAACGAAAGCGTAATACCGCGTGATAAGGACACAACGGAGACGACAAGAGAATAGGTAATTTCGATCGTGTAATTACCAGCCGCTGATAATACCTTGATTAGTCACGGGCATTAGAGAGTAGAATCTAATTATGCAACGCTATCGTTAAATCCGGATCACTTGACGGACAATGGTCTTCTCTATTGAGTTCCGCTATATCACGATACTAAAATCGATCTTCTCGTATACGCGCATGCGCAAATATTTTGTAATGAGTCGAAGAAATCGGCGAGTATTATCAATAATAAAACGCTAATAATTCAGCGATATAATTTCATACGGAAATTTAAGGAAAAAAAAAGTCATTTTGAGAAAAGCTGTTCTTATTTTCTGTACAACCTTTTAATTTTGAAACTTTTATTATTCAAGTATTTATTTATTGATACCATTCGGATGATTACTCACAAAACGTAAAATCTGAGGCAGTAAAAACGTAGAGATTACCGGTCGTCTCGGTTGTTAACGCGCGCAAGGTAAATCTTATTTAGCTACAGAAGAGAGTACATTAATGCACGAACGAACAAACGGGCAGGCATTCGAAACTGCATCGGGGCTACGCCAATAACCCTCGTCGGCTGACGTTCTACGGTTAATTACCGTCGTGCCACACACGTGAACGCGAACTTCAAAGCCCTTGGCGTCATGGTTGATTCGGCGGTCGAGTGTTTCCGGTCGCGAGCGAGCAGCGCGCAATGGGATTCGACTAATGAGTAATTGTATTTCGCTGCGCGCGGCCATTTTCCGCGCTTTTACTGTATTAACGAGTTTTTATGAGATTACTGCGCGGACGCAGTTTTGTGCGGGCCGTGTGCGTCATTGCGGCGGTGCACCTTGATAAACGCGCGTATCAGAGACCGTGGCTTTGTGCGAGAGCTGCTTCCCCGACGTGCCCGACGAGAATTAAATTTCGCATTAGGGAGTTTTTGCGATACTCTCCGTATTCGCGTCCAGCAGTTACCAAGTGTGGGTCGCCACGAAAATTTCTATATCGTGTAGAGTATCCGAGAAATAAAATAATGCAAAAACTCTGCAAGGTATCCGGTAATTTTAAAAGATTAGTTTAGAAAAGTATATTAATAAAAAAAAAAAAAAAAAAAAAAAAAACACGCGCATTATATTTGTAAAATATAAAAAATAATTGTTATAAAATTATAGAGCAACAAAAATTTGTAAAAGCATATAATAAAGACTTTTATATTTACTATTACAAACGAGTTTATGTTTATTTTCACGGCAATAAATAGTTAGGAACGCGGAAGCGCGAAATATTAATTTTTAAATATTATTATACAACATGTACTTTTTCGCACGTCTCTTTTTCGTAAATTACGCGATCGTCGTGATGCTTTTATCGTCGTTCCGTATAGATGCGCTCCTGAGTTTTCCTCGGAAAAAAAAAGAGAAAGAAAATGCGTCGGCGAAAAAAATGCGCGAACGCACGCGCTACAATCCCGCGAACTCGACACGGTTGCGCGAGTCGAATAGTCGTGAACCGAGATGGAAATTAAAAAATTGCGAGTGTCACCCCCTGGTCTCGCCCCTTCCTCTCTTCCCCGGCCGCGAAAAGTTACGGACGATTTTACGCGCGAGCGTGCATAAAATGTCGTATACGCTTTTATGCAGGCTGACGCTGTAAAAGTTTGCAGTTAAGCTTAACGGCTGAGGCAATGAAAACGATGCGTAAGCCGGAAAGGAAAGGGAAACACGGAACTTACCCGCATCCACAAGTCCCTTGACCTATATATAGTAGCTCGGACTCTGTATTATATGTGTGTGTGTGTATATATATATGTGCATATTAGTTCAGAAAAATGTATAGTTCATCGCGGAAATCATAAACTATATATCGTCGCGTAAAAGCATAATCGTCTCCACGTAATCCTCTACGCGGTTGAGAGTTTTATAGTTTAAGATACGACCGCGTGCACGCACTTTCAAGTACTTGCAAGTATTCTTCTTTACGTTTTAATCCCTTCAGTTTTACCAGGTATAATAAAAAATGTTCTCGAATAAGAAGTCTCACGTGTGAGAATTTTTTATCTGTATATTTTTAAAATACATATACAGGTATTTAGCCTCAATCTAGAATTCGCGTTGATCGAACAGTTTCTCATTTATCTCATGAAAGCTTGCGCGTTTGTCTCGTTTCGAAAATTGCCAACTTGTTGAGAATTTACATCTAAATAAATGTTAAATTGTAACATATCGTCAAGTAGAAATAAAAATCAGAATTTAAATAACAAATTAAATAAAAATTAAATATGTACACTGATTCAATTATACTTTCATTTCTTTTAATCCTTATTATATTCAAATCATTAGAATGCACAAATTGTAGATAGTAAGCAATAAAAAGGCAAAGAAAGTTTTGTAAGCGAAACAATATGATAAAAACTCAGAACAAATATGTGGTCACTTCTATACAGTTTGCTTTCACCACTATTATCCGTGCAATGCATTTATGCAGTTGCATGCAAATAAAGACGTAAAGACATCCTTTTTAACAGTATCTGTTAGTCAATGCATGCCGCAGAACTGGAGTGTAAGCATGTGTTCGTTTAAGTTTAAAGCGAACCATTAGGCTGCATTGCTGATGCTCTCTGCAAATTGCATTCACGAGTATCCATGCACAGAAAAATGTATGTATATATATATATGTATATATATATATATATATATATATATATATATATATATATATTTATTTATTTATTTGTTAAAAAAATATTATTACAAAAAATATTGTTAAAATAGATATATTGTGCCATTAAATATATTTATTAGAGTATATAATCCATGTGAGATAAATAATATACATATATATTCAATATCTGTTTTCAACGCTTTTGCACGTATATTCGAATATGTGCAGCGATGCAAAATTGCATTGATGGACGAACATTGTTGATGTAGTTTGACGCGCGCGCGCGAGAGAAGCTAATATAGCATAAACATCTCCATCAGTGACAGCGACGTATTAAATCCACTGAAATTCTCGCTTAATATTCACAGATAACATATGATCAACGTTAATTTGGTGGTTCAAGAGTCAAACATATATTCTTTTTACTATCGTTATAATAAACTTTGAGATTGAAGATGCTCAGAATTTTACGCGCGATACATGTAACTCTATTAACCTTGCGCCGATATTTTCGAGACACTCAATACATAGCAAAGCGAGAGATGATATCGTCGTATAACTCGACTACTCAGAATAATGCCGCATATAAAACGCATGCGATCGATTGCGTGCGGTTGCAAGCAGCAGGGAAATGCATCGCGCTAGCATAAATTTTATGATCGAGCTCGGAAAATTGCTCGGACTACGGTGAGCTAAGCTGATTCTCGAGGAAGGATCAAGGGTGCTTACGACATTTGGCTGGTATCGGCACTTTTCCTTCAATATTGAATATTAATCTGTAATGTCAACTAAATATCGTCATTTTCCAGGAATGATTAAATTCAGATAAAAACCTCAATATTTTTATCAAACAATTAATTCGAATCATTTATCAAAGAATTAATTTATTCATTTATATAATTATTTCATTTACATAATGCGTTACGACCATTTACATTATCAGAATTGTAATTATTAATTCCGATTTAGTCCTTTAATCTTAAAATTAATATATAATTTAAAAAATATAAATATTATTCAATTATAAAAAATGATATATTTCTTATATTATTCAATGGTAATATATTCCATATTAATATTCAATTATTAATATAATCAATATTTTGATTACATATATCTAAATATTTTCTGTCAACAAGAGATTATAAGGTAACGACATACTTGAAAGAAATTCGCTTTTTGTATCGTCGTTAGAACAATACACGAGCAAACAAAAAAGCAAATTACACATCTATCTCGTGTTTACTATCGGAAATCAACATCTGGTCGAATGTTATTGCTGCTTTTCATAACACGCTATTGTTTCGATTTTTGTCGAATGTTTTCTGTTAACCGTTAGTCAATAATCGATTTATGTCGCCCGTTTGATAATGGATTTTTTCGTTGTAAACGGGAGGAATGAGAAAGTTTTGATGGAAAATGTGTTTCGGAAAAAGTACAACGATAAGACTAACATGGGATAGTTACGTGTAATACAAACATAAGTAAACTGTAGTCTATAAATAATATGTACATCTTTTTTTTTTTTTTGTCAATAAGAAGCCACAAATGTAGTTACAATTTTTAAGAAACTTATATAAGAGAACACAATTGATCTTTCCTTCATCTTCATCGAGACATACACGGTATTCGTTATATATCGTTTTTCTTTGTACAGTAAGATTCTTCATTTGAAAAAAGTAGCAATTTTTGCAGCGATAACTTCTTCATGTTGAACTTTCCTTGTCACACACGCCCGATCGAAAGTAAAATTTTATAACTCATGCCAAGAATCTCTCTCGTCATTTTTGTCAGGAAGTACGTAGTCTCGAGAACATTACTTCCACCGGTTGAGCACGAAGCAATCTCGGTGCTTCCGTCACATCGTCCTAGGAAAGAATTTCTTTCCTCGACGTCGGTGTTGCATATAAAAAGCAACGACGAATCAGAACGAAAATAACGCGCGATATTTCTTTTCGAGTAGCTTTCATATCATGTTAACATACTACATAAAAAAAGTTTTATTGTTACCGCTGGTTTCCTAGCTGAAGAGAATTTCTGCGATAATAAAATCTACTACCGGTGATATATGTAAAAATTAATTACATATTACTCGGAAAATTTTTATTAAATACAACATTATAACTCAGAGTAGAAGGTTAATACGTAAATCAATAAATTTCAGATAAACAAACAAATTTACTGTGTATCTATTAAATCGGTTACACATGAAGCGGAGTTAAGAAAGTATCGAAATTTGAGCCGATGCGAGAGATATCGAGTTCCGGCCGAAGAAGATTTCCGTAACCAAGAGAGTCTCGGATAATATCAACGACAAGATGTCGCGGAACTCTCTGAGACTGACAACGCGGGCGACGACAAATTGTCTAACCCGCTTAAGTTTGCGGACGTGTCCGGATAGATGTGAGGGAAACAGAAAGAGACCCAGATCGATCGATAGCATAACGGCTGCAAGCCGTAAACACACGGCGACGAGAATCATTAAATATTGAAATTCGAGCGAGGCGTAATATGATACCGGATCCGCTAGTACGTCACTCATATCAATAAGCGGTTTCCCATTTTTAATCAAGAATTCGTTATACGTCGTGTTTTGTGCAGTTTCGCTCGTTTATTATTCTCTCTCTTTCTCTCTTTTCTAAACGACCGTTTCATTCCGTTAATTGTCCCGATTAGCGCGAACACGTTGAGCGACATCCCAAATGATTATTTAACTCGTTCGCGTTTCTTCTACGAGCGAATGTTTCTAGCTTCGACGCTCGTTACGTCAATTGGAATTGTGTGTCCCACAATGCCGCTTTTAATTATCGCGCGTCTATCGAGTTTCGCGTGCACGCGATACATCGCGGGTCGAATTTTCCGCGATAGTCGGAAAAGCCATTTAAACGCCTGTCAATTATCGGGATATCATATTTGTCGAAATAATATCATGAATTATATTTTTTTCGCATATCACGAGATAGAGGATGCCCGCACGTTTCGTAACGGGTTATATTATACATGTTAGATAATAGGCAAGTTTAACGTATCGATAATACACGTACAATGGAAATGTACGGTCGATGATCTTTAATCGTCGTATCGGCGCACCGTCACGATTTTCATTTTGACATCGCACTCGCGTCACGTTTCATATCCCGTAACGTGCGCGACGCACGAATGTTCCGGCACGATTGAAAAGGCGTATAATGGTCGGCAAGGGATCAACGTTCCTAGGGTGATCGACATGTCCGAATAATTGACGTCCGTGATTATCGGCCCAATCGATGCCAGCCGAAAGTGTCATGTCGCTTCCTTGACAAAATCGTCTGTCTGACTCCGCATTAGCTATAATCACTTTTAACGAGAATCGATAACGAGCAACAGAAGTGAGGAAACGTCTCGCTTTTTTGTTGACTTTCGAGTATTTCCGCATTCTTTCTTAATTATTCATCATGTTATCTCTCCTTTCATCATTTTCAACTATACTTTTATAAACAAAAAAGGGCAATTATTATTATTCATAAATCCATGATTATTGCTTTTTTAAATAAATGATATAAATTGTGAACATAAGTGAATAAATAATACAATAAATAAGTAAATACTCGGAAAAAATTGAAAAATAGTGAGAAAAAAATAGAGAGATTATCTATAAACAAAGTTGGATCATTCGAAATCCCAAAGTTTTAAAATTGGGGAAACAATAGAAGCGACACAAAAAAAGAGAGAGAGAGACAGAGATGTGCATTTGTATGTACACGATATGTATGTATAAGTGCGTACATACACAAGTGTACACATGTGTGATACAAGCCAGCGTGAAGAAATAAAAACGTAAGCCAATCATAAAAAAATGAATAAAAAGAAAACAAAAAGGTCGCGGTGCCGTTGTGATATCGTCGGCCAATAATGGGCGCGAAGCACCACCCGCCGTTAAAATCGCTCGAACTAATCCCTTAGCCTACCCCTGGCTAGATTTATCGCAGAAGGCTCAAAAAGGAAGAGAGGCTGGGAGACGGACGAGGATATATTCGTTCAGCGATCCTCTTTGTAGAGGGTGGCTGCGACAGCGGAATGAGGGGTTGAACGAAAGAGAGAAAAAAAAAGAGCGAGAAATTGCGAGGACGCGGGGCGAGCAGCCCAATTTATAATATTTATCGCCGTTGACCGATAATGGAATTTCGCCGACGCGACCCTCCATAGAAAGAGAGAAAGAGAGAAAGAGAGAGAAAAACAAGCCAGAGTACTGATACTAAATCCTGAATCGGGACGTATGGCTGTCCCTATAGCAATCGTAATATTCGTCGTAAACGTGCGTGTCCACCATCCTTTTGTATAGCGCATATTTTTCCGATCGTGACATTCACGCGAACATGTACAAAGAAATGATACTCGGCAATCACTGCTCTCGTGATATAAGTTACCTTGTCATCAAATAATATTCTTGAATTATAAATTTAGGATCTAGTTAAAAAATAATTTTTTGACAAGAACGTTACAAAAATTTGAATGTTTATGTAACAAACAATTTTTTTTTATTATATACGTCTTTCTGCAACTAGAATTTTATAGCTGCAACATCGCAGATTAAAATCCTATTTAAATAAAATTCGATGAGATGTGCCTTGTCTCTTATCGAAAATGCCGTGAGACTCAATATGTCGATATGGATGTCTGAACACGCACGCTTATGATCGCGTATGTAATGTGTCCTATTACAAATCCCGACGCTGTAATACGATCTGCGTATGTATTTGCAATAGCCGCTTTCGGCGTTGCGCCGTTGATAAATCGAGCTGCAAACCGTACGGCAGGGGCGTTCGATTTGCTAATTAACCCTCTTCAATTTTGTCCCAAATATTGACCCGAGTTCGCGCTATTGTTGGCTCTAGCTAGAAATTACGAAATCGGAAACTACGGTTGACACATGTACGTACGTAGTTTCCGATTTCGACTCGAATAATTAATCTCTTTTTGTCACTTACAGAAATTGTTTGTTCGCCGAGACTGTTTACATGTCAAAATTAAGTTCGTCTGCCCGAATGGCAAACAAATCCGCTAATATTGACCACGCGCGAGTTTAAATGACAAACACCTGTCCATCGATTATGCAGTCTCTGTGTCTCTCATGCTCTACAAGAAATCCTCACAAAGTACTGCCTTTTATATTTGGATCAATATGAGAGTTGAAACTTAACTCTCTCAAAATTTTATCCGCTTGAAATCGAAAATTATTATAAAAAAGAAAGAAGATAAAAAATATTTTCCTGTATTATTTTATTATTTTAATCGCACGGTAGTAAGCTTGAAAAAAGTTTAAATCCGATTATTTTGGATGCATTTAAATAAAGAAATAAAAATTCCGAAAAAAATATGAAATATTCTGTATATGAAAAAAAAAAAAAATAAATAAATAAAACTGGAATTATACTATAATGGAGCGTTCTTAAATCCTAAAAAAAAAAATTATATATTCTGTTATTAAAATTCTGCCATTATATGTTCACACGAAATTTCATCTCTATTTGACATTATCTCTCCAGAAAAAAAGAGGATAAAATATCGATTGTACCAGGATATAAAAAAATAATTCTGATTTCGATATATATAAGGATAAGCTCGTTATTACCTCCCGGCTGCCTTCGGAATTCGGTTTGCACGAGAGAAATTGTTTAAGATTCTCTCAGGAACACACACGTAAGTGTATTATTATGTATAGTCGGACGCGGCGCACGACACAGATATACGCACACATACACAAATATATACCCGGTAGGACGCAAGCAGCCAAGGCGAATTTCTCGATAACCCAAGTTATTAACTCATAAAGGCCAAGTTAAGGTAGGTAGGAAGGTAGGTAGTAGGGTTAGGGGATGAAGCATCCCCCGCTATTATCGCGAATTTACATGCCCAGGAGGTAAGGACGAAGGAGAGGAGCAAGAGATGCCTGGCTCCTTTCCGTTCTCCCTCATCCCCGTCGCTTTACGAAGGATCTTCTCTCGATCCCCCGTGCCTCCCTTCCGCCCGATCTCATCGGCAATAAAAGCTCGCGCTATAACGCATAATGGTTTAATTAAGAAGTTGTCGCACACCAACGTTCTCAGGATACTGCGAACGGAAGACGACAGCATCTCGGGCTCAAGTCGATATCCGTTCGATTCGTTCCCTCTCTCGAAATAGCATCATTACGATGTCTGCGTGTAACTATAATTAAAACAAGCGCTGATATCGTAGCTTATTTCTGTATTATACATTGAATGCAATCGATCTAGATATAAGACCATCCTCACGAAAATTCGAGATAAAAAAATGTGTACAATTATTTTGACTACATTTGTATTAATCAATGAACAAATTATCTTACAGGAATATAAATTATAATCAAAAAATTAAATTGAACAAATTGATATCAATAAAAATATTTAATACTTAGTACTTAATTATTTCAAGGATTATGGTACATGTACAATAAATATTTTTTTTTTTAATTTTACATGTACAATAAATGTGTTTTTATATTAATGATTGTATCGTAAATTGCTCGAAATTGAACATTAAATTGATTTTTATGTCTAAGAAAATATTATTTATAAATTATTATCATTCTTTTCGTTATTTAAAAAAAATTATACGATTTTGTGTAGGGGTATGCAATTTCATTCTTTTATGCAGTCAATATAGAGGAATGAAGATAAGGCGAAAGACAACAAAGAGAAAAGACAGAAAGGTGAGGGGCAAAGTCCGCTGAGATGTGAAATGGGTTTAATTAATCTCCGCCTAATTGTGTCAGACGCGCGGCGACGACGGCGGTGGCGCCGAGATTCCCAAGAACGTATTAATTTATGCCGCCGAATTATGCAGCCCTCGCAGGTGAACGCTTCTGCTTTCCAGAACTTCTCATAATTCAGTCGTGAGAGTAGCCTTGTTAAAGGAGGCTAATCATGAAATCTCAAAATCGTCTCGAATATTCTGTCATCCGCATGCGTTAACTCTTTCAAAGATAAATTTTTCAAAAGCAAGCGTCTCTCTTAATTGAGATTCTTAAAATAATTTAGATTATTACGAATTATAAAATTATTAAGGTTTACTAACTAAATAAGAATTAATATGAGAGTAATTATTTATTATGGAGCTACACATATATTTGTACAATATAATCCACACAAAATAATTAATAATCTAAATATTTCTATATTTCTTTCTACGCTCGTATAAATCAATCATACAACACGTCTGTATAACGCGATTGTTTTCGACTCAGACTTTCCTGTACACGCGATTCGGCTTTGTTCTTCCATTGGACTTTATTAAAGTGACCTGTACCATGATTGGATGGATTAGCTGTCGATCCGAGTGATGCTGATATGAAATTATAACAAGCGGAGCGGTGTAAAGAGCAGATTAATCAAGAACAAGCGATTTATAACGAGGCACATCACGTCCCTTAATACTTCTGTCAATAGGCCTGTTAGCAGACATTCGACATTTCCGTCAAATTGCCTCGGATTAAACAGCGATTCTCAGCAAATCGTCATTAAAATGAGATTATCAAGCTCCGCAATTCTCGCAGGCACTTTCCGCCTCAAATAGTCAAAGCCCCGGATCCCAGATATGAATATCCGTTTCAATGAATGCGTAACGATGTACCATGCAGCTTGGCAACTATCCTATTACCCGTTATTCTCGCAGAGCGGTTTCATTAGCGAACGTCCAGTCTCTTATGACAAGGGAGACAGGTACGAATATATCGTTTCGCCTCCTAATATTGTTCTGTATATATATTTTAAAATGTCTTGCGCGCGAGAGTGATTAAAGAATATATACTCCACTGACAGAAGCTGAAAAAGAGCGCCCTACCATTAACTAGCCATGCATCATTCTGTACAAACTTGTCCCGCGACGCAGCATCGTAAAAAATTTTTTATGTCGCCGCAAGGTGATTCTCGTGGATTTCACGGCGCTTACTGGATAAGTGCAATTTGGTCGCAGGTGCGAGATACGTATTCGTAGGTCGAAACTGTATTCTCGTTAAAGAGCCAACGGAGATATGAGCTCGTGAGAGAAATCGTGGGCGCAATTCGCCGGGACGCGTCGACAAACTCCGACCCTTATCGAGAGGCCGATGTGCAGGCGAGAGATAGTAAGCGGTACGTCAAAGAGAATAAGGGATCGATACTCGATGGCCCCTTTGTCGGGGGATTAGCCCGCGGCTTTCCGCGCGGCGGGGATGAGAGACAAATTCTCCCCCTCTCAGGAGGGAGATTGGAAGACAAGGCGCGCAAGCTGCAACCATACGGGAGTATAACGGGAGAGATCTTTATACATACACCGTTCAATTCGGAACATTCTCGGAACCATGAAATAACGCGTTATCTCATTATTTCCCGACGATGAAACAAGAGGCGCGAAATGAAAAACGAAGCCCTTATTACCATGCAAATCTCTTGTAAATCGGTTCCATTGCATAAATTTTTCTCAAAGAATTAAAATTGTTCATGACACACAACGCGTAAAACACTTGTTATACGCATTATGTCTGATAAACACTTGCGAAAATATACCTAATTTAAAATAAAATTTAATATTTCAAGCGTATAATGTGACGAATAAACAAAAGCGCAGTCACTAATTTTAATAACTGCTTATATAATGCAAATGAGATAGTATTTTATGTTACGCTGGCTTCGCAGTCGTCATGTAATTATTTTAATCGAGTATAACCCGTGAAATAATATGCAACTATTAATACATCAAAGCCAAGAGTTAATTCGAGTAATTAAGCTCGATGCGCGCGATAGTATCGAATATTCATAAACGGAATTAGAGGGGTAACGATATCTAAATAAATTGTCATAAGAATGTGATTTTCATTGTTTATTCGTCAAAATAATATTGTTTTCGATTGTTCAAGTATATATATATATATATATTATATATATTTGTATGTCTTTTTCTTATAATTTTAATAAAGAAAACTATATCAGCGAATGTTGATGAAAATATCATTCGTGTCATTATAACTCTAAAAAATATCTTTCAAAGAGAAAACTGCACGGTTAGATTTCGTCAACGTAATAACTTGAGAAAGTAAGTAAACAACGGTAGATTCGACCGGAACGAGTAAGCCCGGATATAATTTCCAGAGATGGAGATCCACATGATACGCTTATTGACCATTGTAAGAGATTCGTCCGGCTAACACGCGGATACACATGGCGTCCACGTCGGCTGCCTGCCTTCTCCATTCCGCCAGGATTGTGTTTTATAGACGGATTACGGAGATTTACGCTCGTCCAGGCGGACAGGATTCAGTTTTTACGTCTGTGTCTTGTTTCCGGCATATACCTCGAGCAAATCGATTTTCCTTCTTATTATTCTGACTGCAATCTGAATCAAACTCGGAGCTTATCATGGTAGCTGCGTATCGTTCGTATATCATACATATATATACGCGAGAGGATTACAAGAATCGAGATATACGAAACACGACAATGTTATATTAAGATATAAACTACTATTAGGGAAGTTAATTATAAAATATATGTTTGCTGAATTTATATTCGTTATTTCTGACATTTCTTTCCGCGTACGACTTTACGAAGATTTCTGGTTTTTTTTCCTATATCCTTTTAAAATTGACAATACTTGGATTGTGCAATGATTACGACGGTGTACCACAGTAATGTTAAACTCTATTGAAAATGCATAGATCGAGTAAATTCCTAATTACAGTTAGAGATTTCTGTCTCGCTTTGTATGTGGGTGTATATATCTGCGATATTTGAGAGAAGGCGAGTCCCAAATGCATGGTTCGATCGATCATTTTCGACTCGGAAAGTTCGAGTGTTCTCGCAGTTTCGAGCTGGATTAATGAGTTTCCTCAAAGTGGTTGTCGACGAACAGAGAACGAGGAAGGGAGAGAGAGAAGAAGAAGAGAGAAGAGAGAGAGAGAGAGAGAGAGAGAGAGAGAGAGAGAGAGAGAGAGAGAGAGAGAGAGAGAGAGAGAGAAACAATGACGAGAACGCGAAAGGCAGCCATAGGGGAAGAGATTGAGGTTTGTGGTGACAAGGTATAGATCGAGATTCCGAAGCATGACAAAGCCGGAGGAAACGATCGTTAAATCCATCCGTAATTTCACTCGCGGACTGCTTTGATCGGTAAAAGATATCATCGCGGAAATATATTGTTTTTATCAACTTCAATGTACATATATAGGCGTCGCGCGCATTGGACAAACAAGCTCAATACGAATCAAGAATTAAAGCTGCAATTGAAAATAACGCACGCAGTGAAACGGATATAAACCATCGCAAAATCCATCAAAACATCATTGTTATAGTTTACTCGAGAAATATAAAATAGTTTACTTTATCTCTAGCATTATCCATCACTCAAAAAAATGATCTTGCAACTTCAACAAAAATCTCCTAGGTGCAAGGAATTAACTGAAACAGATAAATTATTAGCAAATACTGTGATACTGCATATATTTTGCACTTAATCAATTTAAATGACAGGGACAGAATTTATATCTGTACCATTAGTGATAATTTAGACAGAAAATTTGTCTGTGATACCTATTTTTAAGGCCTATTGTCAAGGACAATTATATTTGTTGATTAATATTTGGCAATGGGATCTAAATTTTCTAGAGGTATTGCTAGAATATTGCTGCTATAAATTCTATACGTGACAAACAATATTCCAACAACTACAAAAAGTAGCGATAAATTTTAATTGAGACATCTAGAAATCTATCTACATTAGCAAAATATTTTTTTGAGTGATAGATTCGACCAACTAAACTATTTAATCAACTAAATAGTCTAATTCACAATACAAATATCAGCTACGTTGTATCTACAGCACACAGTCAGTATTTCGATAAATAATTCGCAATACGAAGTTAGTTGGCCCCGCGCGAGGCGAGCTTTCGCACTCGGAGGGCCTCGCTGAAATGCGCGATTGTCCCCCTAAGCTGGATTATTTTCCGACGAGAGAGATCGAGCCCGTTCACCGTGCGTTCGCGCGGCATTATGTGTCGCATTCCGAAAATTGCAGTCCCGTCAGGAATTTACTGGCACTTGGGCGCGCACGACAACCCCGGCGCAACAAATCCCTGCTGCTAGAAATTCTACCCCGGACACGGACGACAATACGTTTTATCATTGGATGGCGTGAATGAGCGACGTACCTCTCTATATACGTCGTGTAACATCGACGGCGAAGACTATGAAAGGGACTCGTTCTCGGCTCCTGCACTTCGTAGGCAAACTACTTCGTCGCAACTACTTCGCTTTATTACCGCACGCTTCACTTCATTGCCGTGTTCGCGGCTTTACAGTGTCTTCGATCGTCGTTCCTATCCCGAAACTTTCCAATGCTAACCCGCATCGAGGCTGCGAGAGAGAAAGAGAGAGAGAGAGAGAGAGAGAGAGAGAGAGAGAGAGAGAACTAATGTCTAATTTATCATTATTCTCCTCGTCGACATGCAAAGGTTCCACGCCCGACTTGATAAAAGGAGTCTAATGAATATACCATTTTACAACGTAGACGGCCTACCGCCACTTGTTGCTAGACGATGATGACGGCAACATCGACGATGTGAGTGCCTTTTCAGGCGCATACAAAGCGCCGATAATTTCTCGCCGTTTATCGGAGATTATCGCTCCTCGACTTCGAGGGACTCTTCATGTCTCTACATCGCGAATAAATCAATTGGGTTATTCGCGCTTCGCGGCTTCTTTCGCTATTAGTAATAGCGCGTTAATACGCTGTAAGATTTATTTCTTTCGTGGTATAAATTATTTTAGACCAATTAAAAATGTCATTATTCGATTTCAAAACATCAAATTATATATTTAAAAAAGAAGCTGCATTTTATCTCACAATTTGGAGAAATGTCTAACGATATTATGGAATATTCCATTAAATTTCTCATTAATTTATGTTAATGCAAATTTATCAATTAATGAAATGCTCTTTTCATGTAGAGCGTGTATTAATATGAGTCACTCCTTCAACAGTTATTAGGAAAATAACGTTCCGCTGTTACTGGAGAGTCTTAGTAAAATAAACACAGTACCATGGTTTGCGGAAAATTCGTATACAAACCATTAAAGATCGATGATTATAAACGATCGATGTAGTTCATAAACTATGTGTTTATATGAGCGCAAAGTGCAGTCAGCGCGAATATTTCAAATTTACACTCGCAAATATTTGTGCGATATATCGATCATAGCAAAATAAACGCGCAATTATTCCAAAAACTATTTCAAAGAAAATTAATGTTCCGCTATTGTAAGAGTGACAAAAAATGCAATTTTATACAACGAATTCTTACGTATATTCTTTTAAATGGAATCAGTACTTATGTTATCACTGATAAGCAGATAAGCTTTTCAGTTATAAGCTCTACAAAAACAATAAAATCTCACTGAAAAGAATCGGAGTTAATAGTAACTGTTTTAATCAGTAATATTGTAAAATGCTTCTTACACGTATAATATTAGACAAGATAAATTCATAACAATATATTTTGTCAAGGAAACATTTGACCAAGATTCTTATTCATTTTTTACAAATTTATCACATCTTAAGAATAAAGATGTGCAATATACAAAGTCTAAATTTGAATCCTTCCGGTTGAAATCTTATGCCATAATCAATAAAAATAAGAAGCAAAGTATTTTATAACTTTTAACTGATTCAAGTATCCACGATTTTATTTTCTTATATATATATATTACCATTGCGAGATAGAAAAATTGAATATTAGATGAAAAATCTGCGAGAGTGATTTTCTGCAGGAACGAGAGTTTCCTCGCAAAGTCATCGGAACTAGATCCGCGAAATCGAATATCGGCGAAGAATCGACTCTTTGTCGACGGTTGCTCCGCCGCTAGTCACCGTAGCGTCAAAGACCGGAAATGGTTTTTCGCGCTCGTCTCTTGGTCTGCGCGTTGTCGTCGAAAGTCAAGAGCGTAAATATATGCGCGCAGACCAGAATTCAGGCTTCGCGTGGTTGTGCGTGCGTATAATGGTTACGTGTACGTGTATGTGTGTCGCGTTTGTGAATCCAGGGACGCTCAACGCTTTGGAGGCGGCGGCTGCCCCTGCACTTGGCGTGAAAGGCCGTTAGCATAGGAATGGTTCGCCCTCTCGAGTGGAGTGGAGTGGTCCATTGTCGGGTCAGCCGTTCGGTGCAAGTGCCATCGGAGCACTCCAAGTGTCGTATATATCGCGAAAGAACACCCACAACGCGCGCCACCATCGTCGTCGCAGCTGCCGTCGCGGGGCTGCGAAACGTCCGGGGCCCGGGGGTGTCGAGAGAGAGAGAGAGAAAGAGAGAGAAAAAGAGAGAAAGAGAGAGCGTGAACAACAATGGAAGAGTGCCACAGTGTGTCCCGATTGCTCGCGGGGTTCTCGTTGTTATACTACGCCATGTCCTATTGTCCCAGCTGCTGTTTGCGCGTCGAAGACCTGACGTGACGCGTCTCCGCATCGTCGCGTCAAAAGCGCACGTTGACTTTTTTCACGTTAATAATGTCAAGATAGGTATAGACAACATCGGGTGAAAGCTTACGGTGCGGAAAAGTTCACGAGGATAATGACTCGGTATCGGGGACGAGAGCACGATATGTGAATTAGAGAGGGGTTTTTTATTTCAAATCCCTTGAGACGAGGAGTTTGGAAAATACGAAATTTCATCACGCGAGATAAATAAAGTGATGAATCGCTGTAATGACGAGCTTGGAGATCCTTGATAAACATCAGGGATAATGCAGGTGTATATCATTTATGTTACGCAAACTTTGGCGTTCCAAAGCACATCCCGATTGTTTTTGTATCAGAAATATTAATACTCAATCTATTTAAATTATTTCATCTTTTACTATAGACTGTTAAAACAAGCTAGAAATATATTTAACGTCAGGTATTATCAAGATTTGCAGATAATTATAGTGAAATAGACATGGGAATATATATTTCGTACTTCCGAGAAATAAATAATTTTCTTCAAGGATATTTATTTACGTCACTGAAAAGAAATCGATTTCAGACGCGTTCAAGATTGACTGCGCGCGCGAGTAACGTTTTATGACACGGTAATTTCATGCGAATCGCATTTCGACGATCATATTCGCACTCGAAGAATTCTTCCCAGTAAGTAATAAAGTATCCACCCCGCCATCCTTGCGTCCCTCTTTTTCCACTTTTTTCCGGCCACGCCGCAAACACGAGAGATAAAGCAATAAAATTATGGAGCAGAGCCAAGCGAGACCGCGCGCGACGTTTTCGCCGACTGTCTCTCTCTTTCTCTCTCTTTCTCTCTCTTTCTCTCTCTTTCTCTCTCTTCCTCGCCCTTCTTTGTACCTTCTACATCCTTCCGCTCGACTACTTTGTGCTCCACTCGACACACGCTACATTTTATACGCAACATACCGACTCGCAGCTTTATTGCCGAGTAATTTCGGGAAGTAAGCCAACGCGAAAAATTACGCGACTCCCAACGCTTCTGCTATTAATTCGCTTTATTGTTGGAAGAATTTCCATACATGAAAGAGAATCTACGAATAATCTGAAATATTATATATAATCGTAGATAGCCTTATTTTACTTATTTTTCTGGAAATGTTAAATTTATATTAATTGCTTACATTTCTTAAAAAAAGACAGAATCATCCATAAATTATTATATCGAGTCTACGAGAAAATCGCAAGGAGTTAAAAATATATTATACCTGATGCTTTTTTTAACGATCAGCTTCCACGATTCTTTAGACTACGAAGACTTTTTTTTTTCTTGCGGAAGAGAAAAGTTTCTATTGACATACAAGCGAGATCTATTATATCGCGCACCGATGACAGCCGCGTGAAGAACGGAAAAATGTGCTTCTACACATAAACATGTATAGGTACGGAGTAAAAAAGTATACATCAAACTACGATCGCAAACACCGCATCTTCCGCGCGAACAAGCTTTCATCAGTTCTCGAATTTCCCTATCGATCACTTCATTTACTGGGACGCGTCTCCCTCTTCCATCACTATCTCTCTTCAAACTATAGTGTCACCTGTCTTACTTCTACATTTACCATAAATAACTTGAAGAAAACGAAAATCTCTGTCGTGGATCTACATAGAAACTCATGCAACTGTTTCAAAAAATGCTTTATGAGATAATTTTATTCGCGGAAAAAAAGATTAAGTTTTTAAAGTTAAAAAGAAAAAGCACTCACATATGTATATATTTTTAATTGATAAAAATAAATGTTCACTTTCTCTGTCTTTTGTACTTTTTTCTTCATTACATTTATCCGTCACATAATTAATATTAATATTATATTTTCTAAAAAAAAAGTAAAAACTATATTACCTCATATTTTCCCTTCTCTAGATATTGCTAAATATAATATTGAGAATCTTTAATAATTCCGTGATATTAAATTCAGAATTATTGGCTTTAGATCCTACAAAAAGTCACCATCAGTCTCTGCTCTTCCAAACGCGAAAGCCACGAGAATGGATTTGCGTCCGTCGTCATGAATACGAGTAGGACAGACCTCGTGGAAGCTCGGATGACAGAGGTTGACGAGGGATATGCGCTACGTCGAAGTGACGGATGAATACGTATACCAGCGAGAGAACACCCCCTCGGAAAGTTTTTCAACATCGAAGGTGACGTACTTTCCCGAGGTAATAGCGGTCGAGAGTACAAAGAAGGAGGTGTCGTGCTGTGTCACGTAACTTTGTGTATTCCGGAAGAATATAACATGAGAAAAGAGCGCGCCTAGACACGTCTTGTGCTTTATCTTAAACTAACATTATCAATACGATAACTCTCTCGAGGACTCTCATACGTTATATCAATTGAAATACATTACTTATGTTTAACAAACTTTGTAATGAAATTTTAAAATATGTTAAAATATAGAAACTATTCAAATACTTTCTCATCTTAATTTAAATAAAATATTTTTAAATAAATCTAAAAGTTGATTTATCTAAAAAAAACATTGTCATGAAGTACTCTGTACAAAAGATGAGGGAATAAAAGTGAAGAAACATTTCATACTCCGAAACCTAAATGTTCTCAAAATGTACAAGAAGAAAAATACTTTCAGAGAGAGGAATTATAATACAAGTTAATTATGAAACAGAGAAAGGTATAATAATAATAAAAAACAATTTAAGGTGAAAGATACAGGAATAAGAGAAAGGAAACTTTTCTGGCATTAAGATGCAGAAAAGAAGTTACGAGTATTATATGAGATAGGATGAAAAAAATGTAAGGAGAATTCAATTTATGTCTTGCATAGTTTTTTCAAGTATCAAGTGATGTACGTTCATTAAATAAGCAAGTGTAAAAAAAGTAAATAAAACAATGATTAAAAAATATTAAAGATCAAGCATATATGTTTCTTCAAATTATATATATATATATATATATATATATAATAATAATTTATAACAAATTTGTATTTGAATTAAAAAATATAGAAGAAGCCAAGTTTTTCATAACGCAATATTATTGAAATAATAAAAAGAGAAAACGAAATAATACGAAATTATACAGCAAGTAGTAAATATATTTTCGAAGAGTAATTTATAGAAAGGATTAAATTTGAATATAGATTCTCGAGAAAGATTGTCTCAGAGTTTGCGCGACGATCTTCTATAAGAAACTTTGGCAGCGCTGAATAATTGGGCTGTAAGTAATTGAGTGAATAATTGAATCACACACGAATCGCGCAGAATTGATTATAGCGCGGTGTGTTCTCTCGCCGCGCTGTCTATGCAAATCTTCGTGACGTTTTCATTAACTCGCCGCCAGCCTGCGTGCGCGTGTATAGCAACGGATAAAGGAAGGAAAAAAAGAAGGCAAAAAGGAAGACGGAACGGCGGTGCACGCTCGCGCAGAATAATTAAATGCATTCTCCCGCGGAAATTCATATTTATACTTGAATCCATTATACGGAAGCGAAGACACGCGCGCACGAGAGAGAGAAAGATCTTCTCCTTCCTTCTCTCTCTGCGAGAGATTCTCTTCTCGCTCTTCTCTCCGCGACTCGAGTCGTTACGAGATCGCTACGCTGTATTCCCTCCGTGTGCACACTTCGTCCTTCTTTCCCTTGTATTTCGACTACGCTGGAGCGAGTGAAAAGCCGAGAGGATACGTCGTCGACTGCACTTTGAAATTAACTGTTACGCGCTTATACATACGTAATGCACGAGCGGAATGTTTAAACCAAGAGAGAATACAAAGGCTCGGCGATGGAAAGTGGCATGTGGCTGCTAAATCGAAAATTCAAAACAGACGCAGAGCTATTTTAAGGAGTTAAACGCAACCGTAAACTCAATTTTCCTTCAACCAACCGAAAGGTAATATGACAGCTTTCACAAAATTCTTTTCAATATCGAAATTTTTATTTTTATTTAGTTAATTCGATAGCTCTCTAATACATACTGACACGAGAAGTACTCTCTTCTCTTCATATTGAAATTTGTAGATAAAAATGTTAATTATATTATTGTGAGATTTGCATATTTATAATAGAGAAATTATAATGCACAGTTTTATATTTTGCCTCTCTCTCTCGTTCGTTTAAATTTGACTATTCACTGGTTCAATAAATGTTAATTCTTACCAAATTTACATTGACGAATATTGATTATATTTCCTGATAATGTATGATATTATGGTGATAAATATAGTTTTGTGTCGTCTCTCACTCATTTAAATTTTGCCAATGGCTAATGCGTTTTACATATCATAGCCCATTCAAAGTTCTCGGTATTGTATGCATTTATTTTTTTCTCTCGAGTGAAAGCGATCGACTCTGCATGCAGGACGATCGTTTAAACGAAAAATCGAAGCCGCTTATACGTATGCAAAAGATGCAGAAAAATTGAAAAAGAGACGCTTGTACGTATGAGGGAAGGAGAAATGCTAATTTAGAAGGACGAGAGAAAAAGAAGCATATAATGCATAGTGTAAAATATGGAGAGTTATCTCTGTGCGTGTCTCGTTGATATGTACCGCGCGATTTGCGAGATAAAATGTCGGAACGCGTTTCCGCTTATCGCGACAAACAATCGAGTTTAAATCTTCCACATAACGTTACTAAAAAAAATAAATTTTTCAGATTACAGTGACAACACTTTAGCATAAATTAATTAAAAAAAAAAAAAAAACCTATTTTAACATCACGCTCATATAAAATAGAAAACGAGATTTTATTATTCATTTACATCTCCGTGAAATTAAATTAACTCTATCAACCTTCAATGTTAAAATAATTAATTCATTGAAACTGATCTTCTCTTTCATATAATATTTTACTATAATTAACTATAACTATAACGAACCATAAAATTAACGAATCATATGTCTGACGAAACAGACAAACATTATTTTTATTAATTTCACAGCGCAATGTGTTACTTTTTCAAATAATGAGTAGTGAGTACTGTAATTATAACACGATTCGATTAACCTTGCAACATTCTCTCGGTAATGAGATCCGAGTGAGAGGCCGCGATATCAGGCGTCATTCCGACAAATTTTAGGGTTGAAGTAGAGCGCGCGATACTTTGTAAAACTAAATATTCTTCCTCGGCGCTATATTGGCCGCGATGAAACTTGGGAAGTACCGCGCAGATGATATCTCTGGCGCGGAGAAAGGCATCTAGGATACCTCGAGGTGATTTTCGCGAAGCGGCGGCGAGGCAAATTGCCGCTTCCTACGCCGGAAGGGAAAAGGAGAACGTAATGTCGTCTCTTCTTTTCATCGTTTTTCCTCTGCCATTCCGTCGTTTTCTACCCCGACGACAACGACGACGATGTCGGTACTCGTAACACCGTCGACGTCGACGTTACGAATCGCGATAATATTGACAAGGCGGGACCGACTGTACCGAATAAAATAGCGGGTGAAGAAATGCGGTCCCTTCTTTAGAAATTCGAGGCAATTATGCGATGACAGATGGCGGATACGCGCAAGAGAAAAGTTTGCGAAGCTACAACCTAGAAGTGTACTTAAAGTATGCTCGGGATGTAATTACATACAGAAAAGAAACATGCAGTGGCTTTCAAGAATAATCAATTTCAAGAAATTAATATCAACTAAAAAATAATGTCAACTAGAAAGATGAATAACAAAATCCGCATCAAAAACAAAAATGCAATATTAAAAAATAGTAACTAAAACAAATTTTTAAACATCTTTTATTGTATTGTATATGTCTATGTCTATTGTTGCAGTATGGAAATCTCGCTTGTCTGAAAGTTAATTGATGGAAATATATATTGTCAAAGTAATTTCCTCAAAATGAAATAATAATTAAATATTTAGAAATATAGTATATACATCTCGCGCATGTTAATGAATCGATCGGATCACTAATCAAACACGAACAAAATTAGCGTCGTAAATCGTAAAGCGATCAGTTTTGCGAATGGATAAAATAGTAAAATGCATCTAGCGACAGAATCACCAATGCTATCGATGCTTCGAAGTAAACTACATCACGTTCGACTGTGATTGCGTTCTTCTCTTCTTACGATCCAGTTCACAGGATTGTCTCAAGAACAACGGAGCTATCGCAAACTAGCCGGCTGTTCGGCTCGTTCCATTCGTTTCCACGACTTGCAATCAGTGTGTATCAGATTACGGAGACCATAAAAATGAACTTTCTTCACAAAGTTTTATACGCATCATTCCTTTCGTTTCTAGTACAAACATAATTGACAATTTCTAATCCGATATAAAATAAATAACAAAATTGTCACATGTATTTTTTAATATACTAGGTAAAACTATTTATTTAATCTACCTAGAACTATTAAATTTAATATTAATAATTAATTAATAAGAGTTTTCACAAAATGAAATCCAGCTTCATACACCCAAATGGAATTGCGTGAAATATGCTATGCGATCATCGTAACAAAAAAAAAAAAAAAAAAAAAAAAAAAAAATTAATTCCACGAAAACGTAGTAAATTACCTTATTATTAAAAACCTGATGTCATCCCAAGTTTCATCCTAATTCTCTGTCGATGTATTTTCGAAAGCACAAAACACTTGCACTTAAATGACCATAAGTACACTAATTAATCACTTATGAGGATCGCGCGACATTTTGCACGACACTCCCGATAATAATCGCTCTCCTCGGCCCGAACTTTGTTTTATTTACGACATAGAATAATGCGAAAAAAATAATAGTATTCATCGCGCGAGCAATCGGCAAATTATATAACTAAATATTTTCGGATATTACATTATACAGATATACGTGGCGATATTTTCTCGCTTGATTGTCGCCACACGAATAATAAAATTACACGTACAACGCGTTATATATAATACACGATGCAAAAACTCGGTGCATTCTTTTGCGCGGATTAATAAATAATACCCTGAAACGATTGTCTGTCTATCAACTCGGCATTCCCGACACTCGTTCGAAATCCGTCATTTGCAACGCGATAAATTATCTCAGTTATGTCGTTTACGAATATCGAAAGACGTAAATCACGATCGCGGAGACTAATAATAATAAAGAAATAATCGCCCGTTATTATGTTCGGCACTCCCGACGATACAAGACGCGAGAAAATCAGAGGATCAACATCGCCGGCAGTGATGGCTCCGATTAAATAATCGCGGTGACACTTTAGCACAGCAGCTATTTCCCTCCATAGGCTGTCTCAGTCGGTTTCCGTGCGATATTACGCGGTAACACGACTTGTCGCATGCATCGCCAGCAGTCGTCCCTCGTAGCGCCGCGAGCCGCGACACGGCAGCCTTACCCCCTAGGCTATATAGGCTGTTTGGTGTTGGCGGTACGCGGCATTAACGCGCGGTATTGCCGCGCGATGGCGCCACTTGTTCCGTGCAGCGCCCATCGACCCGTCGACCGATTTCGAATCACCCGCGATCCGCGACCGCGACGTTTTCTTCCTCATACGCTTCACGCTATGGCGGCTGAGAGCCCGCACTCAATGCACCATCTAGTTCGATAAATCAATATACTCTTGCATATGGATTAATAAATAATATGTTGAAACGATCGTCCGTCTTTCCACTCTCGGCACTCCCGCAGACTAAATGAACGTGCTGAGATAATGGCTCTGTTATTCGATTCGGCACCCCCGACACTTGTTCACCCTTTCGACCGATTTAAGACGCGCGAAACAGAGGATCAACATCGCCCGGCAATGATCTCTCTGATACTGACCTCCCCTCTACAGGATATTGAAGTTGGTATTACTGCGCGCATTAAGCCTTGCCTACAGTAAGTCGTTGACGTAGGAAGCCCCAACCAATCACGATTGAATTTAGAAAAGAATAATCGAACGCAATTGGTTAAACTTCTTATGATCATCGACTTATTGTAGACAAGGCTTTGCGTAAATAGGCGTCTGGAAACGTGCAGGTGTTCGTCGACAAATTCCGAGAATCGTCTCCGATATTTTTTTCCCGGAATACGCTTTGCGCTGTACAGACATGTTACTGCTCCGTATTCCTTGTTCCGCGACGAAATAATATGATAAAAATTTCTACATGGGGACAATATTACAGTAAAAATTAGAATAATTATAGAATATACTAATTATACATATACATATATAAAAGAAATAGCAGAATGATTTTATTCAATATTATATATTCAATAATATTATATACGTATATTATATTTTAAAGAAATATTGCAATTATTCAAAAATCTTTAAATATCAAACTATTGCGTAATCATTTATAAACAATAAAAAATATACATAATTTATAATTTTTATACATATATGCACAATTAATTTTTTGTAGATGATCGGAAAATATCTCGCGGAGCACGCACTCGATACATTATATAGTTCAATAGTCTGATGTAAATTATTAGATATAGTGTAGTGATGATATTATAAATCGATTCTGGTAGCATACGGAGGAAGCGGCTCTTTCTGGCATCACTGCGTGTGCGTGATAGGCGCGTGTAGCTCTCGTCGACGAATTCTGAGAATCGTCCCTGTTTTTTCCCCGTAATACACGCTTCGCGCTGTACATCTTACCGCTCTATATTTTTTCTTCCGCGACGAAATAATATGATAAAAATTTTTACATGAAGAAAATATTATAGTAAAAATTAGAATATATAATATATTGTAATCATAGAATATACTGCTAATGTATAAATATATATTATATACAAAATATACGCGCTAAATATTTTTATTTAATAATATATATGAATATTACATACAAATATTATGTTTTATGAAGAACTATTGCAATTTCAAATTTTAATGCAAACAACTCGACAAATAAATATACAATCGTTAACAAATAATTTATCATCTGTATAGTATGTATATGTGCACAATTAATTATTATAGACAATTTATTATAAACGAAATACGAACGTCTCACCTCAGTATTTATATATACGGCGTCTCTACATGGCTTTTTTTATATTTGATTATATATATATATATATATATATATATATATAATCAAATATAAAAAAAGCCATGTAGACGTGAGAAGTTTGCGTTTCGAGTCGATTTGTATCGCCTGTATTGTTGCCTTTTTACCGCGTATGTGATTGGCGGTCGATGATGTGACAGAGAGAGAGAGAGAGAGAGAGAGAGAGAGAGAGAGAGAGAGAGAGATACATAAATATTATTAAAATATTAATATATATAAACATTATTAAAATACATAATATATATATATATATATATATATATATATATATATATATATATATTCTCTTAAATCTGAATCAGAACACTTTGCTTCTATATTTTATGTTTCACTCCATTATTATATTTTACGAAATATTATTAAATAAATATTATTTATCATCTTTGTTTATCCATCTTTATCTCGTTGAATTATTTTACTCATAGTATTTCATTGCTATTTATATTTCTATGGATATAAAGTAAACATTGTTTATTGCGTGTCATACTAGTTGCGCAAACGATACTTGAGGTGTCTCGTGCCAGACGATATATGCAAATATCGTCTCACCGCGATGAGATTTATTCATAGGCGAGCCGCGTATCCATGCGGCTTTCCGCGTCGGAAGCTCTGCGGCCTCTCCGCACCGTTGCATCACATCGCATCGCATCGGTAACGCCCGTTCTACGCGAAATTGTTCTAACGAACTTATACTCGCGCAAAAGTTATATCCAATCCGTATATACATGTATACGTACATACACCTCACAAAGAGACCTGCGCCGACCGCGCTCGTTTGGAGTTTGGCGGCAAAATCCGGCGCCGACTTCCTCGCGCGTTTCGTCCGTCGCACAAACCGACTCCAATAAATCTACCATAGCATATATACGGAGACTAAAGAGTAATAGAGGACACAGATAACTCCCTACGTCGCGAAATATGGGAACTAAGAGACCCAGCTCTAAAGTGATGTGGTAAACATTCAAACTATACGCGTTTGTTTTGCGTAATATCTGTTTAATATTAATCGGAATATAATTACAGTTACGTAATTTTAAATTCAAACATTTTAAAGATTTAGAAATTTAATCTTAGTTTTTGACTAATTTCAAATGGACTATTTACCAAATTTTTATCTGAGAGTGACTTGATTAACAAAAAAAAAATGTCAAATTCAGATATGTCGAAAGATAGCATTTTTTTAAAATAAACAACATGTATAAAATTTAAAACTTTACATAACAAGTTAGTAAGTCTGATAAAATAACGAAAGAAAATAGCAAAATAGTTTCGCGTATCGTAATCAAGTCTTTAACTCGTGGAATCGTCGAAATTAATTAAGTGACATCAATCAGCTGATTCACGATACCGATAGAATAATATCACATTTTTCGACAAAATATGCTAAATCGATATACCTTGTATAATTAATGATAGCGTACGCATGAAAAATAACACTTGGTAAACAGCTTATGCAAAACACGTGTTTTGATACGCATTTAATTATCATTTTTGGCTCGAATTGCTCCAACCTGATATTCGTCAGAATTCACACGTGAAAGATGCATCATGATATTAATGACGTAGTTACGAGGCACAAACTGCAACGTCTTGCATCGTATTTCATAAATAGAATGTTAGTAATTCATTGGACACGTTTGTTGAAAGATGTTGTTTATAAAATAATATCAAAGGCTGAATGCGTGTAATATAACACATTCCGCAAAGCAAATAGATGATTTAGGTTAGATAATTTTGCCAAAAGTCTAAAAGTGCCGACGCCAGCTCAAAGTAAGTAGCCGACAATACATCTATGCCATGCAAGAAATAGTCAACCAAGGTTACATTGAAGAAGATGCGTTTATCCAGTATATATATATAGTTTCGATGTCATATCTTGAAAAAAGCAACAAAACATTTTTATACGAAGAACGTATAGTTCTTCGCGATCTAAAAAAGAAACTGGAAATGTACGACCAAAGAAGAAAAAAAAACGCAACGGAAAAAGATCACAGCAAAAAGAGAAGCAAGTTCGAGAGATGACATAAGGGACGCAAAAAAGGAGTGCAATAAACCTGTCAACACCTTGCGAGAATACATTTCCTCGTATAAAGAAGAATCGCCTTTTGTCGAAAAGATTGAAGAAATCTTACAAAAGTTAGGTCTGTATAGGCTTGTATAAGGACGTTTACGCCATACGTTGCATTATACAGAATCTGATATACCAGGATATCTCTTTGCTTCGGCGAACATCTGGTGTAACCATTTCACGCGCCTCGTTCTCCCCATTCTGTGTTAGAATATAGCACATAACTTCGCAGGTTCTTCGAGAAAGATGAAGTAGCGATACATATGCGGCTCTTGTAGTCCTTATATGTCCTTCAGTGCCACGTGTTTCGCTCAACTTTATGACTCATAATACATATATGCGTACTAGTCTTTAACATTTGTAGCGAAATTTTCAACATTTGTAAGTATGCAGTTTACGTAAATTTGTCGAGTAAATTAACATTTATAGTTCATCATATTTCCGATATTTAACACTAATTAAATCTTGTTTACAGATTATTATTGCGTTACATTGTGCAAAGGGAATAATTTATGTAACTAAAATGTCATCCAGTAATTTTAGGATTCCATCCGAATAAATCGTGACGCTACTTTATTATTTCTCACAAAAGCAAGAGGTCAGAAGGTCAAATATTAATATTTCATGCAACACCTCTCTTTGAGCGCGATCGTTTGCTGTTGACTCATAAACGTCATAACGCGGCGTGAATTTTTGATATAGACAATAGACGAGAAAACGGAATAAGAGAAAATAGAACGAAACAATCTGAAGGCAAGACTTGTGAACGTTAACGTGCTGTTACGGGCCGCTTAAACGTGAATCAGCACTTACCGTTTCATGGTTACACGTTAAGAACCGTTTACGTTACATGATTTATTGACAATATCATATAGGGAATTTGTAGCTGGAATAGAATTACGGATAAAATATTGAAATCTTTTTCTTAAACAGAGAGAATAAGAAGAAAATGAGAATTTCTTTCTAAACCTGACAGCGATTGTTTTAACTTGTTATTTGTTTTCTCGCAACAAGCTGGTATCACAAACGACACGAATGCCTTGAGTGCATTATAATAATATAAAATTTTATATCACGTTATATCGTTATCATTATGTGATAATATCGTGGCGTTATGGTGAAAAAATTGTTGAAGTATAATTTAATCGTTCATCGATTTGAAATCGAAATAATCTTGACAAAATCGTTAATTATACAGATACATTTAATTTCAATATTTAAAGAAAAATCATTATTTTGTATATATTTTAACGTATCATATAATTGTTACAAATGAGAATTTTTTTTTACACAGGCACAGTATTGGAAAACTGTAACAAACTCACGTTCTTAACTCACTTTCATCTAAGTGAAGGATGAAGAAGCAGAGAAAGAAAAGAATCAGTTTTCGTAGAACTTTTCGCTATAATTAACAAGTTTTGCAAAAACTTTATCTTCCGAGTTTCTAATTCGCTGATCAAAAGTGAAGATAATTAGCCCGATGTCGAATAGCGGATTGGTCTATAAAATTATACGCATTAAAAAAAAAACGCGAGATCGTTTCTTGGGAACTACGCTAAACTACATTCGCTACTACTTTTGGACGTGTCTTAAAAACCCTTCCTTTCTACTTCAGTCGACCATTTATTAGCGCCCTTTTCTCCCGTGTAGCGTGCGCACGCGATGCGCACGGGTTCACAGGTAATTAATTTAGTTTCGCAATTTCTATCGTCGAAGCAAGTCCAACATTCTGCGATTTACGATCCCGAGCTCTTTCTTCATCGCCATCGTGTTGTTGTAGTACTACAAAGTCGCACGCTCTCGCGCAATCGCGAACCAACATGAAATAAATTTGAGTCTTCTTCACGTATAGCTCGAGAGCCCTGCAATCCCCATCGGTCGACGAACGCTTGGGACGCGAAACGCAATACACGATAACGGGTTCAATATTAAAGAGCGAGCGAGCGAATGAGCGAACCGGACGAACTCGGCGTATAATCAATTCCTACTCGATCGTAAATCGTATAACGCTGGTTTATTAACGTGCAGTATCGCCGAGTTTCACAATAACCGATGATGCAAACATTAACCGCGAATTCATTAACGATCGCAGCATTCGGCAGTGAGAAAAACATAATTTCTATAAGCGTATAATTTTAACTCCCTCTATAATTGTTTTTCACCAAAGAACACATATAAATATTTTATTATTTATCGTGACTGTGATAGGAAAAGGACTCTTTTTTTCTATCAATTTAAATACAATTTATAAATAATAGTTAAATGAATAAATTTCACACGATAAGGAAAGGGAAATAATAATATACAAGTTATAAAAATTAAAACGGGATATCTCGCGTAGGAAGGTATCGTCAATATTTCCGTTCCTTGGAAGCTCAAAGTAAGATTCAAAATGGAAGTCGAGCGGAAATCACGCGGAATATCTATCGAACACGCTATCGCGCTCGAGATTCCTGTAGATCTTAAAGTTGAGCGCGTTTGAAGGCACGCGAATTGAATTTGCGGAGTAAACTCCTCCACGAAGGAGAAGGAGAGCCGAAACAAACGGACGAAGGGGGCAGCGCGAAGTCTGGAGTTGCGTGGTAGTCGAGTGGCAAATATTAGTATGAAAACTAGCTCCGACTGTGCTTGCAGAAACGACGCGACGAAAGCTGCTTAAACGCTTCTTGTTCCCCTCTCGGGCATTGCTAACGAGAAAGACAGAGAGAGAGAGAGAGAGAACCGCCCTTCGTTACACTACCCTGTGCGCCTTGTAGGTAACGAACGCTCGAGCCTCGGAAACAGCCTTCCGAACAGTTTCGACATACAATTCTGCCCTGAAATAACCGTATTTTCTATAGTCAGCAGTTAGAGAAGTTATAAGCAGAAAAGGACGCACCGATTGTTAGTCAGCTAGAAGATATGAATAAGGTTAACAGTGATAATATTTATATATAGTGAGAGATTTAGATTTTCATTCACTGATCTTTTAGCTTTACTCAAAATTACTAAACATGTTTATTCTAATTACAGATTAAAAGATTTATAGATATTATTAAAGATTGTTACATGTTAAAAGACACTAGAAAAATATTACAACAGCAAAGTATAGTGTAACTTGCAGTAATTAAACCAAGCTTGAACTGATTCTATTCACAAAACTCGTTCAATTAAATCTCAAATAAAGACGTGCGCTTTAAGTCTGGACGAAAAACTTTCGCCAACGATCATCAGAAAGCATACACAGTTCGTTAAGCGCATTGGGCGGAAAAGCCACGCGAGAGCCCTTGGTCTACCACGCCATGGTTTTCCCAACGACGTCCGTCCACACAGTTACGCGTACTTTCGCTCTATTACAAAAATTATGTAGGAGATTAAAACACGCCCGAGGTTGGTGGGACGCGAGACAAAGTATCGTGAAGTCAAAGGCGAAAACTCGCTGCCCCTTGCGGAACTTTCATTCGCGGGAATTGTCAACGCGCGGAACAAAAGCCAAGCCAAGGGGAGGTGAAACAAACGAATACCGGCGGTGGCTTGTCCGCACTTTTTAACTTCCGGTCGACTGGTAATTAGTTCGCATTAACCGGTGAATTGCCGGTAGCTAGACACGATTACGTAAGCATGTATGCACATACAGAACACACACACACACACACACACATAGAAAGTATAACGAGACTGATTTCGCATAACGAGATCAGCCACCGGGTGGACGCAAGCACGTACGCACGAACAAGTCGACATGCGCTTAAATTCCGCGTCCAACTTCTCTTCTCTCTCTCTCTCTCTCTCTCTCGCAGCCCCTCGCTCGGATTTCCGTCTCTCGTACAAACGCGCTAGCGCTACGTGACGTTGTCTTGTCAAAATGGATATGTAACCTTTCCGTCATCTCCCATGCACGAAGCGCACCAAGTATTCCTCGCGTGTAATATGGACCGCAATCGCAATTTCATCGTATCTTTCTTTCTCTTTCATTTCTGTTTTTTCATTTCAAGTTTTTGGCGTTGAAAAATTTTCAATGTATCGAACTGGACATATTACATGGACGTATACGTGTCATTACGCAAGGTGCATCAAAATAACGAATCTAACACCGCCGTTATTTAATCTGGATACCTATAGCGAGTGCATATTTGATATACGCGCATGCAAATATATATTACAACAATATTCTTCAATTAAAAATAACGATGTAAAAAAATAGAAGAAAATATAGTGTATGTGAAACTGACATCTCACTTCGTGGAAGCTTAATTGTTAGGAGTTCTGGTTATGTTTTTTATAATTCTAGAAAGAGTTTTTGATTAAACAAATAATTTTAACCATTAAATAAAAATAATACTCGAGGCAAACTGAGACGCCAACTTTACTTGCGTCTCACTTTTCTGCCGACGATTTTTTTCATTTCTTGCCTTCAATTTTAAACGCTTGGGATAGTTTTGTAACAGTTTTACAAACAGTTATATGCGTAAAAATTATTAGAATATTAATTGGAATATAAATTAAATTGTCAAATTAAACATTGGTTATATTTCGATAATACTATCGATTTTAAATAAGATTTCGTATTATTCTATAATAATTTTTCATCTCTAGAGAAAGTTTTATACATAAAAATTATTATTATATATTTAATACATTAAATAATAATGTACGATAGGTACAACTGCGTTCACGTGTAGCATCTGTCGACGAGTTCCAAGAATCGTCCGCGATGTTTTTTCTCCGTAATATGTTTATCGCTGCACGTGTTCTCTGTATTTTTTGCTTCAACAAAAAAATACAATAATAATACATGTAATAGTAATTTCTCTCTACATGCCAAGAAAATATTATAGTAAAACTTATAATATATGTATAATATTCGTATCGTGGAACATTACTAACATTACTAACATATATATACAAGAAATCATGCGCGATATTTTTATTCAATAATATTATATACAAATATTATATGAATATTATGTTTTACAAAGAAATATTACAATTATTAAAATATTCTGATGCATAAATAAGTGTATAATCGTTAACAAATAATAAAACAAGTACATAATTTATCATATGTATATATCTTCATTGCCGATATTATTATCACTTTATTTCGTAATATTAAGAGCTTAAGTATATTAGTTTCTAATTTATTAAATTAACATTCTAATAATTTATACGCATAGAAATTTTTATAAAAATTATTATAGAACTCTCAAGCGTTTAAAATCTGATAAGAAATGTTAAAAAAATTGTCGGCGAACAAACTAAGACGTAACGTGAACGTCTCAGTTTGTTCTAAGCCATTTTTTATTCAATAGAACTATTTGTTTAATTTATCAAAATCTCTGCAAATATTAAAAATAGCCAGAACTCTCAACAATTAATCAGTTTTCATGAAATGTTTCCACGTCAGTTTCACACACACACACACACACACACACACACACACACACACACACACACACACACACACACACACACACACACACACACACATAAATATAATAATATTTAAAGCATCACGCAGAGAATAGCGTGAGATTAAGCATTTCTAATAACATGCATTTAAATGGCGTACTTAGAGAATCGGAGTCATTAGACAGCTACGTGTTTTAGTAACGTATTCTTCGCACATCTTGCGATTCATCCTACCATTTCTGCCCGTTAACTCGCCAGAGCTTTTAAAAAACGCAGCTTGATGATCTCGCAGTTTCTTTTAACGCCGTCTTTTCATCCGAGTTTTCAACTTGCGTAATAGTCGACAATCTTGTCCGTATTGTCAACAACCGCATGATATTTTCCGTTTTATTACACGCATGTTTTAGATGCGTGTGACAAAACTATCATATAAATGCAAAAACTATATTAAATAGTATATCGTAAAATTTGATCGTTAATCTAATGACTGTTTATTAATTATAAATTATATTGCATTTAAAATCGTAAAATTTTCGTATAAAAGATAAGAGCAGAGGATATATCGCCTGCAAACAAATTTTTTTGACATCGGATGTATTTCTTCACGCTCGAATAAAAAATGCAACGAATTGTTGAATTTCGACAGGTCGCAAGCGAACAAATTTATCGTCGACACCGTACATGCGCGCTGTTTCTCATTTCCCACTTTTCCTCGCGTTTTCGCCGCTAGCCTCTACCATTTTTAAAATGACCCTGTCGCGCGCACCTCAAATGCGCCGGAAAAGGCAAAACGAGCCCGCGCTCGAAAGCTCGTAGGTCAAAACATAACTTTTTCATTTCCCGTTCCCCCGTCCAGTGTGTTACGCGCGCTGCTGTTTCAGCTTCGCTCGGACGTCCTCGCTTGCGCAGGAAGAACTGTCCGGAGAGAGAAAGACGCGTCACGTTTTTCGCCCGCGGAATATCTTTTGTACGTGAGTCTCTTGAATAAACATGCGGTCGTGGTATACGAGCGAAGAAGAGACTGAGAAAAGGGAAATAGAATGAAGGGGGGAGGGGGGGAAAAGGGAGAAGCCAAGGTAAACGATGAAAAATGTCGCTACCGCGAAAAAGTGAGGTCCGGCAACGATAAAGGCTTCACGCAAATATTCTCAGCTTAATTAGCTTGATGCTTAAATGGCTACAAGATAAGTACTCGGAACCCAAGAAAGAAATAAGTTCCTGAAATTTGTGTAAAGGTAATTCAGTAGAAAATTAAAATGTAATTCAAATTCAAGACGCTTTATATTTGCATCGAACATGACGCGCCAGATATAATCTTATACTTTATAATAAGATAATAAATAAAACTGCAATCATACACAGCGCGAAACGATAATTAAATACGGTAAAAAAAAAAAAAAAAAAAAACGTAAACGTGAGGAGCAATATATACAGATTTTTGTTACGTACAAATATTATTCTCTTAATTCGGTATGATTAATATCCTCGTCGTAAGTCTGTCTGGAGCGCGTCCATCGTCCAACCGCTGAAAACTGTCATAATCCGAATGCAGAAAGTCGACACATGACGATTCTCGCTAACGCAGACAAGGATATCCACTATCGCGAATTACCGGTCTTTAAATTTCGCTAATTCGCCACGCGATGCGCGCACGCGAGGGGTCGGAAAATTTAGGGCGCGCCACCCAAGGGTCTTTCTCTTCCAAGCGCAATCATTCATATTTAACGGATCATTTGATGGATTGCGCTTAGCAATGGTAACAGTGAAAACGTCGTGGAAGGACGCGGAATTAAGAGAGTTGAGGGTCGGACGATGGCGGGGTTAAAAGGGGGAAAACGTAAAAGGGGGTTCGTACTGGCGGTTAGTGGAAAGGATCCGGGTGAACCGAGAGGACCGCGGGTCCTGCGGGATGCTGCATTAGTTACGCTCTCGCATCAGTCACCTCCCTCCCCCCTCCTCCTCCCGCCCCCATCCCCACCGTCCCCGTCCCCGCCCCCGCCCCGCACCCCACGACGGCCTAAACACTTTTCACGTGGGAATATTTAACTTCATGGCTGCAAATTACTCCGCAGCCCTGCGGTCACCGAGTGTGAGCGAACGAGCGCCGTGAATTCGCCTCGGCACTTTACGAGGTACGCGAGAGTCTGTCCCTTGAGACGAGATAAGACCGCGTGTCGTTCCCGCTTGACATTTCCCTCTCTCATTCCTCTTTTTCGCATTTCTCCCATGATACGTGTCCGCTGTGAATTTTTCGGTTAGAGACGTTCTCCATCTCGAACAAGACTGTCTGATCCAACTAACTGTCTAGCTACTTATTTCTTATTTGTACGGAACTTTACGAGATAAAATCTAGCAAACAAGTCGATATAATATCGTATACTTTTTAACATCGCTATAGGTATATTTTACATGTACTTATCTCATCGTATAATTCATGTTGAGAAAAAAATGGTGAAAAAAAAAAAAAAAAAAAAACAGCGGTTAAATGTATGTAATAAATTTCTTCTACAGACTATTCAACAATGCGAAAGGAGAGACAAGGATAATGTACGCATCTGATTTGGAAACGACGAATGCGAAAACATCGAGATGAGTATAGTTCTGGCGGCATGCCAAGGGCCACCTTTCTTCTCTCTGTCCCTCTTTGTTTTTCCTTTGTCACAATTCTTTTCCTACAAGCGTCGACAATGTAAAAGTTAATTTGCGTAATGGCGCGTTTAAAATCCGCGATTCGTCGTCGCATTCACCATTGTGAGAATTTTCATCATTGCCATGGTGACTAAGCCATCGATTAAGCTTGCGAACAAGAGTGTTAAAATAATGAAATTTCCGTAGCACATAACCGCTAAAGACCATTAGCAGCAAATAACAGTTTCAATTTACAGCTGTATAATTAACGAAGTCGAGAGCAGAATAGCCTTTTTTTTCATTTTTATAAAACTATCGTTTGCATCGTTTTACATGATATAATTGCACAGATTTAATAATTAGACATTAACGATAATTACTTATTCACGTGATACTTGTCACGATTTATTACTAATCTATATATATATATTAATACGAACTTTGATTGGAGTTTTTTCCATGAATTTACTATAAGTTATATATGTGTATCTGGCTGTATTAACCGATAATTTACTATATACATTACCAGGGAAAGTGCCTTCTGTCGTTTATGCGACTAACGACTACGCGTTCGCAATGTTTGTATTATTCGCATTCGTTAATCATTCCTTTAAGCTGCGGCACGAGACTCGTTAAGCGCCAGGAGAACCGTTTAAGTGGAGTCACGGCATTATCGTTCGAAAGTCGTTAACATTCCTCGGTAGGTGGGAAAGGAAAGCACCATGAGAGGAAAAGCAGAATGTGCTGGAAAATGTTGGCGTAGAAATGGCAGGAGAAAACACGTTCGATACTTGAACTCATTTTCGGGGACTCTCTGAGCGAAAATAAAAACAAGGGGAATAAAAGTAAACGCGAGGAGATAAGATAAATGTAAATATATGATGTGGAAAGGAAATATGACACTTCTAAAACGACAGTTCTAATAAAGAACACATTTTTTTTTTTTTTATACAAATTTATCCTATTTGAAATAAAGTTTATATTGCTTATTTGCTGGATATTAATTTACATTTTACAGTAAAATAATATCGATATGAAAGTAACTCGACTCTCCACAACATTGTTTTCAAATTTTGAAGCTGATTGTATCCGGCGTAGCAATTCGATGGAGTATAAGAGCTTCGGTCAGCGAAACCAAGTGGCGAGGTGAAAACGAGCGAGCTCTCGAAAAACGAAACGCGACGAGTAAAACATACTCCGTCACGGTTGTCACCGCGAGACGATGTCAAGCGTCGCACGTGTCTTTGCGCACCGGCGCGGCTGGCTTCTTGAAAGAAGTAGCGTAAGAAGCCGAGAAATGTACGATTTGATACTGAACGCGTTCAAGAGAAAAAGGTTGCCGCGCTGTGATCTCGATGTAATAGAAAACCTTTTTGCGAAGATGCGCGCATTTATGCGCGCGAGACAGTACGTGACGTTATTACCTGCAGATACTGCGAAGCGGTTTTATTTATTTACAGTTGCGCGCACGCTTATCGCTTTCATTAAACTTGCAAATTTCTCTTGGCCGATATGTTTTTTCAACATAAAATATAATTCGCGAAAATCGAAGTGCACAATCTGTTTATAAATAAATGTTTTTATATATTGTTGCACATTAAATAAATTTTTAAAAGTAAATATACGGTTGCGTTTCCAACATTTTTTACAAACCACATAGCGTGTTAAAATATTACAGTATTATATGCGATTGTTGGATGATGCTCGTTGCATTATCGATCACATTCCATTCGGCAATCCATTTGCCGGTATAAAAATATAAAATACAAGATACATAGAATGATTAATTAGTTGATCGTTAAATTTAACGTTTGGTTATTATAATTAACGGTATTTCGAGAGAATATAGAAATCATTAAACAATCACGCGATAATAATCGCCAGCAAAGCGGCGACGAGTCAAAGATGAAGAGAAAGAGTATTAAAGCGCGATAAAAGCTGAACACACAAACAGACCGATGTGAAGCGAGCAGGTCCGAGACACCAGCTGCTGATTCCGCAGCTAGCGTATATCAATTCGCGTGCACGCGTTTTTATGTGTGCGCGAGCGTTCCGAGAGTGGTCCAGGAATCACTATAAATGGTAATGAAGAGCGCGCGAAGCGCTCACCTCGGTCCTGCCTTCAGAGACCGAGGAACCGGAAAGATGGGAAGTAAACGAGGGTGGTGGTGAAGGAGAGCAGGTCGGGCTGGGCTGTTACAAGATAGAAGGGAAACGAGAACAGAGGAGAAGAGATAGAAAAGCGGAGAGGAGGGAAAAAGGCGGTTTGAAAATGTAATATTTCTTCTGGCTCTAGCGTAAATAATAGCGTCGTATACCCAACCCCTCTCTCTCTCTCTCTCTCTCTCTCTTTTTTCTCGTCCCGCTATTTTCGAAGCAGCAGCATCATCCTTCCCACCGATCCTGCACAGCCCTCGTTGTTTGCGCGACAACGTTTTCTTCCTAGAAATTCGCAAATCCTTCGTTAAAAAGCGTAGGTGTCAAACAGCTTCAACTACTTTGAACGCACGATCAGCGCCATTTTTATCTCTTATGCCTGTTATACTAACCGACAGCAAATTTTATCAACAATAGAGAGAATAGTAGAGAGTTCGATGATAAAACATATGATATTCAGCAAAGAGGTGATTATCGGAGAAGCAAGTAGGGTGCGAGCGAATAACGTATTGTAGTTAGGGCGTGTTCGGAAACCCCCGAGCGTAGGAAAGGAAATATATTCGCTTCATCAGAAATAAAATATCGTATGATATTAAATGATATATGATCGCGTATTAATTTAATTTTAATTTGTAAAATGTACTCTGCATTTAAGATTTCAAAAGTGCGCTTAATAATACGTAAATTATGCTTGGTAATCGAAATTTTCATTGTAAATGAACTCGATAAATGAACGCGAGAATAAAACGTTATGACGAAAAGAAAGATATGCACATCGTGAACGAGCATGCAAGGTAAACGAGGTATACCTGCATTATCCGAGAACTTTCAACTACGTATATTTGCGCACGTGCTAAACACGTTGCAAATTAATTGCGCGAAACTATTACCGCGGTAAGAAAGTCGCAACGGCGAGATTCAAGCAAGGCTGCACGAAACAAGTTTCGTTTCTCATCGACGTTCGCGATTCTCATCGAGAACTTTGTAACGCGAGCGAACACGCGAAAGGCCTGTTCACGGCGTACGATTTCGGCACGCGATGTCGCGTTATAATATTGATTCGAAAACATACCTCTATTATGAAGCGCGATGTTCTGAGAGACACGCAACGACGATTGTGTAGTATATATGTAGAATCTACTCTCTAATATGTCAAATATTATTAACCCTTACTCCGTATTGTTATTTTTGGCACCTTCTAACTGTACAGGTGGGTACAGCGTATTCTCGATAAGTTTATTAATCTGAAAAAAATGTATATACCTTCTTTGAACATTCTAAATAAAGACTAAGATAATAAATTTGAAAAATAATTTATTTAAATATATTATTTTATGATTATTTGTTTTCGAGAAATTGACGTTGTTAGAAAAATCACAGACAAAAATGATCCATCAGTATGGAATAAAGGTTAAATACTGATATTTATTAAATAGTGATCGAAGCCATTCTGTACATTTTTCGCGTTTCGTATATAATTATAATCAGAATGTTCATCTCGTCTCCCTGGATGCAGCAATGACGCTTTCGAATGTTGCAAAATTTTCTCGAGAAAATCAAGACGTGGCCGGGAGAGCGATGGCGCGTTGCCTCTCGTCTCATTAAATATGCAACAATTATTTCCGTACCTACGGTGGCACGTAGTCCTTTCCCGTCACTTCGTGACGCTGCGAAACGGTCCTTATTTGGTCTCACTGACGAGGAGAGTGCGGCGCGAGAGCGGTGAATTTTCCACGAGGAAATTGGTGCGCCATGGTGGCGCGATTCTGTTACCTTATACCTCGTTAAATATGCAAGAATTATTTCCGTACATTTCTAGACACGTAGCTCACGAAATTGTTCGTGTCAAGTAAGACAAAGATTCGTAACTTCCTTCATCGTATGATAGCACGAAACCATTGTTTAGGAACAAATTTCAGTCTCGTGATGATGGGACGGGAGGGAGGGGGAGGATGATTATATCAACAAGCAGCGGGATAAGAGACGCTACTTCAATTGTGGCTCAAAAGAACATGATGTTAAAAACTATACGAACATAATAAAAAGCCATCAAAACAGGAGTACGAATTTTACAATTATTTTTAACAACGTGGAAATTTTAAAAATATTATAAAAGTACAAACCAAAATTAGCGATATTACAAACATTGTAAAAAAAACTTTAATGTATTATATATAAAGAAGGCGGCTTGGTAATAATAATTCTAACACAATTCTAACGCCAGGTTTAAAAATTAGACAGCGAAATCTAAAATCTTGCAAAGTATCAAAAAAAAAAAAAAAAAAAAAAAAAAACGAAAGATACAAAGTTGTCAAAATTTGTAAGAGCGAGAGACTCGAGATTACAACATCCGCTGCTGACTACATGAAAAATTACAAAAAGATCTTTGAGAATCGAAGGAAGTGCAGAAATAATCGAATATGGGACTCGCGATTAACTCGAATGAGCGAGAGGTCAAACAGGGCGAGATATTTCCTTAACAATTGCTCTTCTGTGAACCAAATTTTGCATATATATATAATTTTCTTCTTTAACATATTATTGTATATAGAATATGAAGAAAAATAGTTACATGTACATTGTAGCTGAAATTTTATTATGTATTCTTGTAAATGCACTAAATTAACGGTTATCTTTACTCGCGCAGTGAAATGTAGTAATTGATATTACTGTTGTACCCGACGGCTGACCCTGATTGTCCCTCAACATTTGCCCAAGAAACAATGCGCGCGCATTGCACTTGTGCACGACTGTCCCGACGGTGGTCCCTTATACTTGTCGGAAACAATAGGCATTATGTGCCGCGGCACACGCTCGACAACGGCTTCCCTCCCGACTTGTTCGAACTAGTTATAACCGCTGTTCTCCTACGTACCGCTGACGAGGAGAGCAACAATTACGTTAATGCATTGTTCCATGTTCCGTCGCTTAACGACTCGGCGCCCCATCGACGTTTTGCACTCTCGCAGATTGAATTAAATCGAATTACAGGAAGTCGCACGTTAAAATCATTGTCACGCGAATTGCATTGTCGCAGTTATCCTATAATTCATCGTCTTACTCCAAGATTGAATTACGAACGACAAATATAATTGAATCGTCATCAGTTGTCTATTTTGCTTCCAATTTTATATATACGACTGGTGTCGTATCCATTAATCTCTTCGATTTCATAATGAAAACAGTTGATTACATATAATAATCAGTTAATTATGATAAAACATTCTTTGATAAAGGAATTTGAAATTTGTTAGATTGTTATATCGTCAGAAACTATCTCGTCACACATTCTCGTGCACTAACTACGTTCGTCCGCCACCTGCTGTCCCGTGTTCTCGACCTCTCGGGTCCACAAGAGACCTACCCGTCCCGGAAACGAGCGTTCTACAACGCTGTTTACGTATCCACGAGCGAAGCGAGAAAGCCCGCCTCGGGCCTTTATGGATCTCGATGTAAATTAGCGCGACCGGGCTATTGAAGGGATCCGGGGAAGCGATACGAAGCCGGGCGAACGACCGTTAACTGCTGTTAGAAGCGCGATCGGCGAACGATCGAAGCATAAATTCTCTCTCTCATCTTCCCTCCCCACCCTACAGAAATGTTGATAGCGCTGGTAATATCGGCGCGCGGATCCAATGACGACCGTAATCCATTGGCGCTTTTACGTAAACTGTAATATTTACGCACCTTTACAAACTCGCTTCATCGGACCGATAACCGGTAATAGCTCCCCGAAATATCGAAAATACAATTTAAACGCCGTTAATGCCGCCGATTATCGTTATGCCGGTGGGTCGTTCGTTAGAAAATCAATATCTCTCATCCCTGAGGAATATTTTAATATTACGTCTAACCGGCATTGGACTATCTCGACTCGCAACGTTATGCCACGATCGAAAGGAATGATATTTCTTGTTACGAGTGTTAGATATAAAATTATATTTTTCCTTACATAACTTTTCTTCATGTCGTAAATTCTCTACACACTCTCCTCCAACACTGTCATAAATTTCGTAAAGCTTTCCTATTTGTCTAAATTTCTTTCATTCTTCTTCTCGCCTTTGTACTTTTTAAATTAAAATAAAAATAAGACATAAATTTCAAATAATTTTCAAACATATTCTTTAATAAATTGCATTCTCGAAAATAATATCTTTCCGACTGTATCACAGATGACGAGCTATTTATTTTCTATGTTTAAATAAAGCTTATTTTGTGAGAAAAAATGAGAATAATAAATAGATATTGACTGATAAGATGAATGATTTAATTTTGCGTCTATGTCGGAAAAAAGTCCTTTTTCCACTAAGAATAGCGTTGTCTGTCAGGCTCAGATCAATTTAGCATCATTTGACACATAAAATCAAGTCTTCCACGAATGAGCTCCATAGACGCGCGCAGTTCTAAGAGCGTAAGACGCTGAGTCCAAGTGCGCCTGATCGAAAGATTGGATAAGGAATCCATAAGCTCCGACGTAATCTCAGCATGTTTGAGAGCGCATTGAAATCTCAGAGGACTACCCGACGAAGTGAATTCCTTCCAACGGAGGATGAAAAGCGAGGAAAAGTAGATAGTGGGGTGGGAGAAGGGGGAAGGGGGAAGGGGGTGAGAAAGGATAAGGACGAGCGAAGAAATCCAAGGACGAGTTTTCTACCGGCAGATCTGTTTCGATATCTTTCAGCCTCGACCAATGGTATTGCGACGACCGCGGGCTGTGGATTTTTGCAATTGCACCGACGAATCTCGATCAGTGTTATTTAGAAAGTGCCGGCAGCGTTATATCGATCGCAAATGCGTCACGCCATTATGGTCGCCAGTCTCTCTCGTCTCTCTTTCTCATATTCATGTTATCGAAAGTATTTTATTGTTAATCAGGCAAATAAAATAATCTAAAGATTCTTAAATGGAATTATTTTATCCTAACTTAAAAAAAAAATCAAATGTGTAAAATATAAAAACATGTAAGATATTCTTTCATACTGATAATCAATGCGCAAACGCAATGTTGATATGACACATATTATTGTACATATAGAATGTTTCTGATCCTTTTTTTATAATAAAAAAGGTAACAAATCTTGGAATTTATCGCCGAAAAAAATCTATCATCGTAAAAAAGCTTGAATTATTCTAAAATCTATGAAGAAATGATATTATTTTCGCTTTAATAATTAATAATAGTATAAAATTCCAATTATTGGAAAATAATTGTAGTGTCCTTTCAGCAAGAACGTTAAGAGTGCCGTATTGAGTTGCATGTGACAATTGTGAAATGTATAAGCGAGACAGAGCGAGATGTCTGGAAAAATATAATTGAGAAAAGTCAAGTATTAAATGCATAATGATATTGTGACGATAATGTAACATCTGATGCAGACATTTAACGTATGAAACTTTGATTGAAATATATCAAATATAATAAGCAAAATGAAGATTTTCATATCTATCGTCTGTCAATATAACAATCTATCATATTTTAAATTTTTTTCATCAAAGAATGCTTTATTATAATTAACTTATCATTATATCAATTGTCCTATTATAAAATCGAGAAGATTAATGGATACGAAACTGATGATGGTTCAGATTTATTTGTCGTTCATAATTTGGATGTGAAAAGTTACATCCCCATGTTACGATACCGTAGGTACAAGGGGAGAGACGCGAGAAGGACGAAGATGAAGAGAGACTGTGAAGGTGACGGGAATGTAAAACGGGACGTGAGTAAGTGTGATAAGAGGGAGAGAGAAAGAGAGAGTGAGAAAGACGAAGAGATGGAGCAGGGACGGTTTGCTACAACCTCGTTGGCCCTAATGCGGGCTATTCAGCTCTCACAATGTACTAGTAATACGATTTCGCCGTCGTTCCGAACCGTGCTAGCGTTCTCACCAGATACGAACGGACACGATTGACGCAAGCCATGCACGCTGATCTCGATGTGACATGCACGCACACATTTTCACACACACACACACACACACACACACATATATATATATATATATATATATATATATATATATACATGTAGACGCACTTGTACGCGCAAAAACACGAGCTGCTGCGAATTCAAGATACAAAAAAAACTTGAAACTTATTCTACAAAGAAAAGGAACAATAGATTATTTTGTAAGGACAACTTACGAGTAACAAGATTTTAAATATAAAAATAAAAATTTCAAGACCAACCGACATATATAATTTATTTTAGAACAATTCGCTCTTATGTCTATTAAAATAATATGTAATAATAAAACTTTAACACTTGGTTGAAATAATCAAAAAAAAAAAAAAAAGGAAAAGAAAAAAATATTTATTAAGAAACTTGAGAAAAATCAAAAGATTTTCGAATTTTGTGTAGCGGAAAAAGGATTTATCCCAACATCTGTATATTTTGTACATGTGACGCGCCTGTCAGAGGGTTAATCAAATGTCGAAACGCTGGTCTTTGATCGAGTCGGGACAGGCATGGGCGCGTCTGTGAAAAGCTCCGCGCTCTTCAGCAGAGGCGAACTTAAATTGAAAGTGTCCTCCGGTATATAAGAGGAACGGAGGATGCTAAGAGATCGAGAGAGGGAGGAACTGAGGAGATGCAGTAGTAAGGGTGGAGTTCTCCGCGACATAAAGAGTAAATAGCCGAAGGAACGGTCGGCTCGCCGGAGAAGAAGCGGAAGCACGGAAAGAGGAAAAGATGAGAGGTTCGTCTCCCAAAGGAAAAGAACCGGTTGCAACTGGATAAAGAGAAGACGGCGGAAGAGAAGGAAGAAGACAGGATATGGTGGAAGCGAGGCTGAGGAGGTTGTAGTGCATTTTAATAATCGCGACTAAAGCGAGTGGCAGCAGTCACCTCCCAGCGTTCAAAGTCGCGCGAATTGCCATTACAACCGCTTTAGCGAGCTCCAAAAGTGGCTGAGTATTGAAATTAAGTATCCTCCATCTGGAGGGGGCGCGTATACATCTCCTCTTCCTCTTGGATGACATGGAGCATCGCGGCGCGACGTTCTTTACACGCGTGCGGAATTTCGACTCGCTCTCGCTCGACTAACGAAACGCAATTAATCATCGGTAAGTCGGGATTACCGGCCGGGAGCTCTAATCGTAGCGTTTTATTTCTCCGTGTAATTAATTAAAATTTCTTGCAGTCTCTCCATCCCCGGAACGGATTTCTTGTCGCTCCCACACGCTCTCCGAATAAATCATTCGATGTCGCGAAGCTACTTGCAAAATAATGCCGCATAAAGAATCGTATTATTTATATTTGTGTAACATTTACGTATAATTTTCATTAATTTAAATCTTTTAAAATTGAATTATTAATTCGGATTGAAAAACAATATAATATATAATTAATTATTTATTTATTCTATTTTGTCGCAAGGTACCGTCGTCGTCAAACTTGATACAAATATCGATTATTTATAATATTTCATCGTGTGTTTTTCTCATTTAGTTGATGATCATTTTCCAATATCACAAAATAGTATTCTGGATTCAAACTTTTTCAAACAATTTCAAGTATGTACATAAATGTTAATTATCAACAAAATTATTTTGAATAAAAAAATATTAAAATAGTTTTTGAACTACAAGAAAATTAAAAAAAAACAATCATAATTATTAGGAATATTTTTCAAATGCACATAAATATTGCTAATCTTGAATTTAAGGAAGAAATCATGTTTAACGATTAAATGTGAAAAGAGGAATTTACTTATTATTAGATAATGCTTTAGTAACTATTTAAAATGAAAAGACAAGTAATTAATATAAATGAAGAAGATCATAAAGTATATATACCCACTATTAAAATAAATGATTTTTAAATTAATACAAATCAAATTTATAATCTAAATACCACTACAACTTCTAATTCTAATTCAAATTAAAATCTAAACTCCAATACAAATTCTAATTCAATTCTAATAAATTCTAATAAATGCCGATACAAATTCGAATATAAATTCTCATCTAAATCCAGACTCTAAAATAAACGCAAATTCTAATTTAAAACTAAATTCTAATAAATGTTCAGAATTAAAGAATTCAGTATTTAGCATTCAAATAAACACAAGTCTAATCTCAGAAACAAATTCAATGAACTCAGACTTAAATTTTCAAGATAAGTGGAAAAATAAAATAATTAAAGTTTTGAGATTAAAACATTTAAGTAATGAAGAAAGAATTCATGTTGAAATGTTGATTAACTGAGAAAAACAGAAATTATGTGTTTTCATTCAACTGGAGAAAAACTTGATTATACAAATGTATTGCATCGTACACAATTTCATCGGATGAAACATCTATACATACACGATAATATCGACTTCTGGCATTTAATAAAGAAGAAATAAATAAATATTTAAATAAGAACATTATTAAACCATAAAGGTTTCTCTATCCGTATAATACACTCGTATGAATTGTTCCAAAGAAATCAAACTCACAAAGAGAAATAAAAGAATCGAGAATGATGTTGGATTTCCGTAACTTAAACGTACATATATTTCTTCGTTGCAACAAAAAGATTCCAAAAAATTACATTTGCAATTATCCGCAGCAAATTTCGGCAATAGTAGAATTTTCAAGTGGCAAAGCCACTTAAGTCGAGATTGAACGAGTATCGGACTACCAGTAGCGCGCACAATTTGCCCAGTCAATCGCGGTAAACGAAAGAATCGGCGTTTTAGGCGAATAACACTCTGCGGGACACGTGACGCAATTTCGTGAGGAATGGAATTGCACGTGGGCAAGCAACGTGCCTGCTAAACGAATTCTCCGTGGACATTGTAGATCGCAGGTTGCTGGGACAGAACGTGATATCGAAGGGAGTTTCGGAGTTCACAACGTTGCTCTGGGGAAGAGAGGGAAAGAAGAAGACCTAAGGGAAGCAAGCGCAAAGTTTTCAGATGTTGCAATGACGATGGCAAATTTTGCGAAGACAGAAAAATTTCGACCATCAGTTCTTAAAGCCGAATCAGCATTTTCGCGAATACAAAATCTGTGTGAGTTTAATGGAATCAGGGTGCACACGTTGTTCACATTCAGGTTAAAACTTTTTCACCGCGTATTGCCGATAGTAACATTTCAGTAGTACGTGCCATATAGAGAAATTTTAGATAAAAATCTTGCAAATTATTTCATGATTTTTTACATGTAAATTCTTCGTGTGTATATAAGTATACATATATCAAAATTGTATCTTCTAAGTTGATAAGACAAATAATTGAATCACGTATTGCGTTATCTTTCAAATAAATCATGAGGTCATTCTTGACTATTAGATAACACTAGATTTGACAAATAGGGACAATATCCTTGTAAATCAATGCGGGTCAAAGGACTGATACCGTTCCAACCATTCAATATCGATTATATTCGAAGCCTTACTCAAAGTACCGTCGGTACTTAAGCGTGACAGTCTGACATTGTAATAGGGTTTCAACAGTAGTGTGACAGTATCAATAATCAGACACATTGAAATTAATCCAACCCGTTTACTGACGATAATCGTAATACGAAAATAAATCAATAAATCATTTTGAAGAATACTCTGACGAAATGTATTTGTATATTATAAAACAGATTGATATCATTTGTTTAAATGTTTATATTAATATTTCTACTATTGTTATTAAAAAAAACAGTGTGCATAAACCTTTATTGAGAGTATAATTATACAACTCTTGTAGTTGTAAATATTACTACATGTATATTATCATTTGTCAAGATACACGTACGTAATCGTTAAAACGGACCGCAATTAAGAAATCATATTGTAAAAATGTTTGGATTAAATTGTGTTTAACTTATATGCTGTACAAAATTAAATTTTCAAAAAAATAATAACGTTTCTCTGATCGATGATAACAATAATACAGGCCGTTATTGAAGCTATTGTAGTTTTATTCATTTATCTCGTATAAACGAGAAATGTGCGCCATTTGAAAAGTACCGTAAGATTTTATTACCAAAATAAATTTTCAAAATGTTATTCGTTTTTGTCTTCCATGCATTGTTCCAGTTAAAAATTAGAAATTCTTAGACAAAGATGTTGCATTAATCAAATTTTTTTCAAGATATATTTTATAAATTAACTACAAAACACAACATAAAGAAGCTAGAAATTTGGAACATTCTATATATATTATATTTTCAATATCAAGATATTAATATTATTTTTTATTTTAATAATATTCGTTCGTACATAATATAATCGAGCCAAAAATGTTTTATGAACGAGCATCTCGAGGAGTCGCAAAACAAGTAGAATCGCAGAATCGAGCGGTATTGCATGCTCCAGAACAAGGATAAGAACGCCGAAACGCGTGTAATAGCTTGGTACGGTAATACCGTAAACCGGAAAAGAATGAAACTAGGTGCAATAAAGGAGCTGAGAATACTTGGTGCAGGCACGAGGAAGGGGCGATAAGTCTGAAATATGCCAGCGTTTTATTCGCACCGTACGAATATCCGGCGTGAAGAAAGGCAACGGGGACAAACGCTCCGGAGAGTGCTCCGGAAAAGAAGAGCACAAGAAGGGAAGAAAAAGAGAGAGAAAGAGAGGCAGTGGGTTTTGCATTGGAAAAAAATGTCTGCGATACACACAGCTTACACGAAGCGAACGCAGCGCGGCGGGAGTATGCACGCGAACAATTCCGCAGTAGCCGCATAAATAGAGATGAGAGAAAGAGACGGATGTTACGGAAAAAAAATGCAAAGGCTGAGAGAGAGAGAGAGAGAGAGAGAGAGAGAGAGAGAGAGAGAGAGAGAGAGAGAGAGAGAGAGAGAGAGAGACAGTACGGAAGAGTGAGAAAAATCGAGAAAGGTATGTACGCCCGCTCATGGAAAACTTCACGACAGAAAAGAGAGAAAGAGAGAGAGAGAGAGAGAGAAAGAGCAATTCTCGTTATAACTTTGGGGCCCTACGGAAACTTAAACTGCTGCGAGCCGAACATGCAGAAGTGTCGGCCGTTCTCCTACCCGGGACAATCGAGGGCGTTCGCTCTCCCCGTACACTTACTCCGTTCCCCGATTGCTTCAGGTACGCGCACCATCGTTATCGTCGTCATCCTTTCACGAGGGACTACTTCTTTTAATATGATCGGGAGGAACGCTTCAGATAAATCGCGTTTTTCTGCAACTTTTGGCATAAAATGCGCGTGCGTAGTTCTCCTCACTCTCGCCGTGTAATTCAAACTTTATTCCATAAATCTAAAGACGAGTGCGAGCAGAGTTTAAATCAGAAATTGAGTGGCTGGCGACAAATTGACGATTTACGTTTTTGATAGCTTCACTCTATTTTTCTATTAAACTTTTCATTTAAAATGTAAAAAGATAAACGATTGAATATATACACATATATATGTATATAGAAAGAGAGAAATTGTTTTAATTTTTAGATACAGAAAAATTAATTTAATAAAAATAAATCTTAAGTTATAGCATATATATATATATATATTAGAATTTAAATTTTATTAAAAAGATTGAGTAACAATTACTCATTTTCGAGTCTTTATATTTGTTAAAAATAACCCAAGTCTCACCTAAAGTTTTTTTTAATTTTCGCACTAAAGGGAATTAAGCTTTCGACTCTTTGAAAAACCCTGCCATTCTCTTTATTGTCTAGAAGTGATTCGCCGTAACGTTTCCTGCAGTGAGGACGTGGTGCTACGAGAAGAAGGGAGTCAGGATGCGGAACGGGCGTGCCCGAGAATGGGTTCGGATAGCGGTGCCGTTTCAAGTAGCATTTCCTTGGCACAAACGACCCTCTTAATCAATCGCTAGCACCTCTCTTCTTCTCTCGGCAGAGCTCGACTCTACAGCCCGAGCTGCTCGTAGCACCGTTCTCCACCTCTTGCTGCCGGAAGTCTAAAGCCTCCGTAACAAGCCGCAACTTCGATAAATCTCCCCGCACCGTCTTTCTTTCTCCGAGAGCCGCGATTCCGCGGCATTAGTAAGACTGAAAGGAGAAAGACGAAGGAAGGAGATATCGCGGATCGATTTTGGTGAAGGCACTCGAGGGATACGATACGAACGGGAAGGGTGAAGGACCTTCAATTCGAGAGAAAGGGAAGAAAAACTTATGAAAATCCGGGATTTATGGCAGCGTGCGGGCGAAAATCGGACCGGGCCGCACCGTGGTGGTTCGACTCTGACAAATCGTCCGGAAGTTAACGTTCTCGATCGTCCCTGGATCACCTTTCCGCAAAGATGGATCCCTCTCTCGATGCCTCGTACTAGAGAAAAAAAAAAAAAAAAAAAAAAAAAAACTTCCGACCCTTTCGATATCCGTATTTCGTATCCAAAGTTGTATGCGTTTCACTTTGACAGAGAAGCTTTTGACAGGGTTATTTCTTTTTCTAAAAGTCGAGAAATCAATAAACGTTGCGATATCGATTTCAAATTCTTTTCATGTTGGTTTAAATAAGTTTAGAGCTACATTATATAAGAAAGGGAGAACGTTTTCTCGTGAAATTCGTGAAGAACGAAAAAATGACACCACCTTATCTTATAACTATATTATATTATTATTATGTAATATTAAATTGCGTAATCTCTTTCTAGAATTCTGTACTTGTTTCTTCTTTGCACAGTTTTTCATTTCTTCTGTAAAACAGTTTGTCACTTTAAATAAATTGATGATAAATTTAATAAATGGAAAACCTTAAAATGCTGGAAATTTATATCAAATTTAAAATAAATTAATATACAAATGTATAATATAAACTGTCTATTATATACATCTATCAGGAGTATATTTATCAAGGATAGAGTTGTTGTATACTTTCACGTCAGTCTCAATGCATTCAAGTCACGTCACTACGCAGGTTTGGCATTTGCAACGGAATAAGTGTGAATAACCCAGTTGCAATGATTTATGATATACGATGAATATTTATTGATAAATGATCCCGCGCGTTTGCCCCGGATCTATTTGATATTTTACCGTGACAAGAACGCCGAATCGTGGAATGGCAGCTGGGCATTTTAGGATGGAATGCAGCGCATAGTAAAATTGTTGTGATATCCGGCTCTACGTGGCGCGGTGATCCCCGTCGCGTCGCGTCGCGTCGCGGTCGCGCGGACGAAACTACGTAAATTATGAACGCTGTTTGACTCCATGCCAGCTACACCCCATAACCGGCAACTGCCACGACCCCAACTTTGCACGTGCCTAGTATATACGTGTAGAAGCGCGTACAAATACGCGGACGCGCGCTAGAAGCGCACGTGCGCCGAACTGTAACCAGGCAGAATAAATTTTCGCAGCGTCATACACGCCGTTCCGAGCATGATCAGTTAGGAACTGACACTGTTTCTTCGTGACAGACACAGTGATAATTATTTAAAGTTGAATATTTAACAGAAGAGTAATTTCAAATATGATGGCGAATGATATTGGTCGACTTATCTATGAAATATTATATTTCGTGTAGAATTAGATTAATATAAATTTTTTTAACATTTACACATATCTGAATGTCGAAAACAAACGTGCGACAGATATAAAATCTCCGAAATATTACGTTTTGTTAATCTCCATGCGAGAGTTTGCGACGTTTATTCCTATGTTTCTTTAGTTCGAGAATTCCGTATATTTTCAAAGTCAAAATACAACAAAAGCCCTGGTGGCCGAGAAATAACGAAGATGATACGAGTTAGGTAAACCAACTGTTATATTCGCGATATATACGCAACATCCAACATCCAACATCCAATATCGTACGAGCGAATCGATTTCGCCCACATCGCACGCCGCGTCGAAAATAATAAAAGGGCCAACGGAGCTTGCAATTTATACTTGGTGGGGAATGTCTCACGAAATATTCCAGCAGGTCGATCCCTCGACCGGGAAGCGGGGAGAGTGTGTTTCCGACCGAGAGATAAAGGCGCCGTCGCCGTCGACGAACAAGCCACCCGTATACATTCAGAGTGTGCGCTTTTAGCGCCGATCGCGCGATCACTAACTAAAAAGGGATCAAAGGGCAGAGAGCGCAGTCGGCCAGCCCCGACGTGTCAGACGCGTGTTTTTGCCGCCACGATTACTTTTTACAACAGCTCTTTTCATCAGGACTTGACGTGTTATATATCCACGATCCGGCATGAAAAACCGCCATCGGATGTTTTCGAAAAAAATGCATTCTATAAAAAATTTGTTATAATATATGATACACGTGTCGTGTATTCTATCGGAGACGTAATTATTATATATTGCTCATAGAATATCGATATCTACAAAATAATAAAATGTTTGAGAGAAAAACTGATAGGTTACATATACATGAATATGTGACACTTTTTGGTTTTTTATTTTTGTTGGCACAGTATAATACTCTTTTAATTGCAAAATCATATGTAATTTTTGTTCTTTCGTGAAACGATTTTATCATTATTTCTTTATAAGTCTCTTATCTTTGCGCGCAAAATATTTATATTTCGAATATTTAGGTCATATTTTAATATGCTAATTTAGACCATCGCGTTGATTTCGCTACTACAGAGGCGGATCATCGAAACTCGTGCTAGGCCAACGCAACGACGGATTATTACGTTTTTCCTCATTAGAAGAAAAAGCGACAAGAGAAAAGCTAGGAGAAGGTTTGATGCTCAACGTAAAGGACAGCCGGTGGTAGAAAATTAGTCTGCAAAATTTCTCCGGGAATTTACATCGTAAATTAAAGTTTGTACGCGAATGAATCTGCATCTCTCCCTTCTATCTTTTTTCTATCTTCCCTTTTCGCCACCCCCTCATCCGACTCGTCGAAACAAACTCTTCCCTCTTTCGAGTTTCGGCATGCGCGGCCTCGAGATTAATCCGAAAATAACGAGCTGCACGCAAAAAAGATTCCCCTCGTCGCACGTCAACCGTAACATCTATTATTCGTTCAAAGACGCATCGACGCATACACGACACACTGTGTTCGTAATCATTTCTTTATGTTACACACACACACACACATTTGCCGCACGGAATTTAACTTAGAATTTTACTTCCGCGTCCATTTTATCTATATTGCGTAATTATACTTTTCTTATTTATATTGTCATTGTATTTTTATTTATATTGTTATGTATATTACTTTGCAATTGTCGCGTCATTCTTCTCTGATAATAGATTATGAGTAGGTAATAAATGCCAATAATTATCATCAAATATCCATAAATATTCGTGTAACGAAATGCAAGAAAATAGACAAAGATAAAATTCAATAATACGTGGATAATGTATTGATAGGTCGTTATATTGGATGATTGACGTCATTGTCTGATCAAGCTGCGCATCTCCAACTTCTATTATAATATAATTTCGTAAACCCTTTCTTTTATCTTGACTCTCTTTCGTAAAATATTCGCGATCGAAGCTGTAATTTGCGTGGCAAAAATTGGACGGTCGACTTATTGATATTCGAGCGTGTAATCTTCAAACAGATCCATTTTCTGATCTGCAAAATCTATCTATCGGCCGGTTACGGGTTGTCAGTATTAGCGGCAGTAGCGCTGAGTCAATATTGATACGGGCGCACGATGAAACCGGAAACTCCTATCCGTTTGTGCATTCTGGATATTGAATTCTGTCGTTCCGATCGAATCTTACAGGGTCGCGGTTGCAGCAACTCGGCGTTCGAGCAATTCGAATCGGCAGTTTATCGCTCCTGGAACGGTCGTTAAGTGCACACTCCGCAGGGAATGGCGGCGGCGATCTCGCGATTATCGGATCGATTTGCGTCGAGTCCCCTGATGGCTGTCGCGGAAATTCTCCAGAGCATAGTAACGGCAGAGGTCGTCGTAGTAATCATACATTAATTACGTACAATCCATGATCTGCTTAAGCATGTGACGATGATCGATAACGTACGTGACGGCAGTCATTCGGATGCACACGGTCAGCGGTCACTCTAACTATGTTTACACTTACTAACACACTTCTATAGTTTTGTGTGTTATGTTTCGGCATATAATAAACAGTTTAACTTCAATTACAGGATTCATTTTGATAAGAGTTAAGTCAACATTTAGTTTATATATGATAAACTTAAAATTCGAGAGATTAATGTTTGCATTTATTTAATTAATATTTGTAAAACTGGAATTTCTGATGTAAATTTTCATAATTTTTTGTAGTCTGTACCATAATCGTCCTCTTTATATTATATCAAATTGATTTTAAATTTTCTTTCGAAAATGAGAAAATTTGATCAAACTTATCAACTTTAATCAGACACAAGAGAAAATTATACGCCAATTGTCGTTCTATAAGAGAACTGATCCTTTTCTCTCTCTCCCTCTTTTTTTTTTGCAACTAAAAGATCCGAACACAAATTTCCATAAAGCCATAATTTTTTTTAACAACCTGGCAACTGCGTTTACCATACCGAGTACCAACGAGTAATCCTTCGATCCCGCTCGCCCTTTTATCTCGAATTTTTCTCGCGGTCGCATACTCGGCTGTTGCGGTAGCGAAATTTGATTGCCGTCGTTACAGTTCACACATGCACTTTGCGCATACATGAATATTCCGCGCGCTGTTAACAACGGTATTCCACGCTCTGCTGAGTTCTAGGATGCCACAAAAGAACGGAAACCACCTCCACTATATCGATCGTCATGAATAGTATTCGGCAGAAGCCCCTACTTTACCGAATAAGTCTGCATAATAGGTAGCATAATCGCTATTTCGCTAGTACGACTCGAACGTTTATGCAAAACTTGCCGACAGATATAAAGCTTGAATTAGACGGAACGAGAGAGAGAGAGAGAAAGAGAGAGAGAGAGATTATATCGAAATCGAAATATTATACTATGATTCTAAAGAACAATATGCGATTTAAAGTTTTTTTCACTATTAATTCTACTCTTCTTCTGCAAAAAATGTATGAAAAAATTTTTATGAAATTGACGTTATTTTTTATTTTACAGTGAACTTTGTAACTAAAATTAATAAAGTCGCAAATAATGATAATGATATGATGAAATTTAATTAACAACAGATTTGTATTACTAATAGCTAAATGGTATAAGCAATAACGCATCTGACAAAATATCGAGATTGCTAAGAGATTAAAGAAAAATTAACTGCAGCAATCGTCGAACGATGGAGTTCTTTGGACAATCATTAAACAGCTAGCATGAGAATAAGTTGAGAATCCCGTTTCGTCTGATTTGAACTGCCGATAAAGAGTATCGTCGTGTGCGGTACGGTTTAAAGTTGAATTAACTCACGGCCAAAAGATTCCTGTGTACCTGCGAACAAAGCTACCGTGCGGTATTAAGCCATTAAACCGTAACGAGAGTTGATTAAGTGTGCCGACCGAGAGATCGGACAAAAAAAAAAAAAATATACCCGCGTGCGATATGTAGGAGGGCGGCATGAGAGTCTGCGGGCAACGCGGCGGGAAAGGAAAGTCAGAAGGGTATCGCTGAGCTTTCCCGTACTACGTCGGCCTAATGAAAATTTACGGATCCTCCATCGGCGCGATAAAGTCCACCGCGTCATTACCATTGCCTCGCGGCTCGTTACGGCGTTTATTTAGCCGCGACTCTTTTCCCGAGACCGAAAAGAACGACGTGCGTTCGTGCACCGAACGTTTAAACTCGGGTTTAATCTAACGAGAGTTTACGACGACAGGGAAATAAAGTTCGCGTAGAGATTGTGCGATGGATCAGAGCTATTACATGGCAATTTGATATGACAAACGCGTGTAAGCGTAAACTATCAAATTATCTTGTCGCGAAAGAGAAATTATTGAGAGATTAATGCTTGCATTTGTTTGTAGCTTATAAGTAATCCTCTTACAATATTTAAAAAAAAAAAATGTATGATTGAAAAATAACAATGATTAACAGAATTCGAAGACAAATCAAAGAACGACAATGCACATGTGTTGGATTTCCGAAAGAACTGGGTGTTGGAGAATTATGATATTTTCGAGAGAATTATTCCAAGTACGCATCCACGGGCGTGTTTCCATACAGGATGCGATATTCGAGCGATATATATATATATATATATATATATATATATATATATATATATATATAGATATATTTGAAGCGTCAGAGGGACGAGGTGGAAGGAGAGGAGCAACGATAAATCCGGCTCGCCGAATAAATATTCCGAATCGAGACTCGGTCGAGCGTGCGGAATCTGCGCGCTCGCGAAATTATTTTCACGCGCGCCAAACCGGACTTTAATTTGCGATAGTGACTGCCACAAGCTCAAAGGGATGCCGACGCTCTCCTCTCCCTCTTCTACACGACCTGCTCGATTTAATTAACGTTCGTTGTATATAGCCGGACGCGGGACGCACGTTGTGTAGTGAGACATGCTCATCCTTTCGTGTGCATGATGATTACGAAATAACCCTCGAGAATGTGCATATGAATACATGTGTGAATCTGCATAAATATAACGAAAATTATGTGCAAACAAAAATGACATTTTTATAATAACATTACGCAACAAAATTTCTTTAAAGCCGAATAATTCTTTAATTGTCAATCCAATCACTTTCGCTCATTAGGTATCTCCATAACTTTTAAAATACTAAAACCGAAGCGAGGCTAGAATTATTAGAAATATAAAAGGACAACTCCGATCTCCTCTGCTATTCAACTAATGGATGATATTACCGACTGTCTATAACTTATGTCTTGTTGCCTGTCAGTAACCGGCAATTCGTGTACAGAGGGAGACGAGACAGGGAGGAAACGAATAACGGCGAGGTGAGAGGCGGAGAAAAGAGACTGCAAAGAGAAACACGAAGGGGTAACGGGAACGAAGTGAGGTTAATGGAGTGGAAACAAATTTAAAAACCACCCTGTGTGGAAAGTATTCTCCCCTTGCGGTTGTGTAGAGCTCGCCAGCAGCCCGCGGATATGCACGCCCGCAGGTAACTGTGATGCAAGTTACTGTGAGGTAACTACGTATTTACGAACCTGTGTATACGGGAGAAACAAACAAGCCGGGCGTTTCGTATACACATAGACTTCCGCTTTCTCACTGCCCGAGGAACACCGTATCGCCTTGTCTTAGTTCCGCCACGCAAACAATCTTCCGGCGCGAACGTTACTGCGCGATAACGACAACGACGACGACGAGGACGACGAGGACGACGAGGACGACGACGACGACGACGCGGCATCGCGTCATTGTCGCCCGAGAAAATTGCATTCGTAAGTATTATCGTGCGCACACGCGACGTGTTTTCGGAGATAGATCGTAATAAAGCACCGGCGTGTCGAGACGCCAACCGGAAATCCGACGACGGTTCCGAAGAATGACAGCAAACGTGTAGCATCAACAACGTGCAGAAAAATTGCATTGCGCATTTGTTGCACAGTACGCGTCGGACAGGTTTTCGTTTGCAACTTTTATCATGGAACAATTTCATGACGGAAATAAATCTAGATAATGACAGATATCTTGTATGCTGACTGTAATAATCCAAGCTAACAATTTGTATATTTTTACGTCGGATTATAAATAAAAAAAACTTATACACACCAATTTTTTTTTAAAACATAGAATATACAAACGACTTTAAAGATCCGTATAAAATATTTATTCTCTTTCATATAGAAAATTTATTTCACCTCAAACTTCTCTGAATTCTTTTTTAAATATTACATGACTTTCAGCAAAAGCTGCTATATAAATCAGAGGTAGAATGCTTTACAGCTTCATTATAATGTAATTCCAATATAGATTCTCACATTCCGCGAATATTCAGTTCCAAGGAGAATCCACCGAATAATCACAGAAAAAACAGTAAAAACGCACTCTCCGTTCGCTAAAAATGTACAAACGACGCGATCAAAATTCGTTTCCAACGGCTGCCGAGCCGAAGAAATTCTCAGTCGATAAAAGAAAGATAGAGAAAGAAAGAGAAAAGAATCATTACAGAGGAGAAGAGGATTTGCCATTGTGCGTTTTATTCTTCCGCGAGGAAACAAATGGGAGACAGTAGGCGAGCCCCTCGCAAAGGGATGCGAAGAAAAAACGAATAAATAATCGTCGATCAGTATAACAAAAGAAGTAGGTGCATCGCGCGCACGATATCGATGCATTCTCGCATACGAGGTTTAATATAAAACGATTTTATGAGACGAATAAAAAAACCATTAATCGCCTCCGATTGGACCATCGCGAGGGTAGGCAGATGATGTATAGAGCTTAACGTACAATAAAGGACTCTCGCGGGAGAGCCGGCGATAGGTCATGGCTTACCGTCGTTGCTTCTATCATTATTGCGATACCATTTGTCGTTCTGAGAGCGATCGATAGCCCAGCAAAATATGTATTTTAACGATCTCGAAAGAAGATCCGAGGAATAACGTATCATGTAGGGAATGTTATATCGACGACGACCACGCTTAACTCTAGGCTTTTCTTTTCTCAATGTGTGATATAGAGCAATTTATGTATATATAATATAAATTTATATATAAATTTATATATAATTATTAAATTTTATTTATATATACATAATATTTAAATTTAAAATTTAGAATATATAAAATTTATATATAAAAAAAAGACTTCTTATAAATTGAGATGTGTAGATTATTCTTAAAACGATAAGATTATATTTCTAAAAATATTATAGATATTTGTTTAGATAATCAATTTCTTTCAGATAATTATACGTTTTAAATAATCAAAGAACTTTGGTTTAACTTTTGTTTGAAGATTGTAATAGCAGCATATAAAATTCGTTCTATTTCTGATATTTAAAATATTTACAATAGATCTTTTTTATCTAAGATTACCTTCCACATTAATATGTATAAGTTAAACATCATATCTGAGACAGACCCGCATCAAAGAATGGCAATGTTTTATCGACGTGATAAAACGCAGGCTTGGTCGCATACGGAGAAGACCCCTCCGAAAAAAAGGATGATCGCTGACCAGACGGATTGAAGTCAAGGGAATGATATCGTGAAACCTGGCAGGCACGACCGAGAAACACGTTACGCGCCAAAATGGACAGGAGTTGGAGGAACACGACGGTTGTTTTGACGGAGGTTATTTTCCGGACGGGCGATCTCGCCGACTCAGTGTACTTCGGGGAGACACTACCCTGTCGTTTAAGAAGACGTTACGCCGGCTCTTACGTAGGGTGCGCGGATCATACGGTGGAACATACGTTCCACCATACGTTTATTAGACAAATATGTCCGGTCTTATCCCTCGATTACCGTTTTGGATAAAATACTCGGCGCCACCATTTGTGCTTGCCATATGTTATAGTGGCTTGCAGCAAAGTTATTTTAAGCTTAAGATCAATGATAGCCAAACTATATTTTTATCGTAGAATATAATAGAAGATATATCTCATGCATGATTACGATCCTTTATTTCAACACGTTAAATAATGCGGATTTAAATGCTATCGCATCTACAATTTAATATAAGAAATATCAATTAATGAATTATTAAGTATCATATTGATTTGTTTAATTTTAAATCAAAATTTTCGTCTGACAACGAAAATACTTCACGCGTGTTCCAATTCTTTGAATCCAGAATTCTCCTACAAACAGACCGCAATATAGGTTGTAACTCGAAATAAGAATCGGGTGGGTGGACTAGCGCTTGACTGATCGTGAAAATGACGAAAGAGAAAATAGCACGTGTTCTCCTTGAGTACGATGATGTAATGACAGGTCGCGATATAAGTGGAAGAGAGCGGAATACGATATAAACAAATCTACGCACTTGTTCCCGTTAAGAAAGTTGTCTCGTCGATGAACTTTACGTCGTTACGTCATAATCACTTCATCATTCGGTGTTTTGTAAGTACAAGTTTTACTCACTGATATACGTCGGTCTGCTTTCTTATAACAACACGCGATATTCCAATTCAATGCGCCCGATGATATCATGTAAGGTCTATTAGGTAGACATTATTAACGCGTCACTGTTTCCCCTGAGTGGATTCGACGTTGCGTGCAATTCTGTTTACTTTTGGGTTACGCAACATTGTCCTAATGTCAACGGCATATATATATTCCCCTCAACTTTGTATGTTCATAAAAGATCTCAAACTTCAAAGACGAAGCACTTATCTTTTTTGAGAATAAAGCAAGAATGTTCAAACAGAGATGTATATGTATATGAGAAGAAATCTACGTAACCATCGTGAAACAAATATTGCAATATATTTTTTTCAGGCTATTAACATTTTCTTTGTGATTTGTCTTGCTAAAATTCTTGAACTTAACAATATGTAATTTATAATTAAAGGAGTTTATATATATTTTACAGAAATATTTATCTGTAAATAAAATATTTTATTTATCTCGATGCAAAGTTATATCTTGTAATTCCAGTGACATAAAAAAAAGAATCATTAAAAGGTTAATAAGTTAATATTGTTTTAAAATAAATATCAATTTATGTTTTTAATATTTTGATATTACATTGATATAATAAAGTTATTATGAAAAATACGGTCGGCTTTTTTCATTCCTCGTGATTAAAAGTAAAATTTTTACGTACCACGTCAAGTTATTTGTATCTCACGCACGTATTTTCTTAAATTTTCACTTTCTATTTTTCTCTTTATCTTTCTGCAGTTAATGACGCGCAACAGCTGTCGATAATCGTTGGAATGACCACCCTTGTGATGTCCGCGTAAATATACAGATAGTTAAAATCTCGCCGGCAAGTTAAATGAGTGCGCGGCTGCGGACATCGCTTTTAACTCGCGTGACGACGATGCTCACAACAACTTGAGAATATTACATACCTAAGTTCCGCGGAGGAGACGTCGCTATACTGTAAATGCCGCGGGGAACGATCGTTAAGTATACGAGGAATAAAGTCGACAGGCGGAAAATGCGACATTTAATTCAACGGATAATCTTGCTGAAATATCTTCCTTTTTGTTAATTCTGGAATAACCTGTAACCTGCTGGCTACAGTAACAACAACAACTTGCAATATTTAAAAGTAGTAGACAAATATTTGGAATTGCGTTTTAGCAAGTCTAACCTACGTGTTCCGCATTTTCCGACGGAAAGAGAGACGCATCTCGCCGTGTTCACTCGCCTCTCGATTTCTTCAAGAGGTTCCGCTTCGCGCGTTTCGCTTCACCGATGTTCGCGTCCGTATTACATTCACCGTCCTTCTCTAGCGCGCAACGTCGGCCAACAAAGTCGTCGGCATTAGCCAGGTGCGTCTGTTCCGGACGAGAGATAAATCCCAGCGTTCCGGATTCGCGACGTCGAGAAATAGTCCGCGTGTAGAAATAGTCTCTCTTTCTCTTCTTTCTCTCTAGGAAAACGACATCGGTAGCGTCGTCGGCGCAGTTCATTGCACGGACCTTCTGGCTCCTCCCGCGGAGTTCGACGTACGGGAATAATATAGAGGCGACGAGGGAGATTCGCCCTCTCCCGAATGAATCTTTTGCACCTGGGTCTGTCCCCTGAGACCCCCAGTCGATTGCGCGGGAAAGAGGGAATCGACGGCAATCTATCCGACTGCCTTGTCCCGCGTTCCGAATAATTTACAAGTCCATTATATATATATATATATATATGTAGGTATATCGGATTTTTTTCTTCTACTCTCGAACAATTGTTTTCTCAATTTTTAGAATGCATGGATCATCCCTTTCTTGTCGTTTCTTCTCTACCGCAAAATCTAGGTTTATTTTATTTCCGTGTGTCTTTACGATACCAAATTTTTGTAATAATTTTCGAAAAAAAAAAAAAAAACGTTTATTTATGATATTTAATGTGACATTTAAAAATACTTCGATTGTGCATATAATTTTCTTTATAAAAATTTTAAATTTAAAAATCATATTAAAAAAGATTAATCGCGATTTTGTTTGTTTTAAATTCCTCGAATATATAACGTCAGCGTGTAGTCAATTCGTGAAACTCGATCGGCGTTGAAAAAAGGAGGTCGAGAAGAACGACGTGGCACGTCAGGCAGTGTCGTGTCACGTCACTTCATGTTACGCTTCGTCACGTCACTTCAGAAAATACAACACAGCGATTCTCTCGTTCGCGGAGAGAGATATTTAGAAGTGTGTGAAGTTGGTACTTCTATATGTTACAATACCGTAATTATTTTAAGAGTTTTAAATTATTCAGAACAAAACAAAGTTCTTGATAATTTTAAAATTAGTTCTGTCCATTATAACTGAAACAAGACTTTGTAAGGGAAATGCCAACTTCACGATTTTTGACATATCAATATTAAATAATTCTGAATATAATTCTGAGGTTTTTTCGAGTATAGATACAAAGTTCTTAACTTTTATGGTTTTTTCCTGCAGAAAAAACGTGGAAAACATGTTAGTTATTTTCGGATTATCACGAAAAAATTGCTAACAATATATTTCGATTTCGATTTCATATTCGTTGGCACGTAATTGATTACAGTTTTGTAAATCGATATGTTACTAAATAAAATTACTAATTACTATTAAATTAAAAGAGAAATAGCAGTGATCGATATTTAAACGGTACATCAATGTGCGATTCAAGAAAGCTTCGTCGAATGTTTCTCTTTAATGAACATCTTACCAATGATGCCTGATTCTCTTACATATTTACATATCTGTTCAATCATTGAATCATCGCATACGATCACGTGAATGTCGTGAATATAAATAAATTATTGGCACATTTATGCATCCGTAGTATTGTAAAAAATGCATAAATAGAATTTAGTTTTACTCATAAAATGCAGATTACTAAAAATTATTATTCTTAATTTTTTATTTTTGACAAATCTTTTAAGCACAGTTTAAATAGCGATGTCATATTTTTAAAAATATTCTTTATAGTTAAAAATAAACGATTCGCATGTGTTAATATATCTGTTTTGAAAACTTAATTTGCACGTAAGTGAAAAGCGTAAGCAACAAGATTATGTTCGTGAAATTTATTAGCCGCCTGTGAATAAACACATTCATGAACAATTTTGAAGAGTAGAAAAGATCCACTTTTCTCCGGATTCTACAGGGATTTTGTGCAACTGGCAACTGTTTAAGGGGATAAGGAAGCGTTATCGAAAAAGAGAAAGAGAGAGAGAGAGAGAGAGAGAAATGAGAAAAAAAGACGCGTGTAGGGAGAGAAAGCTCGGACTCATTTAAATGTACGATACCCTTCGTCTCTTATCACATTATGGTAAATACAGGGTGCACTTTTCTTTCTCTGTCGGTTCTGCGGGGAAAAGGGAATAAAACGAGAAGAGAACGGCTGCACCGCTGATTGCAAATTGACTTCGCTACCGAAATAATACTGACGAGCACGTGTGCACTTGCAATTCTTATTGCGCGAAGTTCGTTACGGCTTTCCTTTGCTTCTGTCTTTCTTTGCGCAAATATACGCACGCATCGCATATTTTATCTAGTTCATGCATGTGTGCAGTTAACGGGCTGCGGGGTATCCAGGATGATTTACTTCCCAATTTATTGGTGAGAGCTCTATCATTTCGTTGCGCCACTCGTTTTCATGATCTCTCTTCTTTTCTCTCTTTCTCTTTCTATTTATTGAGAGAGAAATGTAAATTGGCCCCGATAAAATTGCTTCATCAACGATTGCCGTGCGTTTGATTATCAAAATATTATTCGTCCACTTCGAGATACGAAAAATATTGTATGTAATACTCGTTAACAATCGGCGGTATCATTGAAAAGCCTTCGTCTTTCATAGACGATTTATGTAAGATCGATATTCTCTGAAAAGTTCAATTTGGACATTGCCTCGAGAGCTCGACCAGAGAATTCTTAATATATACGTCGATCACTTGCATAACTTTTGTAAATTGAATTTCGCGAAAAATATTCTCTCTTCAAATAAAAATCATTTTTAATACTTAATCGATATATTTCATCATTTTAATTTTTATATTAAAAATAAATAATTTACGCAACTTTTGACAAATTGCGAATGTTCGAGTATATGTATCCAAATGTTATTTAAAGAGATACTAAATTTCACATGCATTTTTACAATAAGGAAACAAAGTTGATAAAATAACCGATAGCTACCATCACTAACTTTGCGGAGAAACATCGTCGCATTGTTCATTTTAGGGCGTGTCTAGTGCTCGTTCTGAATCTGAATCTGAATCTGAATCTGAATACGTTTCACGGTCGCTCGAGCTCGAAAATTGGCACCATGAGTCCTGCGAAATCCAACGGCGCGTAGGTGTCGGAGAACATTAAAAGGCGCTTTCAGCCCCTGCGCGCGACGCGAACTAACGAGCTACCCGTTCGCGGGGAGAAAGGGCGTCCGGCTGGAGACTGGCATCGCACAGCCTCGGAAATTGTGTCGCTGCATCGATGCGAAAATGTTTAATCGACAATCACGGCTCGATTGTCGTCCGTCCTACGTAACCGCCTTAATTGCGGCGCGTTAATTATAACGGTATGATTATTGGACCGTGAACGTGATTACCGGAGCGCGTGTCTGCGATGATTAAGTCGTCTTTGTGAGGGTGAGCCGGATCGAAATTGCCTTATTGTTAGATTTAAAATCCTAATATTAGAGCTGACAAAAATATTAAAAGTATACGAAATGAGTCAATTTATAGTCTAGTCTACTGCAGTATAGTGTAATAATGGATTGATTTGCCTTCGGAGTTAAGTATTCGTTAATAAATTCTAAATTAAACTTTGACGAAAATTAAAGACATTTACAGTAGTTCGGTAATGCTTTGTGTGCCCGTATTGAGTGTTTTTTATTTGATCGATGTTTTACCTTGGATTAATAAATATAGTGTCCAAAAATATATAATAATTTAGCGTAAGAAAAAAATTATTTGTATATATGTTTATATATGTTGTAGCGAACAAAATTAATGTGAAAGAAGTAATATTATAGGTTCGACATGAAAAAGAATGTTAACGATATGAAAGCACTTAGACTATAAAGCGTAAATTAAGATAATATTAAACTCATCTAACGATAAATGAATCATTCTCAACCATGTAAAAGAGACACGATATACTTCATTGAACACAAATTGCTATTGAATCGTATAAAATAAAATATCTATTCTTATATCATTTTCATATTTTTGTGGCTTGATACTGAATATTTACTTTAGAATCTTCAGTATTTTACAAAAAGAAAATGCTCTTTCTCTAAAGAAACTTTACTTCCTGCTATTAAATTTCGATCAATATTAATTAAATTGGAATTTTATTAACAAATTGTTAAAATAAATAATTAAATTTAAAAAAGGTATAACTTGATTATAATTAATTATAAATTATATAGAAATATAGTGCATAGAAATTTAACCATATGTATTGTATATAAAAGAGACATTTTTAAATATATACACATATATATATATATATATAAAATTTCTATATTACAAAAACATTAAACAGCAATCATAGATGCCATATTCATTTAACATCTTCTTAATTTACGCTTTATAGTTGACCTTAAGTGCTTCGTCCAAGCGCTGTATAATTACTATGGAAGCTTTTAATGGTTGAATTAAGTATTACGACACGGAAGTTCACTCGAAGGAAATGTCTTTATATTATAGCCCATTCTCCGGAAGTTTTCATATTTTGCTCGCGGGAAAAAGACCAGAAATGCATATATTTTATTCAAATCGATTAAGTATTTTTCCTATACATTTTTATATTCACAGATAAAATTATAGAGAGGAAAGCGTAATTGTTTCATAATGATTACAAAAATTTTCTCTTAAAATTAATTGTGTTTATTAAAAATTTTGTAGAAATAATATTATTCTTAAAATTAATTTTATTTAATTAAATAAAATATAATTTTCTTTACTTTTAATTTATATGTATGTTGATATTACCAGCATATCGAAAATTCCTTGCTAGTTGCGTAATAAGGAAAATGTTACTTAGATTTTACCGATACCAGAATAGAAGTTTAATCCGGAAACGTAATGTTTCCATGAAATGGGCCTCGCCGATTAGCCCGCGAGTGGCTGAACGTGCGCCGTTAAAACGTGGCGAGAATAGCCGAATAAAAATGTCTGGGTAGCAATTTGGAACAGTCGCGGGAGGTGAGTATCTCGCGGCATCTCAAAGGTTAGTATTACAGAGTCGAAAGTGGAATCAACTCATATTAGCCGCGCGTGCTCGTTTCACGAATATATTTTTATACGATCACAAATGCCAGGATCACGAAAATGATTGCTACCACCTTCTTTTTACTGCTATTCAACATTGAAATTTGCTAGTCCTTTCGGAAACAAAATCAGAGGAATAATAATTGACGAGTACACGATAAATAAGAAGAGTGATTAAGATTAAGAAGCTATCGAGAATACTTGTGATATTTCAAAAAAAAATTAAAAAAAAAAAGCTATTCTTGTGTATCACAGAAAAAAATATGACACGTATGATTAATTATTTTTACTCATACCAATCGACGTGGCTTGATTGATTGAACGCTATAATAATAATACTCAGCAAAAGTATTATTTTATTTAATCTTGTAGTTTTTATCGTAATTACTTAATTAATTGTTTTGGTCTCTCCTTCACACGCCGTAATTATATTCCGCGTGCTTGTGTAATGTATACGTGTTCGCTGTTTTCTATGATAATGTTCCGATTCGAAATGAAATAATCGCATCGTCGTTGATTCGCGCGGGAATACCTAATTACGTATTTCGACGCACCATTTCGCTGATGACGGATGCTCCATTTCGCATTGATATGCAGCGGAGAAGTAAATTGATCGAGACAGACCACGACGAGAGGGCGCGTAACGGCTGAAATTCGACCACGGACCATCTCCTGTTCCGGGTTTCTCCATGACATCCGCAGTTTCTATTATGCGCACCGACATTGCCGCATTCGCAACGCGTTCCGCATCGCGGAGGGAAGTATACATCATGACGGTTGAGTCCATCGTGACAGGGAATATGGCACAATTTAACCGAAACGTATCACTGTGAATTTTTATTAGCCCTAAGGGAGAGGGTGAAGCGATGTTATGATAATTTTATTAAATATAAAATAATAAAGTAGCTGGGCCAGTTTAATAGACATATTTCAGTGTAATATAAACATATATTTTTATCATATTTTATTCCTAGTTCTATTTTTTTTTCTTTAATCTCATCAAATGTTTGATAAAGACGTTAAAAAAAGTGTGAAAAATATACATTTAATGAAACAAAAATTAATATTTTCGTGTTTGATATTATTTGTATTTTAAAAATTTACAAATTTCACGATATAAATTCATTAATTATCACTTTTTCAAAACTTATTAAAGCAATATAAAAGCCAATCAAAATATTATTACAATATAAGAGAATTACAGTTTAATATTTCTCATGCTACAGATAGCTTTGTTTTTACCTTAGCAATCGAGTCAATCAAATGACTAGACAAAGACAGGAACATCGCAAATTACACTGCATTCCACGCCATACGTACAGCGCGAAACGGCGCTGAAAAATGTTGAAATACACGCGACTTGAGCGTTGCTTTTGCTACCAGCAAAGGGGCAAACGGAATTGGATGCGAAGTAGTTCTAACCCATGGAGAAAAGGGTGTCGGGGGAGAAAACGGAGACTTTGATATTCTCGCTTTTTGTTCTTTTCTTCAGAGCATGCGCGAGAAACCACTTCTCTAGTTTCGAGCGGCTGGAATCGTATGCGTTTATTAGGATATGAGAATACACAATGTAAATGTATAACTGGAACATATACGTAATACGCTCAATACGTGATGTAATTCTCTTAATTGAAAAAATCTAAACGTCATCTTTGTATTATCAGGTTATATCTATAATTAAACCTTTATCTTGATTGCGGAAAATGTGCTGCAATTATATACTCTTCTAATCTTATTTATTATAATAAAGAAAACAAACTTGGAGTTCGTTTTGAAATCTACGCTTTTATATATATTTAGTTAATAATATTAAAAATATAAAAAAATATTAATAATATAAAAAAAATTTCGCATATAAAATCTGTGATCAACATCGAATTGATGTTTTCTTAGTAATAATTTAATTTGATTAATTTTATTCGCGCAAGTATTATGTGAAATTAATTAATAAAATATTTGTAAAAATTAATGGAAAAAACTGTTAAAATTCCATCATACTTTATGTGACTATAGAGAAACAAATACGGTAATTCACCTGTCCTGTGCGATTCTGTAAATAAGATACAGAGCGATACGAACTACGAGAGAATTAAAAAAAAAAAAACAGTGCAACAAGGAAATAAATTATTACGGGGATGAGGAGGTTAAATGCGCAAGTTGACCCGGAAGAGATAGAAATCACTTTGGACGATACGTCGTTGGCGTTTGGAGGGAACGTTCAATGCGAAAATCGATGCGGCGGGAGAGCCGCACGATTTAGACTGATATCGGTGCAGAGGATAATATATGGTAAAGCCCAACGAAGTACGAGCACGCATAAACGATAAGCCCACCCTACTCCTATCTGACTGTTTGCATCGGGTGCATGCGTGTCGTCTCTGTCGTACGTTTGCGAATCACGCGTACGCGGTATGTAACGCGATTTACATACCAATTAAATTCTCTCTCTCTCTCTTGCTCCTTTTTATTCGCTTCTCAAAACAAGAATAAACTTTCCGCGAAATATCGCGCGCGATTATATAATGAATATAAACCTTTACATCACAACATAAGACAGGTAAATTCTACGAATTAATAGTAGTAAAGATTCTGAAAAAAAAAAAAAAAAAAAAAAAAAAATATTTTTATCGAGATACATTATTGATAAAATACTATTTTTTAAACAAACGTGAAAATGCGCAAATTTTTGCATAAATATTTTTTCATTTATTATATTGATTTGTAGTATCTATGTAATTTAAGTACAAACTCGTCTGTAAATATGATGTTCTACGTTTGCTCGTTAGTCATGGAAACCGCAGCGAAAATTCCCTTTCCATTTATTATCTTGGAGCGATCGGCTCCGCCGTAACCTGCGTGCGAATATTATGCAAACGCGAACTAAGTATTCCTATTCGAGAGGTTTTCCAAGGGACTCTTTACAGGTGGTAATACTATGCCAGACGATCCCCGAGGCTCGTTCATGTATCATTCATGCGTCGGCCTCCGCAGAGGGTTACTCAGCCCGACGAAATGTGTAGATGTCCGCGGGTATATAGATACTTCATGACTATTCGTTTTATTACAGACTTTTAAATTATTTATTCGTCGCGATCCACAGTCAAAGTTTATATATAGTTATAATTATAACTCTAATTTATAATTTGAGATTTTCAGTCTGTCAACTTTCAACTAGCAATTATATATTATAAATGCGTGATTCAAAGATCCTACAGTTAATATCTTATTTATCTTCGAATGTTTACACGAAGCAATTTTTAATCAAGTAATTTTAAAAAGTAATTATGACATGTGAGTAACATCTAATATTAATCAAATAAAAATTAATTAAGAGAGAAAGATGAGATGTTATAATCGATATTAAGGTAGATTTTTACATATCCAGTAAAGAATTACAAATTACATGACCAATGAACATAAACGAAAGAAACACAATGTCGCATCCATCATTTTTTCCATGTTCATCAGCATGTTAAAGTGCGACAAGCGCGTTAACCATCTGATTGATCGTCGTCGTCGGTCTGTTGCTAACGCGAAATGCACGCCTCGACGAGTCAAGGCAATCCATTGCCTCGATTCATCGTGGCACAGAAATGCCGTATAAGAAAGTAAGAGAAGGTTTACGAGAATTCAGCTATATATATATATACACACAGAAAAGTATCGATAGTATTTCGGTCACGTATAGAGACGGGTGAACGCCACGCTGGTAGGCCGTGACACTGGATAATAGAGTACATATCGCATTATGTACACGTACTAGCTCTGTGGCATTATATACCTTTAACACTCCCGTGAGAATTATTATCGCATTCGAAAGTTTCCATTCGGGGATCATCCGGCCATAAAGGTCGCTCGCAATGAGCACGCGAATTGCCACCATTCTTGTAGCAACGATGCAGTTGGAATATGTGAGTCTGCTGAGACGAAACTTGATTTTCTACAGTACGAAAAGTACGGTATTCACCAGGAGCATTTGTGACTTTGAACCGCAAGCTATGTTTACAAGATACACATTAAAAATTGAAAAAAAAAATATATATTTTCCGAGAAGAAACATATATTTTTATTAAGTGATAATCGTTTTCAAATTTGAAACAAACTTGCGACTTTTATCGTATTGTTTAATAGTGGCACGCTTATGTCTTTGTCTTTGATTTCATTCTGGTTTCTTTTAATACTAATTTAAAATTAATTTAATATTTTTTCGCCTCTCAAATTCTCTTAGTTTCTCTTTCGCGATTTTGCATTATTCTCAATCCTAGGATAAGAGGGACAGGCTTTTATTAGCTCAATTTTTAATTGTCATTGCATGATCGACGGCCGATTGAATTGTTTCGATTGGTTATCGATCACCTGCGATGCAATTTACGTTTTCTTCTCTTGGTTTTACGTCTCTTCGCGAGAAACTTACTCCGACTCTAACCCCAATAATTTATGGGAGTACCGCCGTCTCTAGGGGGGAATTAAATATGTCCGGGAACCGAAATCCGTTTCGGAACAGCATCGTACGCGCGGCAACTTCTCGATAAGCCGATGGCCGTTTTAACTTTTCTTTAACTGAGAGATTGAATTCTAACTTGCCCCTATTCTCTTTTCTACCGCTATCACTTTATTTTTTGTTTTGTTTCTTCTATTACTTCTTTATTCAGGGTATTCTATAATCAATATTATATAAAACTCTGAATAACCGAAATTATAGATATCTCTATTAATATTATTATATCTTAATATTAAATTTTAAAAGATTGTTAATACCGCGTATTAGCAACATGATAACTATAACAGGATGTCTATTAATCTTGTAAAAAAAAGTTCCCTGAAAATTCCCTCATTTTCCATTTTTGTTCAAAATTTTAAGGAAAAAGAATATTTTCAAAGGCTTTAACCCTTAAGGCTTAAATTTAAAATAAATTCTATTATGTGTGTTTTCTAATGTTTTTCATTTATACAAAAGAAACAAGAGGCTCTTAAGTGTTAAATGCTAGATTTGTAAATGTACTAAAAAACTGAGTAACTGTCATAAAATAAACATTTTTCACTCCCGATTTCGATACATATTACGTTTATTGATACACAAAAAGTCTACGTCGGACCGGTATCTTTTCGCTTACGTGTCGCACAAAATAACACTCATCGCGTACAGTGCGTTGTATATACATGTATAAAAAATTCAAAGTATACTTCTTCGCGAATTAATAGATATGTACAATAAAACGACCTTCTTAAAATTCGACACTCGACATTCGTACGTGATGTTCATTCTTCTCCTCCCCACTCTGCCGAAATTCGAATCACCGACAAATTCATAATCCTTGGATAGGTCAGTTGTATGAAGGCATCTTTTATTATTATTTAATACTTAATGTTTAAATATATATAATATATTTTAAATACATATATTTGTAATTATACATTAATGCTAAATAATTATAAAATCACATTATTATACAATTTTATTTATTTCAAGATAAATATAAAAATTTAGAAAAAAGTAATAAAAAAGGAATATTAATTTCTTTCTAACATAAAAAATATCTGAAAGAAACGTAAGAAGTTTGAAGTTTATCTGACAATGTGTTTATGATTTTAATATACAAATTTGCATTGGTAAACAGACACCGTAATAATGTTACATATTTAATTATCAGTTTATTCAAAATATCGAAAATTAAAAATTACAAAAAAAAAAAAAAAAGGAATTTAATAAAGATTTTTTAACATACGCAAGAAAAACTTTACATTTTTATGTGCTGAAAGAAATTGTGCGACTTCCGAGATATCCTGTATATATGACTCTCTTTCTTTCTTTTTTTCTCTCTACGTTTTTTTATTCGTGCAATTCCTGCAACTTTCGAGGAAAGGTATACATTGTTATCCCGCTACTCAGCAAAATTCCCTTGAAAATCACGGTGAATCGCGGATTTAAGTCACCGAGAGCAAGAGCGAAGAGAAAAGGAAATGATCGGTTGAAGCAATAGAATGACTTCCCCTTCAACTATCTTTAGCTAGTTTATCTGCGTCTAGATAACTTTACTGCATCCATACAAATGTTTATTTTGGTCGAATGATGCTTGATATGTGATATATAGAAGTATGGAAACAATATATTTTTGCATTGTTTAATCGATTTAACGCGCCTCCATCATATTCTCATCTTTATTAATAGCGCATTAATTATTTTTTTCTATTATGGAAATTACATGTGCGACCAAGAAGCGAATTAATGTTATTAATAATAAATATTAGTCATCAAATGCTAAACATGCATATAAATATTTTGTTATGGTAAATATTTCATACTTTACAATGAATATTAGCATTATTATAGCGTTTATGTAACATGAGTTGTAACCTCATCCCACGTGAGTGACATATTCATTGATTAATATTAATATGTCATTATTAATTATACGATGACTGTACGACGATTAATGCATCGCGAATGGAACAAATGGCATTATTGCTGTTTGTACTTTGGTCTAGACGATTGTAATTAATTTATTTTGACTATTCTGAAACGTGACTAGCTCCACCCGATGAATTATCGAAGTTATAATTATTGCTTCCTCTGATAATCCGCATGCTCTCACGATTTATTAGCATCGTCATTAAATTACTTATACAAAGTCGTTAAACAAAACGCTCGTATTTCACGACGATGAAACAACAACGTCACCGTCGCTTTCGTGTCGCATTTAACTGCAACATATAATTTGCGGCAATTATAACAGGGAGACCGGATATACGGCAGGTATACACATCTGTGTGTGTGTGTGTGTGTGTGTGTGTGTGTGCGTGTGTGAACGCATGCTGAATGCGTATGTGAAAGGCACACGCCAATTATTTTATGACTACTCAACGAAATATCAAAAAGGATAAAAATCGTAGCGATGGAGAGAATCGACAGAATCGAGTTGGAGAAGCTAACATATAAAGAAAAAAGTAGCAGCTAAGAGAGGAATAGTCAGCATATACACACATATGAGGCGCACGTATATATAAAAGTATAATTGCTCGAAACTGCAGACGGTCGACGGAAGAGGAAGGAAAACTTTCCCGATCCATGCTGGTCTCACATTGAAAGAGGGTTTCTTTTCCCGAGTTTTTCAGAATTTCATTGCCCGTTCTCTCCATTGTCCGAACTGCCAACAATGGCGCGCGCTGCAATTCGAGAAGGATTTCTTACATTACCGGTCCACCTACGTATGTATCCGCAGCATCCCTCATGAATCCGGATGCTACGAAAGAATTCGTGCTTTTTCAGTCTGTCCTATCGTTCGCAGGCACGCACGCCAACGTATCGCGTATACGCTGACGCATAATTTAATGCGTTATCGATTGACTATCGCTTGGATATGTTATAACCGTGACGTATAATCGAAAACGACGGAAAAATGAAAATTACGTGAAAAAGCTACCTTCAAAGAATATATTAAAACTGTTTTATTTCTGTTATTTATAAAATTAGTCTACAGTGAGAAAGATTGAATTAACGGACGAAATTAGAAAAGTGAACTTACAATGAGAATTATATGGAAGTAAAAATAAGCTATTACAAGATGAAATTTTTCACTGATATTAGTTTATTGTTACATTAGACACGATAGAATACAATGAAAAAGTTTACGTGAGTTATTGAATGGCTATTGGAAGAGAGACGGCACATCGTTTCTCGAATCAATGCGATACTAGTGATCAATGATTTTCTCTTGAACGTTTCACTTCCATCTAAAATGGGTGAAGTGTTTTGTAAGAAGAAAGTTATATTTTCGGTTCTTGATAACGCGAAAGGAGGTCAAGCACAGATGCTCGTGACGCAAAGTATGTTTTACTGGCGATAGTGTTTAACAGCCTTCCATGTTTCGTGTAAGCAATGGAAGCAGCAACTCAAGAAGGATAATATTCTTTCACTGATAAACAAGCAGCAACAACGATTGCGCTTGAATAAATGAAAGAGTGAACGTTTGTTTAATAAAATGAAATATGGCACGATTTTAATAAAATATATTGTTTGCGTTTTCTTTCTCTCTCAATATAATTAGACTTTTTAATAATTATAATGAATAATTTGTTGCGATTTTGTATTTTCAAACTTTGAAACGAGGTAGTATTAATTAATTTTAAAAATAAAAGAAGACAACAGGAAATAAAATGATATGTACATATACAATTCTTTTCCTATCATTTTTTTGAAGCATTGTTTCTGCATTTTTTCGGAAAGATTAATACAATATATTAAAACAGTTAAGGACAGAAATACATTTTATTGCAATATTGTGTTTGATAGTATTGGAAAGCGTGCACAGAGAATTCGCTCAAATTTCTTCGGTTCATTTTGATTCTTACAAAGATATGATTACGAAAAATAATAAATTTCGCGGTTTGATTTGATCCTGTGCAAATGGAATTCCGAGAACTTTGTCTTCAAATTTCCATCGATTATGCTAAGTACAATGCTAAAGAAAAAGAGATCCGAAACTCTATTAAGGATGAAGCTTTCGAATCGTATTAAAATATCTTTCTACCGCTCGTTTCCGAGTGCGCCGCGTAATCTCGGGGTACATTACGACACTCGTGGATTAAAAGGAGAAAAAGTCTTTAGCCGGGCATTAATCAGTGCGAGCTGTCAGACTTTTCGCGGCTTGAGCGGAGCCGATTTATTTCATGCCAGTGTGCGACCAATAAAGATGCAATTAAAAGGTGGATAATGTGTTATACTGCTACTGTCGGCGACGTGTGTGAAACGGAACAAAGGGAAGAGAGAGCAGGAGAGGAGAATTAACCCAGTTACGGAAAATAATACCGGCTAGGAGGCATCTATTCTCGCGAGCTCTGTTCTCGTCGGACAACGTTCGGCTCGGAATTGTCCACGTGTTTCCATCTCGCTACCCGCCGTCTAATAAAGGTCGCACATTCCCTCCCTCTCTCCTTTCCTTAGCCTAGTCTCGTGCTCGTGTTCTTTCGGGAGTGGCTATTAAAATCGCAGAGAATCAAGTCGAATCGAGCCGCGCGATGACAAAGCTACTTAATGAGTCGTTAAATTAACCCTTTGAGTCACGAATTTTTCTTATTGTCAATATTTTATCAAATTTGGTATATAAAGATTTTTGGGGTCGCTGATTACGAATCCGTTGTCAGATTTTCAGAATTCAACATGACGGATCCAATATGGCAGACGAACCATATTTTACTTCCGCCATATTGGATCCTTATATTAAATTTTTTTCCCTTTAGAGTCTGATTCTGCGATCTAAAAAAAACCTTCAGAGAAAAAATTTATAAAAGAATACAATTGTTACTTTCAATTTCAAACAGAAAATATTGTTTTTTATATATTTTTTATCAAAAAAGGAGGATTTAACAAAAAACAACACGGTGGAAAATTCTAAAAAAATTCTGAAAAATACTTTAGAGTGTACTAAGATTATAAAAAAATTGCCGTATTTATTGTCATAATAGATTACTAGAAAATGCATTTTTTCGTAAAAAAAAAGTATTAATTTTGATTGTTTGTTTATATATAGTATTTTTGCAATTAACAATTAATGACTGTTCATATTTTTTTTACACTTATTGATGTTCTACAGACTCTGTAGAAACAAAAAATCCGGTATTTGTTGATTAAAAAAGTAGTAAACCATAAAACAAAAAAAAAACTACGAAAAAATAGGTGGGTCTCTGTGGTTAAATGTCTTGCAAACAGTGTGTATATAATTAAAAAAATCTTATTGTTAGTTACGGAAGCATACACAATGGCTAAAATCTTTTGTGTGATAATAAAATATTAATTAGAAACGCACGTTTCTTTAATATTGGTAAACGTATCTTGATGTTTAATTAAATTGTTATTTAATTAATAAATTTGAATATCTCACAGATATTTAAAAATGGACGAATGAATTATTTATTATAATCGTATTACAATATGGAATAAAATATTTAATTCTTTATTGATCGATTAATCCTGGTCGAATAATTGTTGCCAATTGTCAAGAATCGAATCCATCAAAAGAGAATAATGAAATCGCGCAATAATCGGTGATTTGCATCGTGCAAATGGCGATCGTGCGGGGATGCGTGCACGCGACGCAGGGGTAATATTACGTGCCCTCTCGGTCGGAGTACGTTTTCCGCGGGCTATTGTGCGGTATCGATTACCGATGTCCGTCGTATTTAGTCGATTGAGGCCCGCAGTTTCCTCGATGAACAGGTGCACTATTTTCTGTTCATTGCTCGTCTTATCGCACGCTCAACGTCGTTCTAACCATATGTTCTGCCAGAACTCGTTCCTTTTTCCCTTCTTATCCCATTCCCCTTTCTCTCTCTCTCTCTCTCTCTCTCTCTCTCTCTCTCTCTCTCTCTTTCCCGATGAAGACAGGTTCGAATTGTTTGCATTGTACGAATCCTCCCGATGATATTAGCCATTATATTAAACTCATGCGGAACCGAGAGTCGAAAGATAGTGGAACGAGAGAACTCCAGCACCGGCAGCTGGGCTAGAGATATACTTCCGTCCGCGTCCCGTTAACTTCTTCTCTTTCTATTTCCCGTATTCCCCGAAGCACTCTCTCCCGTTATTTCTGCTCATCTCGGATAAGTTCCATACACACCCTGCGAAGAGCGAGACCGGGTGGTAATAATATGCCGACGACGTCGCCGGATGTTTACCGAAGTCAAGTTAGTTCATTTAATTTTTTGCAATCAGGATTGATTCTTATTGTCTTTGACGTCGAGAACGCGGAAATAGTTCTTCGATCGTTGGTTATAAATCCGAATTGGAATTTTCTTATAATATACAGCAATGTTTATTTTAGATTCTAGAAATATATGCGCTCGCGAGTTTACTCAAGTTTCGTGCATTTTCGACATGAACCTTCGGATGCATTATGTGACATATATTTGATACAGTTTCGATTCCATTGTCATGCGAAAAGAAAATAGCAAGATATTCGTTTTTTTTATTTTCTCTCTCTCTCTCTCTCTCTCTCTCTCTCTTCTATTACAAAAACAATTTTTCCACATTTTTAGAATATCTCTCGTCTTTTCCTGATTCTGCATGTTACTGTTTTAATTTTTTAATTTTTAAAAATTTCTCATACGTTAATCTCAAGGAAAAAAAGACAAGAATCAATATTCGGAAGAAGGTCGATACAAAAACATATTTAATAAACAGTTCTGGCAATTGATAAGAAATCGAAAAAGGAATCATTATTTTTATTATATCTTCATTAAAATATCCTATACAATTTATAATTAATAAAGAAAGAAGATAAAAGGAGAGTTAAACTCAACATCAAACCGCTACTATTGGGTACGAAATAAGAAATAGATCTTTAAAAAAATCATTTTTGCTTACCGTTGTATATCAGAAAAACTTTCATTTTATCCGAGAGGGAGAGAGAGAGAGAAATTCTATTTCATGACATTCCTGATTTCGTAGTTCTGTTAAGTGATGTTAATGATCGGAATTCTTTTAAAATCCTTATTAAAGAATTCTAAAACTTTTGAAAAGGAAGCTGGAACTCTAATCTAATCCAGAACTACGAAATTTTTATGTCGGAATACTTTTCACTCCCTACACAATGTTTCCGAAAATGCGAAAAAAAACATTAGAGATGTATATCCCGCGCAAAACACATGATGTATTGATAACCTGCGCCACGTTATTCTCTGCTGGTTACACCCATTTTTTGTCTTGTATTCTCTTATTTTTATTAATAAGCGTATATATACACGCATGTGTCGGATTATGCCTGTGATAACCAGAGTCTAGATTTCATTATCATAAAGTCTCCTCTCTGCATCTGCATACCGATGCGGAGATTGTGTCGTTTACAGGCTAATGCGGCCACAAAGACTAATCATAATGAAGCACGCGAACGTGAGCATTTTTTACAGCATTTCTTTTTGAGAAAAAATGTACCTCAATGATATCATCGACGAATGCAAAACAACAAAGAAACCTTACGTATTTTCGGTCAAGATTGCTCACTTGGCGCACTTGCTACAAAATCACAATGTTGCAATTCTGTCAGAGTTATAGTCTTCTAATTTTGTTCAACTCATAATGTTGCAATTTTACAACTGAAGTTATAGGCCGTGGTTTGTCGGAGTTAAATAAAACCTCGCCAAAATAACAATGTTGTAATTTTAACTCAGACAGAACCTAGGCGGTCCGACAGTAGGTCGCCATAAGTCTGTCAAAATTGTAACATTAACAACAGAGCCAAGTGCCATAATATTACATCAGGACTAACTCATGTAAACACGTGCTTCCATCATATGTGAATTAGTCCAACACCGCAAAGATGCAGCATTGTCCGATAAGGAAGTCGAAACACGTGACGGATCTAAATCGTAGTCGCGGGCGCACGACGAGTAGAAAATGATCGTGATTGTGAAAATATCACTTGAAAAGATATAATATGCGGAACGTATAGCCAGCATATCGAATTTCGTCCAGATTTAAGGTTTAATTGAGCTTCCGCATTGAAATTGCACCGCGGCTAATATAGCACGTGACAGTCGGTATCATTAAAACGTTCCGTCGTTTAAGCTCGACAAAATTATGACGAGACATAACGATTTATAATATTCGTGAATTCATTTTGATCATCTTTGATAATCACACGAATTAGTCCTAGATTAACAATAAAATAAAAAATTGAATTGTAAAATTAAGTTGCATAATTACTTTATTATAATTCTATTTGTTTTCGCGCGCGATTTCAACATAATTAACGACATAATTAATAATTCTATAGTTATTTGTCTCAATGTGTAAACATTTTTCAGCATAAAAGAATAATCGTAACAGTAACATCTGATTTCTATTTATGTAAGACTTTAGCTGCATTATATAAATATAGATGTTTTTCAATTCTTAATAATATTATTACATTACACGCGTTTTGATTCCGAAGGCAGGCTATAAACAAAATTGAAGTCAAGAAAGCGAGAATTTGTTTAGTACGATAACTTCTTTATTTATTGCAGCATTTGCGAAGAGCCAGCTAGACCATAATGCGGTTTTCGCATTAAAATCGCTTCCGAGCTGGCATAACATGTGACAGCACGGTAGTAAAACATTTCGCGGTATCGCGCTTAAACTCGGCGAGGCGCGGCGCGGCGCGCTATGTAATTTCGCATTAATTCGTGGGTACATCGCGATAGGAATAATTTTATCGGCTATACAGATGCAGCTATACATATACTAGCAAAATAGATAACGTCTGTGAATTTGTAATATCATTAATCATAACTTTATATATGTATTCAAGATCTTTAATATGTAACTAGTATTGATGCCTTTTCATAAACCATCTTTCAAGAAATTCTACTCTAAAGTATATTAAAATTATGTGTTAATAATTAATTGAATGTGATATAGAAGTTGATATAAAATAAACAATAAAACGGTATGTCAAGTTTCTCACATAAGAATTATTTAATAATTTAGATGGAATATAGCACAACTAGAGACATGTCATCCAAACACTTGCGTCTGTTCTCAAACTCGGTCATAGTAATTGCAATTGGTGACTTGACTTTTTGTTAGAGGTAACCGACAAGTGACAATGCGACAATGTATCTTGGCATTCAAAGAAGATATTTGGCAACAGCATTGAATACCAATGGTAGATTACAACTGTTTCTTTATACATAGACTTTGTCAGCAGTATCCTGTTTTTTAGCGTAAACTCAATCAGAATTAGAATTTCATTATAAGACAACAAAATTTATATACATATTCTCTCTCTCTCTCTATTGCGGAAAATATTTATCACAACAATAATAAAATTTTGTTTTTCTAAGCAAATTAATAATATATTCGAGGTTTTAATTTGCATATTCGATATATTAATGAAGAGCTTAATCTAAAATTTCCTAGATTCAGCAAATTATTCCATGTATTAATATAAAATTCTAATTTATTCTATTTCCCACAAGAATCAGGCAATATAAGAAAATAAAAATTTTCCAAATACCGCATGAAACCAATTTCCATAATCCAATTTTCAACATACGATTTCCATGCTCGTAACGTACTAACTATTCTTTCCATGAATTATACATATATAGTCGAGTTTCTAAATTTTATATTTTTGTTCGTAAAATATAATTACATATTTTACATTTTCATTCTCGTAATTACCCATTTTGCATTTTTATTCGCGCAATACATATACATGTTTTTACATTTTCGTTTACAAAATATATTCGCATATTTTAACTTTCTTTCCGCAAATTGTATAAATATATTACACATATTATAAAAGAACATGTGTATTATATACATTTTTTCAATATTATATAATACTATATTCAAACTTTAGATGCAAAAAACGTATGACAAGCTTCGTTTGTGACATGGGCAGAAATAAACCTCTAAATAAAGAGCCGCAAAGAAAGAGAAAGAGCGAGAGAATAAGTGAAGTCAAATGGGAAAAAAGTTTTCGTAAATTCGGACCATATAGAAAAAGTTTGACTGCTTTTTATAGTTTTCGAGGACGGTCTGGGAGTCGATTTTAATTTGTAATCGTGCCGCAACTTGCGAATTCAATGCCGCACGTTCTACGGAAGCTACCTATCTCAGAACGAACGATCTAATGTGTATCCTAGTCGTGCTCGAATTGTCATTCGAATTATAGTCGCGGTTTGAATTGAGACTGGTGGTGAATTGCAAATTTATTCGATAGAGCTTGAAACATGGATTCAATTATGTAGGATAGGAAGACGCGCGATTAGTGTGAGGAAAGGAAGTGCGGAGAAAGGAACAGAGACGATGACGGGCGAGCTATTCCGCCCACGCGTGACTGTATAACGCGTATCACGTTTCCACGGCCGCATTTGTGCACGACGCGCATTCGAGCTGCGTATGTTTACGCTCAATCATCGCGTACGCTCGATATGAACGGACGAAAACAAACGAACGGGACACGTGTCACAAAAATGCTTAGCAGAGTTGATTAGTAAGTGCAATAATTTGTACAATTGTAACTTGATTTATTCAGACGTTCTTTTTTTATACTGCAAAATAAATTATATTAAATATATATATATATATAGTAAGACGAGACTTAAATTCTGTTTTAAATCATTTAATTTTTCATTTCTTTTTTTCTAAAATAAACTGTTATAAAATGACATTATATATATATATATATATATATATATATATATAGTATCTTTTACAGTTAATTTAATTTTACGAAATTATTAAAACTCGTTTCAATTGTGTGATGGCGGAGATTTAATGAGGTATTTCCCTTCATTCTTGCTACACATCGATCTTCGTTAAGTGAAATGTAAATCGTGGTCATGTAATCTAGATGACGGTGGCGAATTTTCCTAGATTTTTCGAGAGAGTGAAATGTCTGCAATCGTGACTGCAAGTTCGTCTTCGTCTCAAGTGACGTTATTAACCCGTGAGTGGTCGCCTCATGATAAATCACATCGTTGATCGCGTCTAAGAGAGACGTCGTAATATTCTGAGAATTATCAAGTTCTTTGGCAAATGGTACATGGAGCGTGAGACAATGAAATATACAATGAGATCTAAGGAAAGTTGTAACAAATGAGCTAATTACCCAGTAGAAATAATATATAATAATAAAATATTAATACCTTTATTAGTATATATATATATATATATATATATATAGTAAGAAAGAATAATAGACGAAATTGCACGAAGTGAGCACGCTTGCGTAAAGAGGAAATAATTTTTTACCCGAGCGCGATCGATCACAAATTTAAGTGCGACTTTTACATCCTGGCGAATCACGAATTGGCACCAACGCGAAATTGTCTCGCACACGTAACGGCCGCTGTATCTCGCGTAATAATATGCTGCCGTTCGGCGTATAAATCAATGTCTATTTTTGAACGGCGGCCAAAACTTTATTCGAATTTATTCGGCCGTTACATCAACGAGAATTACCACTCGACGCGACGCGGACGCGACGCGACGCGACCCATCGTTACCGCCGGTGCATAATTACTGCGACGCGTGCGCGCGCATCGATTGTCGCGCATTCGAGGATAAAAAAGGAAATTGGCGCACAGCGCAGTCGAGAATCTCGCCAATGACTCAGCAGGGTGCGTCTATTTCGCCAATGTGATGTGGCTAGATGCGGAGTTATTTTCAACTTGCTAGATAACTCGAACAGATTAGAGAGAGATGTAAGAGTCTAATTATAAAGATTACGAAAGTAAGTGGCTATAAAAAAAAAAAAAGCATTAACACAATCAATGAGATAAAAAAATGTTATATAACGACTTAAGCATGTATAAATTTTACTCATTAACATAAACGCGCAAATAACTATTTTTTAGCTATATCTATATTTATTTAAATTGTGCTCTTCAATTTTTAAATATACATATATTTATTTCTTGATTAAGAACGAATTTCATAAAGGCAGCAGTAACTTTTTTAGCTCAATTTGGCAAAATAAATCTGTTTAATCGTAGGAAAAATCACATTGTTTGGCTATCGTTATAACCAGAGATATTCGGTCCATGTAAATCACGGTTATATTCCGATGAATAGTTTTCGAGTTCGCAAAACGTATTCTCGATGTTTTCGTACATTGTATAGTTTCGCGATCGATGAAAATATCGCTACCCGACCGTTGTTTTGCAAATAAATCTCGCGAGTTGCGAATGGAAAGGTAACGAGAAACTCATTATCTAGGAAATGCAAAACTCGTGTATTAAAGCTATTTTGCAGAATAATTTGATATAATTCATTGTCGATTAGCCAAGAGTGAAGAAAGAAAAACGTGGGTCGGGTGATATTCATATAATGTAATTAAGAATATCTATTCGTAATTACGTATATTAATTATACAAAACGCTCAATATCAAATTAAAAAAATTATTATTAAACTGAAAATTATTCAGGATATATACACTTTTATATGTAAAATATAAAAGTGCAATTTTAATGAATATTTTAATGAACCTCACGTGCCCTGACTTTTTCATTTCGTTAAGCTTTCGACGTTTGTAGATGATGGATCAAGTAGACTCAACGTTTCGCGATGAAAAATTCTTGAAGAAGCAGCACGTGTTACTGGCGTGGTACGTTTAATGGTCTCTATTATGATCGGTGCAGTGAAGGAGAGAAAAAAGCGATGCTCTTGACGGCGTTCGATAAATAACCAATTAATCTACCAATTTATTTGTGTCTCTTATCAACTTTCTTAGTTCATATGTAATTCACAAGAAATAAATATTCTCTAAATATCGCGCAAAAATATCATTAATAATAATAAACTATTATATATGTGCACACATAATAGCTGTTAGATTCGTATGCCGCGGGCCATATCCTCTTCCGTAATGACAGATAGCAAGCTGTACTTCCCTATGCTAGCGTGATATGCAAAACATTGGCGATAGCTGTCTTCAGACGAAGTAGTAAACGTGCACACCGAACGTTTTAATCATATAAATACAGAGATATATAATAAAGCAATTAGTAGACTATGTGGATCTTTCTTTCACCATCAGCCTCCCATACGATAACTATATTTAATACGATATATATATTTAACACGTTATTAATAAACAATTATTAAATTATAATAAATTCCCGACAGTTTAAAACCCACTAATTAATTAATAACATATATAAATCTAACTCAGAAAATGATGAATTTCAAATAAATGTTTATGCGTGTACGATTAAACGTTTATGCGTGTGAATATACGATTAGCACGTATTACAGACAAAAGTAGTATAGATAGAAGTAGAAAGAAAATGAGAAGAGAGAGAAGAAGAGAGGCAGGCGCCCATCGCAGTGATTCAATTCTTGGCATTATGTCGTGTGACGTGAGATTACCACATCAAACCGTAACTCTGAGCATTCTTGTGCCCAAGTGTCATCTACACGAAGAAGAGATTTGGCCGCGTGTATGAAAATTCGCTGTTGTTTCGCGACACTATCATGTCGATCGCGTCGAGCGAGAAACATAATCGTGCCACTTTAAAGCAATCCAAGAAAAACACTCTCCTACAAAACGAAAAAGAGAGCCGACGGCACACAGAATTCCGAGGTGCATACTCTGTACAAACGAGAATTGAAATAAGCGTTTGACAAACGTCATTTAATTAATGAAATATTTAAAAGTTGATTACTTAACATGTTAATGACTCTGACCTGTAAGTACTACCGGTTCCATAATTTATTACGATATATTTTAATCAAACCATTGCTTTAATAGTTTATTAAAAAATTTAGAGAAATAGTATTACTTTTACAAATTTACTTCTGTAAAATATCGTATGTTATATATTTATAACTTTTAACCACTAAAAAATATTGGACGTTTTTTATTGTACTTTTGTGAAAAAATGATTTTCTGAAAACATTTTTTATAAATTGAGGTAAATCAAATAGTTCTTAGATTTCGACAACTTAAGGAAAATGAGATGATTTCATTTAGTGGAATGATATCACTCTTTTGAAATATTAAATTAATGATACTGCGATCGCTATGTCTTCGATGACACAAGAAGTCTTAAGATGCGAACCGTTCTGTCGGAAACGAATTAAGCTTAAGATTAAGCTTACAGAGGATCTACGTGAACTCAGCTATTGCCGTAAATTACTTCCAATTGCGTTTTATTTCTGCAACTTTCTAGTATAAAAAAAATAGATCAACAAAGCTAAACAAATTTTAGTTAGAAATATAAAGATAAATTATTTTATCGTAATTCAGAATCTTAATCAATGTTTAGATTTCACGAATATAGTCGATAACGAAGATCTATTGAAAAAAAAATATATTGGTATCGCAAAAAATAGGTCGAGCTTAATATTTCTTAAATTTCTCGAATATTCTAGAAAATGTCTTGATAAATGATGTAATGCAATCAGATGCAGATATTTCAGATATATACTCAATTGTCAAATATATTTTTACAAAAAATGCAATACAATTACGCACAGATATTTCAGAATTTCCTTTTGCATAAAAATATTATACAGTCTTATATATATATATAACACAAAAAATATAATATTAATGTACATATTTTAATGCAATGTTAATAATATAAAATAAAATTTATAACATTATGGACTATAGACTGGAGCAAAAAATATTCGTGCGACGAAAGTATTAAAAGAATTCATCGTTCGTTATTCTGCATTACACGGAATTAAAATTCGGTTTTTGTCGCGTTTGGCGTCACGATATGGAGTTGCCGTGAAACATGGATAAAAAAACTATGTCGCGTCATGCCACTCGCTACGAAAGGTAATGACATTTTTATTGCGTTTCGCGGCGAACGGTTTCCGCGGATGTTGGAATGCCGGCCGTTCAATTTACACGCTATTACCGTCTCGAATCGCGTGTTTGGTACTTTATTTTTATTTTATATATTTCTACTTTTGCCCCTTTATTTCTCATTCTTAAAATGCCATCTCATCCCGAATGCAGAAATGTCTTTCGCGACATATATGTTTCCACGAGTTGCTTGAATTAAATTTCTAATTTTGAACGATGTAGCAAAACGACACTCTAGTCCTCGAATTTGACGTTCGTTCGGCGGCCTCGTAACTCAATAATCTCCGAGCAAACGCGGAGAACTCGTCATTAGTTATCGTTGGAAATCCGGGCTTAAAACTGTCGAGAGGTCGCAATGATATCGCGACCGATAACCGCGCGCCGTGCAAATATACCTTCGAACGCGAAGCTGCTGGCACGAACGGCACGAATCCGGCCGAAGTCACGGCCCTTCGTATTTCCATTAAACGTGATTTACCTACGAGCATATATCGCACCGCGAAATTAATATATCCGGCACGATCGAATTTTGCTGGCGGCGTTAAAAATTGAGTTTCCATTGTGAATGGCGATCGACGATTGCGCGTGTTTGAAAAGGTAACACCACGCACGGTTAGGTCGTTTCGATCGATTGCTTTGAACTGCCGCTTATAGAGCATACACACACGTTCGAGCATAGTAATTTAACCGGCTTACCAATTTTAATTTTCATTACCGGTTAATTACTGCACATTTAATTATTGTAGCCATTTAACTATCGGCCATAAACAAGGCCATTATTAGATATAAATCGTAAAACTCTCTCTCTCTCTCTCTCTCTCTCTCTCTCTCTCTCCATCGCGCGCGCGCGCATTTATAAGTTTGATAAATTTATAAAATTCACAAATTGTTCAAGTTTTTGCTCTCAAATATCGCATAATCTTTTGTAGTTTTGATAAATGAAAGCCGTGTTATACAGAAAAGATTTACGAAAAGAAGATAACTACCCACGAGATAAGAGAATTTATTTGCACAATTGCAATTCACGTGAAACTACTCCTTCAAATCGTTTGCAATTTTGTAATTTTACAGATTACTCTAAACAGATGAGTCATGGTGATAAATATGTATCTTCTAATAATAATTATGCTTCAAAAAATATTAGCTCGCAACTTGAAGTGTACCTAGAGTCTTTCAGAGAAAACTTTTTGCACAGAGATACGCCCCGTCGCTTATGTGAAGACGATATCTTTAAACAGCACTCTCGGGGGTAGTAAACAGAAGCGCGAATGCCAACCAAAGAGAAAACAAGCGTTGGCAACATGAGCGGAAATAAGTAAATTGCGTGCTGAGTAAATGAGAGAAATAAATTCGACGGAGAGATTACGTATTCCGTAATCGATACACCTGCATCGAGTATCAATAAAAATATATATATATTTTTTTTTTATTTGACTAAGATTATATTAAATTTATATTAATTAAAAACGTGTATAAAGAAGAGATGCATGTGTTTGTAAGTTAATGATTAATATAAAGGGAAAAAAATTATTTTTATGAATAATTTATCGCATATGTATTTATTTATAATTTATTGCATAAGAATTTATTAAAATTGCAGAATCCATACATAAAAATACAAATAAAACATATGCATATTTCGCCGCTTAATAAAATATTAATTATTTATACAAATTTTTATAGTTTATGTTATGTATGAGGCTGATGGTGCAAAAAAATTCGTGTGATCTGCCAGTCGCTTTATTACATATTACATATCTTTACTCACGGTTATAATACAGACGTCATTGCGATTATTAATAGACTAATAATTTTCAATATTTATATTATTGCCATTAAGAGAATATCAAATATTAAATTGTATATTAATTATCCATTATTATATTGTAATAATCACCTGCATGAAACTAACATGAAATTTAAAGAGGTAAAAAGTTGAAAATATGAAGAAAAAGAAATTAACCCTTTGCGGTTGAAAGCTGGAATGTTCAAGTTATTTCGTCGACGGTATATCAACACACGACCACAAAGCGTTTGAAAGATGTTGTTTCCAGAACTACAGTGTTTATTTAATGAAACTAACGCAGCAGTTCTACGACAGCCGTTCCCTTCCTAATTTACGGAAATGGCCGGAGCGAAATGTGCGCCTCGTTGCGCTACGAATTATCGCGTTTCGCCTGTTCTCTCTATGATCCACGTCCAAAGTCGTGCTTGTAGGCGACACGCGACTAAGATTCATGGAGCCGGCACCGAAAGCACAAGCTTTACGTCTGGTTTGCGCCAAGTCGCGACTACTAGTTCTCTCCCAAGAGGAGATCCGGTCGGTACAGAGTTGACGCGGACAAATGAGCCCTCGTTACAATAAAGTTACGGGCAAAAGAGGGACGCAAGGCGACAACAAGGATGACGATGAAAACGTGAAAAACGAAAATCTATTCTTTTGGACGAATCGTTTGTAAAGAGACGTCCTCAGAGGCTGAGAAGTTCACTAACGCATTAAAATTTACTGCTTGAGCGTGTATGGCGGAATCTTTCATGATAGAAATATGTGTTCGAGGTACATTAAACTATCTAAGCCGAATAATCAAAATATAATTTATATATATTATATTATATTTGTTATATGACAATAATTTACTAATTTTTTACTGTTTTTTTTCAATTATTAAAAAGTTACAAAAGGCTATATGGCTTAAAATTAAGCTATACCTAAGTCAAAGCAAAAAATTAATAATACTTAAATTATATTCTTAAATTCCAAAAATATTTTTTTTTCTAACTTTTAAAAAGATACCAAGAATAAAATGTGAGTTTGAAAAACGACTAAAAAACGATTTGTTCGATTCGCGAAGTGAGTCGTTTTAAACTTATTTCACAAGCAAAAAATTCGAGACCTAAATATCTTAAAAACAAATAATTCAGAAAACATTTTCATCCTCTATTTATACGAACAACTAATTTCTTTAATGCACTTTATACTCTTAAATGGCGCATTTAGTTCTTTTTAAAAAAGTTAAAGGAGAAGAATATATTTTTAAAAGTAAAATCTATAACAAAAGAAAAAATAGTAAATTATTTTTATATACATATAATTTATTATGTTTTGATAATTTGAGTTGTTGTTAGATAGCTTAATGTACTTCGAGACCACAGGGGAACAACGATGAAAAGGGTGACGGTAATATGTGCGCGTTCCATAGCCGTCGTTCATCAAATATGTAGGCAATTGCTTCCAATATAGGAGAGGCCTGTGGAGTTTTCGTCCGCTAATAATCCCGTAATGCTACTCACGCGACTGTGAATTTCTCGGGAGAAAGAAGGTAGAGACTTGTACGATGTGCGCGAATGTTTGCGCAGCGGGACATTTCGGCTTGGCAAACAAGCGAGAAGCGAGGGTGCGAGTCTGGTATTTTATGGAGCTTAATACAGTTATCGTCGAGTAGCATTTGGTAGTGTTGTGATTAAGGGACGAAGGGAATCGCTCACTCTTCGACCAGGCGGCGTTTGTTAATCTCGTTGCATTAACAGGCCCCTGAGTTCATCGGCCAGAACTCAGAAACGCGTGGGTTTGTGTGGTCACGATTTTATTATAAGCGTACGCGTATGCGCATTAGATTTAACGAATTAGTATAGCCTTGGTGTAACTTTTATTATAAAGAAACTTTTTATACATAAGCCGATACGCTTATGGGAATATGTAAAACTCGATGGGAGTAATAGCTTAAATTTAAATTCAAATTTTAACTCCCTATAAAGCCGATAATATACATATAATATGGTATTCTATTGTTCTCTGCAAAAATACTCCGTTAAGCTAAGTTTCAAAAAAAATCTCATATATGTATATATAGGTACAATAAAGAAATCAAATATTATATAAATATTAGAATGAGAATTGTGACAAATTTGTTTTCTGCTCGATTTAATAGAGTATTATTTTTTCGTAATTAAATTGTCATATTTTCGTTAATCACGTGATATTTTTCGACAAAGAACAATATTTCATTTGCTTTTTTTTTTTTCTTATAATAAAAAATGTAATTCATATCATATCGCGAACACCATAAATCAAATTTCTTTTTTCTAACAGAATGCCATCTAATAATTTGCCCCCTCTTTTCTCTCCCTTTCTTCCTGTTTGGAGCCATGAAACGTCATGAAACCTGATATTCGGTTGCATGATTCGTGGAAACTTGATGTTTGCATAATGATGCGAATGATATTTGCACAATGATGCGAATGCTCGTAAGACACGTGATACGACGGTAGTTTCCTAGGAAACGGTACCTTCTTCTCTCGGGAGAATTGTACGCGAGGCTGAGACACATACGACGATTCATAGTTTTCGGAACCGTCTCCGGAATTCACGTACTCATTCGGGATGGTTCTCACCAGAACCGGTTCGGCGAAATTCAGCGGGATGCTTCTTCCGCTTCCCTTTCGCTCGTTCTCGTTGTCGCCGTTGTCGCGATCGATTTGGGAATACGACCACGCGCATTTGCATCGTTGCAGAACCTCGAGAATTCGTGCCGCGCGTCTTCTCGAGAGAGAACAACCTGGTTACGAAGTTGTCTCTCCGATCTGCTGTGCTGTCGCGACAACGGTATATCGGTCGTAACAACTCCAAGGGTCCTGCGGGAATACGCGCGTTGATTACGAAGACTATAAGTGCAAAGACGACCCTGCGAATTTGCGTTTCATGTTGTACGAGATATCAAAGATATTTGTGAATTTCTAATTAACCCGATTAGTAGGCGAAAATGTGAAAATGCTCTTCAAAGTTAATATTCTGATAAAAAAGGAAAAATGAAGAAATTTATATAAATGTAGAATACATTTCAAAAATTCTATCAAATTTCTATGACTTAATATGACTTCCATTATAGTATAGAGAGTTTAAAAAAATTCTCTAAACTCGACAGAAGATACCAATGTTTATCATGGACTTTGATTCGATAAATGATGCGACATTGTAAGCAATCGCTTTGACAATCATTTCATTATACGTGACTTGTAACGAAATATCGTAAAAAATTTTAGACATGTGAGTGTCCTGATGAAAGAAAAGAATCTTGTTTTTCTGAATCGTATTACAATTCGTTTCATGCTATAAAAGTCAAATTGTCTTACGACAGTAATGTAAACAACTGAAAATAAGCTAGCCTGCAACACTTGTTCGATTAGGAGCTACGAAATCTGATATGAGCGATCGTATTACAACGTTGCTTGAGTATAGAATATTATGCGAAACGTAATTGAGAAGAGTATCAGGTCTGTGTTTGACTATTATAAGTTACATGCTTGCTAGCAAGCAGCTAATCAATCAAAGTAAAGCAAATGTTAAATGTTATTAAAATTTTTCGATAGTATTCTCTTGACGATTATTTGTGCAACATAATAATTCATATATAATAAAATAAACAAATAAGCATTTTAATAAAATGCAACTTAATGATTATATAAAAATATGAAAGAGTTAAAATATAAATGTAAAAAAGGAAATATAAGAATAAAAGTTCAGTAAAAATGTTGAAATATAATTATGATTGATATTTTCACGCCTGTAAAATGAAATACATTTATCGCGCATCATTTGAATGGATTTACATAAAATATGTCGGATGTATAGACAGTAACATTTATAATTATAAATTATAATTGATTCACTTTCCTTAATCGTTATTTTAATTTTAAAGAGATTCCAAAAAGTCCATACCATCGACACATAAATGGCGAGATCGATGGAAACGCAATAATGTATTTTTATTCCGCATTGCTCTTTTTATGCGCTACCTTTTTATCTTCTCTTTTTCTCTTTATCTCTTTCTCTTCCCCTTTTTCTCTCTACCTCTCTGTGCTGTATTATTCAAATCAAACTTTGCGCACGTTTGAGAAACAAGAATATTCGACGAGGCGAGTTCGCGTCGATGTTTAAAAAGCGCTCGTCTCGGCGGCTTGTCATTCCCTTCGGTATCAAAGTCGACAGGTATTTGCAATTGAAATTCTTGCGGTTCCATAAGTCGACCGCAGACAAATTCGAACTTTATCGTAGTCGATACAAAGAGTTGAGTCATTTCACAATTATGTCCGTCATTTTTTTTAAACATTATTTTACGTCACTTTAAAAAATGTCATCTGTTCTACTTTTGATGTTCGATAAAAGAGTTTAGATAAATGTTGCATGGAAAACATATTGTAAAATATTTTCCTTAAACAAAATAATAAAAAAAAAATAGGAAGAATGTATTACATAAAAAAAAAGGATTTTCATACATAGGGTGAATAAAATACTTATTTTGTTCATACAATGTTTTTTTTTTTTTTTTAATTTAATCGATTTGCTGTTGACGAAACACCTAGTGTATACGAAGCGACCTTTTCCGAGCTGTAAAGTTCTCGCGGAAAGTGACGCGCTTGAATTCGGTGACCCGGCGACCGGAGCACAGACGAAAGTCTGGTCTAAAGGACGCCGAAGAGGAAACCAGTTTAAATAAAGATCGCGCATATGGGTCAGCCGGCGTGGCGTTGCGGCCGTGCGTGTGCATTACGCAAGCTGTGTCGCGCATCAGCGACGTCGTCGTTGGTTGCGCTTTGCTAGTCCGTGCAGCAGACGCGCGCTGTGTGCATAATGTGCATCAGCTGAATCGGTACACTACCCCCAAAAAGCACCCGAGCGTGCGTCGCCGTAGGATAAAGGTATATCTATGTCAACTTGTAACAGGCTTTCCTTTGGCTGCTTTGATACACACGAGTGGAGTAGCAAGAAAAGCTAATTACGGAATTACAGGAAATTGTCTTATGATTTAAGAGATGCGTACACTACAAGAGAACACTTTTCACGGCTGATTTCTCTTTATACGTTTATTTGTTTTTCCCCCGTTCTTGTGTGTATGTACATTTATCTTTTCTAATATCACGTGCGATACTCTCTATACTTAATTCTGATCTTGACAAAAGTAAAAAAGTAGACTGCAAGTTAGATAAATTATGATTTATGAAAATTTCGAAATATCATAACTTTGAACGATAATGGAAAAGTAATTCTAATTAGCTTATTTTTTTTTTTTTTTTTTTTTTTTTATTATTTCTTACTTCTTTTATATAATTTTACAAAAATACCGTAATTTTGTCATTTACTTTCTATATTACCTAAAGCTTTGTACTAGTTCTCGGGATATAAGAAAATTATACAATCTCGATCAATACTCTGTATGACTTTCAAATTAGATAAAGACCGCAGATAGTGCGTTCTAGGATTAGTTCGCTTCACGTAGAATGCGGGCTAAGCTTGAAAACGTTACTCGATGTATTCGTAAGTAGCCGTGTGTAGAGCCGTTTATAGACCCGACGCGCATCTGCATACATCGAGCCGAACTTTACACTGGGGCTAGACCGAAACTGACTGTTGGAATGGGACCTGGGACCACTTCAAACGAAGCGCCACACGGAGATCTGCCGCGAGCCTCACGAGCACACACGGCTTCCGGCGCAGCTCTCTCTTTTGTGACACACGAGAAGTCAGATGTCGGTTCGTTGGAGTAGGAGAAAAGCTTCCCCCGCGCCGCAGAAGTTATATTATATTCAGAGTGTGCACTTCCGGGGACGCTTGCATTTTCCGAGGTTATTCCGAATTTGCGTCGGGAAAATCGCAGAGAGAGAGAGAGAGAGAGAGAGAGAGAGAGAGAAGAAGGAACGTATCTCGCCAACTTGGATCGATAGTGAAGTACAAAGTACATGTAAACCTAAACGTAAGAACGACAAATCCTCGGCTCTTCGAAAATTGCATTTTATAAGCTTCGCTCGGTTATTAAAGAAAAGTTGTGACGTCGAAAATTTTTCGAAAAATAAAAATGTTTTTCTCTAATTTTCGATGCAAGTTTTTGACGACACAGCATTTCGTGTAATGCTTGCAACAGATGGATCGGATCGGATCGGATTGGATGAGTAATCGCACGTTTTGCCTCTTTCGTCGGGTGGAATATATTATAGCGATATCGCGCGTGGAAACACGTACGAACACGTAGACGTGTATGTATGTGTCCGACGATTGACACGACGAGAGAGAAATCGGTGAGAAATCAGATGATACGCACAGTTTCGTTCCGTTATCCGACGCATAAAATTACAACACGGCAGACGTTTTACTACAATATCGAATAGCACGGATGATTTATCAGCGACGTACGCATATCGACAAGTTATTGCCGGGCATTCGTAAATGTATGCTAATAACCGTTACCGAAATGCCTATCATTTCTTGGTGCATTACGTACGCGGGTCTACGTTGTCTATATTTTTCGGCCGACGCGTATTTTATAGACGATATTTTTTCGTGCGCGCGTTTCCCGGACGAGATTCGATATTACGTTCGCGAGGATGGCGGCCAGACTCTTATCGGGAAGGTGTACATTAGAACGATCGATATTTCAATTCGCGTGTAAGCGAACAAACATCGGTCAAAAACGATTTTTTTGAAGCACCTCAGGGAATTTAGCTCTTATGGCTACGCTCAAAGTTGAGTAAATGCCCGACGCATCGCGGGATTTTCATAAATTTATTGAATTACCATGAAAAGCACGACTAAGGATATTCGCAATATTAGCCGTACATCATATCTATTTGTCTTTAAATTAATATTAAATTTGTTTGATATTAATATTTATGCATGTATGTTTTTGATATCAGTTAGTTGCCTCAATATTTGAAAAAGTTAAATTTATGAAAAGCAAGACTCGATTCTGTGTGAATAGAGAGATCTACTTTTTTCGCGAAAAATAATTATAGAAACGACTTGCGCAAGTGTACTAATCTCTGTTAATTAAATTAACCATTTGCGATTAAAGTTTTCCAGAAAATTGGCGTAATCGAACTGTTCCGTTGCAACAAAGATTTCGCTTATGTAATTATCGACAGAATCCTTGAAACATTACGAAACGTTATTAGCTGCGGAGATAGCAAATCCGAGAAAATCGAAAGCTCAGAGCGTCTTTACTCGTTTGGCAAGTCTTTTATTTCGGCGAAGCAATCTGAAGGAAACGCGTGCTTTTCGTCAAATCGTGCGAAAAGATAAAACTCGCCGCAGTTTACTTCGATAACGAGTTGGATTGTTTCTTCCTTTGTGTAACTTTATTCGTCAGAAAAGTAACGACTTGGTATTTTTCTTTACACGTTCATCATTTATATTGAGCAAATTGATCTATTGCAAAAAGAATCATTAAAGAAATATGCTTCTTTTATTCAGTACGACTAATGCAACTGTCTATTCGAAGAAATTATTTATTATAAGATATATTTATATGTGTGTACTCATTTAAATTTACAATATTTTCAATAATTATAATGACTGTTATATAATTGTTCTAACAAATAATTCTTAGATATTATTTATTGTATAGAATTGTTTGTCTGAAGTATTTATTTTGATAATCGTACAAGTGTCTGTTAAGAACTTACTACTTTTTTAATTTCATAACATAAAATTATTAATATTATAAATATACGTGATACAAGAAAACTGCACAGAGCTATTTAAAGTTTGTGTGAGAGTAGAGCTTAGGCTGTCAGACGATTAGGTTTGTCATTCGCGCCACAGTTTTTGGCGTAATTATGAAACTCGTTATCAAAACTCATCATTCTCATCGACGAGGCGTTATATCTCAGCTAAAACGAGCCAAAGTTACGTGCGAGCGTTACGGATATCCCTGATAAAATACGCCTTGGGCTGTACGCGAGCTGCCCGAAATTATGACCGAGGAATATTATTTCACCCCATTTTCTCCTCTCTCGCGTGTCCCTCGCATGCTTGCTTCGAGTTATACGGGATACCTTGCAAGTATCGCACTATATTAGAAAGGATACGGTCATTTCTCCGTGGTGCTCTCTCTCTCTCTCTTTCTCTTTCCCTGTGATATTCCGCTGCATATTTAACCAACTATAGTATGGGAGAATTTAACGAATTTTACCGTTTTGCAACTCGTGCTGGATTCACGGCTTCCGGCAATAGCAATGTTTTGTGAATTTGGAAAACTGCTATGGCCGACCTTGTGTTTTTGCTGAAATGTCGCAACATTAATATATCTGCGACAGATTTATGAATAGCTTTTTGTAACGAAGCGTCGTAGAGAAGTTCGATCGAAACAAAGTTGTGCGAAACGTTATCAAAATATTAATAAATTTTGTTCGAATTAAAAAAATGCAATAAACATATTTAATATAATACTACAATTTTATCGTAAATCTTAGATTTATATCTAAACTAATATCATAGATGACAATTATCATTTAATTACATGACTATACTTTTCTTATTTTCTTGTAAAGTAATGAGTTTGCTTAACGCTTATATGTATAATTGCTGCTATCTCTCGTATGTATCACCTATAATGTAGATCTTTACACTATGATAACGCCGTCCACATTTTGCTCTCTAACGAGTGCAATAATCTTTAAATTAAAATTGTTGTAATTAAATTTTAATTATAAAAAGTACTGTTAGTTTGCGCGAAAAGGATCGCGTAGATTTTCACAACGATAAATTTTCGCGACAAATAGTGCCGTGTCTTATGGAACAGAAAAGATACATATATATATATATATTTATGGAAAAACTTGTTTACAGTGATATTTGTATTTGACAATGCTAATGAATCAAATAAACAATTATTACATTTCCAACAGTGTTTACTTTTTTATAACGAATATATTGAAAAAAAGCAAATACGTCAAAGTATCAAATAAAAGTTTCACACAGAAACAATAAAATATAGAATATTTTAAGAGAATCAAAAAATTTACACGATTCGATAAATGTTTTATAAATTCATTAATAATATATAATAAAAACAAAAAGATATCTTTTACAACCGCGAAAAAATGATAAATGATATATATATATATATATATATATATATATATATATATGTGTGTGTGAAATGTATTTCATTATTTAATTAAAAAGTTGAACTCGAACTTATTTTTCTATTGAGTAGATATAGTTGTTGCCTTATCTGTGAAAACCTGTGAGATTAACTTTCGGAAGATAAGAAAACGATACGACTAGTTTTCTCATCAAGATGCAGACCGGAAATATAGGAAAGAGAAAAAGCGAGAGAGAAAGATGCAGGCTAGTTTGTGAGATCTCATCGAGACATCGATGAGAAGCGTACGGTCGGCCGTCGAGAACTTTGAACGAGAGCTTTTTGTGAGCTTTCTACCGCGTTATACTTCCGCGCCGTGAAAGGAAAACGCCGCGAATAATTATTGGCAACTGGTAACTGCTAAAGTTCTAGGCGGTACAAGCTCGCCGATACGCTTGTATCCCGAGGACTTGCAGTCTGACGGCTTTACGGGCTTGAAGGGATGGCGGCATGCCCGTAATGTAAATTAATATAGCGTATTGTGTATGAAAATATTACGAGTAATATCTATGAAGAAAATCCGCGCTTGATATTTTGTAAAAATGACCAGAAATACATTTTAAGTATGTTTTCATACATCTCATGTTTTTTTCAATTGTGTAAAAATATGTAAAGCGTGAAAGCAAGATATATTAAGCTATTTAAACCAAATTATCAGAACATAATAAAATTACGCATGAAAATAATTTGTTTAGCAATATCTAGATATATAATACAAACTGATATTGATTTACACGCTACATGTGTATCGTAAATGTGACATTGCAACATATTATAAACCCCTGGTCGGCTGCGATACGGTTTTACGTGATATAATTTTTTCATTTTGTCAAATTACAAAGGATGCGCGCGCGCGCGCGCGCGATAAAATTAATTATCGTTTCGCCCTCTCGTCACACGGCCGTATTTTCCGCTCGTTCGGATAGCATTAAATTCATCTATTAACATTTAACTACGTTGCGGTTTCGAGGCGATAGTTGCGTAACAATTACTCTACGCAATGTGTTGCTGTGCAAATAATTTAATACTTTCCATTTTCAAGAGCAATGAAGATACCGCGAGCCGCAACGTTACACGAATCGTTCACCATGTGTAAATTGCAGATCACGAGTTGTGCGTCTGACAATGGACATTTGTAACTATCGATGTTGCTTTTACTATAACGTGCGATACAGTCGCGCGCGCCGGATCTGGAGCAAGGTATTCGTGCGAAGCACTAACACTCTGGAAGTTGCGCAATTTAAATTACTACAGCGTCGAGCTGTAGCACTGGCATGCAAGTAGTCACTCCTGGGAGCATTTACATACGAAATCTCGTTCGCTAAATATCCACGCCGCACTGCACCAATAATATTACGTTACTAAATACACTTCGTGCAACTTGTTTTTGGAACATCTCGATTATTCAACATGGACTACTACCATCGTTGAATTATACATTAAAATTTAACTGCCTTTCGATAATGTACAGGTTATTACTTTGATCATTTTACGTATTACCTTATGCATATTTAATACTGTCAAGTTTAAATATAATTTTCTGATAAAAGGAAAATAGTGCGTACTATTATTTTTATTATTTTTGGCATGGTAAATTATTGTGTGATAAAAATTATTTATTAAATTCGTCATTATATATATTTAAAAATTCTGACGAAAAGATAAAATTCTGACGTGTATTTGGTTGTGTCTCTTGAAAAACTCGATTTCTCACCAAGACGAATGGATCTTTTTCTCAGCAAAGAAATGTCTAGCGAACGACGAAACACTCATGTACGCTTGTCAGTGGTCGGGACGACCCACGTCGTTGCGACGCGCGCAGGAGCCACGAGCTTTATGAACGATGAGCTTATATGGGATGTAACACGTGCCGTCGACTAGTAATATATGAGCGGACGGGAAAAGGTCCGTCGTGCAGGCATTTTACATCGTCGAGCCGTCACACGGAAGCGTACACGTAAAGATACGAAAGTAAGATGAACAGTTTGGACGAGTATAGCTAAGCGCCACAGGTGCCTAATCCACAAATTCTAATATTTCATTCGAGCAAGCGACATGTGTCACAAATATAATCCTAAGCTACTCAAATCCACAACGCACTTAATCGTATTTAAATCAAATGTATTACGACATTTTAACACAACAATTATGACGTATAAATATAAATATAAAAATATAAATATAAATATCTCGCGAATATTTTGCGAATGACTGTTATCTTATTTTTGAAGAAATTATTCAGCCGTCACTTTGGTTTACGTGCAATCCGATCGCACACAGATCTACATGTGTATCACGTGAAACGGTGAATACATTAGGCGTGGGCGATGATGGGTGATATGGAAAATGAAGAGAACAGGCAGAAAGAAAAGACGAAAATGTCGCGTGACGTTAGACATCGGATGCGTCACACGCTGGAAATTGGGCCCCGAAGAAACAATCTATCATATCCACACACGCCTCCCAAGTCGGCGAGCGGCAAATGGATAGACGGGAAAGAAAAGAGGGAGAGACAGTGGCAATTGAGTTATGTCGATCGCGATATATCGTTCAACTTTGTTTCCCACATCCGGCGGCAACTCCAATCGTGAACGTGACGAATACCGGCGATATTTTCTGTTACATTATTACTACCATCCTCCTTTCAATGATCAAACGCGAGATCGATTACTTGTTGTACGGCGTTCAATCTTTCCATTTAGATTGTTACTTAAGAAATTTATCCCGAAATGGAAAAATAAAAATAATAAATGCGGAAATTTGGACTTCAAAATGGCTGATTATATTTTTTTATTATTAGAAATTAATAGATATTAATCCTTATTCCATGGAATTAACATTCTTATTCTTTATCAGCTTATTATACGCCGACCGTTTTCTACGATCGTTAAAGTTAAGCTAGCTATTAATTTGGCGAAAATCGGACTGCAAAGTTTTACGATCGGTTACATTCCGTGCTACCGCGTTTCTCCGATTATGAATCGGTAGACATTTCATGCGTCCAATTATAATCTCCGTCGATGTGGCCCAACGCCGAGGGCTCTAATGACATTGGTTCCACCGACACGGTCGCGGACCCGGAAGTGGAACGAAGGGCTCGGCTTTGTCAGCTGCAAAATTTACCGCCTGTCCCACGGGTAAATCTGGAACCGACATTATCGAAAGCACGGTTACCGGATTAGCTTCTTGGCAAAATTATATGCGTCCTCTCCTGCTATTCTCCTCACACCACTTTTCGCTAATCCGTGGATGTTCGCGTTACGAAAGCTATGCCAAGCTCGTATCGAAAATGATTTTCTTCTTAAACTATAAAATATTTGTTATTTTGAAAAAAAGAAGAATGCAAGTTTGGAACAAAATTTCTTGTCTTCTAGAGCAGACTAAACCTCTTTAAAGAGGTAAAGAAATAAAATAAATAGAAAAATGTAAAATAAAATAAAAATATCAACAAATAATACAAAAAAATTATTTCAACATTAAAGAAATTCTAATGAAAATAAATCGAATGCAAAAGGATTAATGTCAACAATATTTCAAAAACTGTCTATATACGATGCAACTTTATAAAAACCTTGATGGAATAATATTGATACAGTCGACAAATTACAACGTGCCGATTCTATAAATGTTCCGCCGCGCTATTGAACCGCTGCGGTAACGCGAAATGTGGAAAAAGAGTTTCTCGCATCGTTCTCGTGAGCGAATCAAGAAGAAAAAGACAGGCTACAAGCCAGTCAATTCGATGGAATATCGGCTAAACGTTATTGCGGTTCATCGCATACGTCCACAACTGGGAAAACGCTCGGGAGATCGACCGCGGTTTTCCAAAAGAAAGAGAAATAATTTCTACATTTTACGCCTCCGCGGTTAACTCGACGAATCCATTAGCTAAATGTTAGCTTTCAATTAAATTTCGTGATTTCATTAAAACTGCCATTTCCGTGTCGCGGTTCTTTTACGTCCGCCTACCTTCCGCATTTAAGCAAACGGAATGACGCAAACGTAAACATTCAGTACGTCCGTGCGTTCTACAATTTTCACAGATATGGCGAAACTTATCGAATTGCATAACATTATATAAAACGTTTTTCGTTCAGATGAATTTGATATAAATTTCGTAACTTTAATAGATAACGTAAAAGTTATCAATTCAAGTTGCGCAGCCAGTAACTTTTACATCATCACTTAAAGTTTGCAGCCTAATATAACTGATGACTTTTATATCATCAATTAAAGTTACGAAACTAAACTCGTACCGATTAAACAATCCTAACATCGATTGAATTTGCCTAAACGAACAGAAATATAATAGCGTTTGAATTTTATCGATTTTGCTAATATGATCCGACAAACAAATCTCGAAAAGAGGCTCCTTTAGTCGTAAGAATTGACCAATAGTATTCAATTATTCTCCTCTAAAATTAACTGTGATTGCTTAACTCTTCCGACATTCGACTTACGACAGCTGTTGTAAAATCGGCTTTAAAGAAACCTAACCTGATATTCCTTTGAAAGGAATATCAATAAGAATTCACCGATAAAACAAGCTAAACAAGCTATGTATTATATATTTTACACAATTATGATCGTTCTATCTTAAAAAATTTAAAGTTGGCGCATATATCCCTAATGCGATTTAATGGTCAGTGCCGTGTATCCGTTGGCGCGAATTCTCCCATTGTTAGTGGTCGAGGCGCGAACCGCGTGTTCTCTCTCTATTATTTACGTAAATTGATTCGTACCACCGACTATTTCCGCATCACGTATTCGCGGCTATCGGCCAGCATTATAGGCGGCAAGAGTAAAGCCCATCGCGCGCCGTGCGATGAGAGCAATTTATTTTAATGGTCATTTTCGTAATGGGTCTTTGAACAGGGAGCATGAACATTTCTGAATAGGCCACGTATATACATCGTAACACGGCATACATATCCTCTGCTATTCCTATATCCCTCTGTTATGCACGTGGCCGCCGCGCCACGCGCAACGGCATAGTGAGAATGCATGGTAACTGTGCCATTCGCGAAAATGGCACCTGCTACCGGAAACAATACCCACCGCCTCTACACTTTTCCATTTTAGCAACCGCGCGAAAAAACTTTTCCATCCTTTTCCACTCTTCCTTCGTTTTTACGACCGGCATTGTAGTCTCGCCAGGGAATCCGCTACAATTGGCCGAGTCTTCCATTTATGACGCTCAAGGATCATTACCATGAAATTGTCATTAATTAAATCTATTCTGACAACGGTATTATATCACGCATTTTCGAGAAACACTTTTATAATGTAAGAACGACACTCGATCCTATCGCGTTTGCAATTAGTCATTTATTCGTTTATCTTGTACAAATATATATATATATATATATATATATATATATATGTTATGCGCGATAAATGATATTTTTCTCTCTGTCCGATCTCTATCTTTGGCGAGAAATTTGTTTTTTATCAGAATCACTTTTGCCACGAATGCGGAATAAACGAGGGAACCGGTACCGAGGGACGCCAGAAGTTAAATCGATTTCAAGTTCACGGAAAGGACGAAAGGATTCTCCGATTCGACTTCCGTTGCAGCAAAAGCAAACTTCAAAGTCGGAATCCGGCGTTCTCGCTCGGCAAGGCGGAAGATTACGGTAATGGATACGGCGGAGAGATCGCTGAGAGAGAAAACCAGGCGAAGCACGTACGAGCACATATCACGTTGGATCGTTCGACGTCATTCTCGATACACGAGCTCGGTCAAGGACGAAAGTCCCTCGAGAGGATTCGGATAAATATCCATACTATAGGACTCAAAAGAGAAAGAGAGAGAGAGAGAGAGAGAAAGAGAGAGAGAGAGTTAAACATACAAGATATTTTTAATCAATTTATACAATGATGTAAATTTTACGAGAGTTTACAAAAATATCTTTTCACTGCTCCCCGGTGACTCGTTTCTCATGCCGTTTCATTGTTTGCACATTCGTCATCTGTTTCTCTTTAAAAATCTTTTTAAAGTATTTAGCTTTATGTTGACAAACTTGAAAGAACTTGTGACCTGTATCAGACTGTATTCCTAGTAGGCGTACTCATGGATAAAATTGATGATTGATGAAATGAAGTTTCTTAAAGGCAAAATAACCAGAGTTGCAAATCAAAGTTTGCCAAAGATCAAAGAAGTTGTCGCAGAGAAATAATATTTTCTATACATATATAGAAGAATTATTTTCTACAAAATATAATTTCGATATAATATCTCCAGCAAAAGTACAAATGTAAAAATTTAATTTCAGGTAAAAAAGTGAAAAGAAATGAAAGAGCAAAGAAGAAAATCATTTCTGACCGTACCAAGTATTATAGCTTAAAAATGACTTTACCACTTCCAATTTTATTTTAACGGATATAATAATTTTTCACGAATTGTCGACGCTTCGAATCGCTTCCGGATGATGAAGAGCCGAGTGTTCGGGATTTAGGAAGAAGTAATAACAAACGGAAACTACAACCCTCGGAAGCCTGATAGATTTTATTCCGGCGCGTATGCAAATTGACAAATTGAATTTCACCTCACGCCCCGTTCCCAAATAAAAGAGAGCGATACGAGCCGATATATGGCCCACAAAAAACCGAATGAAAAGCGGATATGCCCGCGATTTCATGCTGCTGTGCGATTCCGATTTCAGAACATTAATCAGTATCCTTCGATCCGGAATTTCCAATAAACGGCACCCAAGTATCAAGTGATTATTTACGAGACGCTACGAATATGCGATAATTATTTCGATTTCATCTTTTTAGCTTCGAGAATACATTATTTTTCTTCAAAGTCTTTTTGAAAGAATTTAATGTAATTAATACACTATATTTTCTGTACATCGTGTTACAATGTGATTAAATTTTCTCTAAAAATAACTTAAACAGAGAGTTTTGGCATACATTCCAAACATAACAAATTTCGCCCCCAAAGGATAAGAATAATATAATTACAATATATTTTTATATCTCTATTAGAACATGATACAGATTTGGCAAACGTTCAAGACATTGCAAGCTCCGCTGAAAAAGATCACGGCGTCTAGAATTCAAAGTATGTATAAATTGGAGCCGCAGAGGGATTTTTGGAGTCCGCACGAGTCCGTCGATGCGAAGAATGAATAGGAGAATCGAGATATCGCAGTCGTCCTACGTACGGCGAGCTGCCAAATCCCTTCTTGGACGACAAACAACCGGAAATGTAGCCATAACAATACGGATATGCGCCGGTGCAACCGCATGCGCGCGGTGCGAGCTCTTTCGCGTATCGTACGCACTACGGACGCGACGCAGATTTCCTCGGCTATAACGCAAAATACGAGAACCGCGCTCGTAAACGTGCGACTTCCCTCCCTCTCTCTCTCTCTCTCTCTCTCTCTCTCTCTCTCTTCTGTTTCGTTTCCGTCTCGCTCGGAAAATCGAAGCCGACCCGTAGCGCATCGCGGTCCATACGAACTTTACTAAATGGAGAGTGCACCGAAAGGATTATCCAGCGCCGCGCGCGCGTTTCGGATGTCGAGGACCGGAATCGATCGAGTTCGTTTACGGCGTGGACCATTGGGGTTACAAATCAAAGAGTTGGACCAAGCTCCATCGAAAAATGCGAATTGCGACGATGGAACGCATATTGTTGTACGCCGATAGCTACGTAGATATTTTAGTGCGAAAAATCGCGCGCGTCTATGTGGAGGAGCTCTCCACCGATGTGTGTGTTTTTTAAAACAAATGCCCGGGGAGTTAAAAAATATTTGAATCCAACATCCCAATGTGGGTGGATGCTACATTGAATCGTAGGACGTTATTCACGAAAAACCTTTCATCTGCACGTGCTTATGACGCGAAAATAATACCCTGATATTTTCCCCCTGGAGAAAAATATATTTTAAACTGGCCTGAGATTATATACGAATATAAATTTGAGTATAAATTCATAAATCAATAAACATACATATACACACACACACACACACACACACACACACACACACACACACACACACATATATATATATATATATATATATATTAATTTATCAACTTGTTCAATTAATATCAATTAAAAAATAAAGATCATTCAACTCATAATTTAGGAAAGCTTGCATTTTCCAGCGAGCGATCCATCCAGTAAGCAAGCAAAAGTGCGAGATTTGCGACTGACATGAGAATCAACAGGAATTTTCTTTGTTCGCCGTTTTCCAAAGCACAAATGACAGAGGCGTGAAAATGCTTACGACAGGCGGGACGGTTGGACGATCTCGCTTTGTGCATTTGACGCAGCTGCATATTTGCAGTAACAGCAGCAGCAGCCGACAGTTGCTCGTCACTGGAAAATTTACGGCGACTTCTTCCTCGTCGCGTCATTTCCGCGGTCTTTCGTTTCGCTATGTCTACGATTTCATCATATCATCGTAACACGCGTTTTAATCGTCGAGCTATATAATAATAAAGCATGAATTTAAATATATAAACGTTAAAAGTTTTACAGGATACTTCTTACTAATAAAAAAAATAATTAAGATTTTTAACGTAAATACATATATCGCCTTACAATAAATAAGTTGCTGAAGAAAAACAATAGTTCGCTTAATACGTATGTGTGCTGTATATAGAAGCTTATAAAATGTAAATAATCAAAGTATTTATTATAGTGTTACAGATATAAAAATATGTGTTATACGAATTTATCACGTTACGTAACGAGCGCGAATAAACATTGTCTGACCTTTAAAAGCTGAAATTTATTCGCTAAAAAAGAATAACATTTTGATGGAAGATCTCTTTTCTCCATCGTCACAGGTTATCTTAACGTGTCAATTACGCCAGTAGTAGTGATGTGCTATAAAACGAGAACATGCTTGATAGCACATCGATACATCGTTATGAAGATAAATATTTGATAGCACTTATGCGAAGGAGACAAAGACGAGGCAGAATGGATAGAATGATGGAAATGATAAGGGCCAATTACAAGCAATATATGAATAAGCTACAATGAATACAGGAGATATATTTAATATTTCATATATATATCGATTTGTGCCAAATATACTATATAACAGACGATTTACTTCTTTTTCTAATAAAATATCTAGGCTTATGTTCACTTATACAAATAAATAAATTATAGAATTTTATGTAAAAAAATATATGTATGTTGAAATAAATAATAAAAATTATAATAATACTTTAATTATAACTTATCAATTTTTTCCCAAGTTATTTTCGCTATTGCAGGAAAAAAAACAGAAAATAAAATTATTTTTTAAATTCTCATACAGAATTCACTTCTCGAGCTAATTACAATTAATTTGAACACATATTACCTCTTTAAAACTAACAGGACCACATCGGCAGAATCACAAATTGGATCTATTGGAATATTTAGTACTAATTTGTACCAATAAAGATAATTTTGTATTCTGTGCTATTTCGAAAAAAAAAAAAACCATGGCGTTACCAACAACTTCCTGTTAAGCTGACAAGATTAAACCAAAACAAAACGAAAAAAGAAAAACAAAACCAGAAATCGAAAGAGCTGAATTTAAATTCATTTGTAAAAAAATGAGTACTAAATATTCCAATAGGTTTGATTTTATCGATATGGTTCTGCTAGTTTCAAAAAGGTACTTACATTAACAATTTAAAAAAATTAATATTAAAGAAAATATAATTTTAGTATAAATACAAAGTGTTTCGTCTTTTAATGATTTACGCACGAAAATATTTCTATTTATCGGTAGTTAAACGATAAAAATATTTTAATACTAACATTAGTTTTAATATATTAATGTTCAGAAACGTTGCAACAACTACAATAACGAATGCACGCGAAAGAAAACGATCGATGATCGGGAATGACGTGGTTATAAATATAGGAAGAAATAGGGAAAAGGATTTTTGATCCAGTCTACGTTGCTTCGGGGGTTGCAGGTGGCAGAGTAAACGAGGAGGGATTGCCGTAATTACGCGATTCTCGGGGGACCGCCGGGGGAGGAAAATTTGCAGGCACAATCGAGCAACCAGGGATAAAGTTACGCAAGACGAGGTGCGACAGTGTGCGTACGCGTGTATACACGCGTGCATGCGATTCCGAATGGAATTTTTAATCGATTCCGCCCTTTTTTTTTCACTAGCGACTCACTGCCGTTTTTGCTTCAGTCATGCGAACCACACGAATCTGTCTCTTCGATTAATTGTACGGATCGATGTCTATCCGAATCCGATCAATGACAATCGCCTGGTGCAATTTATGAGCTTGAATAATCGCAATTCTAAATAATTTTTATTTCTTATTCTCGATTCGATCTTTACGTTAGATTTTAGATGCTCGATTGATTGATATACCTATTCTTTACGCAGCGGAATATGTATATGCAAATGTCATTTTGCAAGCTGATGTGATTCGGCTGCAATTTATCTGACATTATTTAATGTCATTTTGAGTGACGAAGTTTAAAAAAACTTGACATTGAGCTTTATTCTTATAATTAATTTAATATTTGATTCTAGTTTCTTTCACCCTTTGCTATCTCAAAGAATAATAATAATTTGATAAAAATATTGTGTTGATGCATCAAATACGAAATATAATTTATACATTATATCAGAATCTCGCGATAATAAAGTATATAATAATAATAATAATAATAATGTTTTTCGCCCTAATAACTTTCTCTTAACACAGGCGAGTAATTTTCCTTAACCCAGAAGCAAAAGGCGTTGAGTTCCTCGCAAGGTGATCTTAGCGAGATAATTTCCCCAGAGGCAGCATCACTTTTGTAGGCTTCCTGTTATCTTTTCCGGAATAAACTTGGTAACGCGTTAAGCAGCCGTTACATCGTAATCATAATGTCACGTTCGCGTTATAATCGCCGCTGCTTTGCCGCACGTCGTTTCATCCAAATTTAGAACACGTTATCGCGCACACGGTTCCGTGACGACATTCGATTTTCACGAAAACTATATATCATACGTTACTAGGATAATTCGCGTTTTTGCGTTGCACCTTGAATACAAGCGATTTAACGGGTAGGATGAGTTTTATTTGTCGCGAAAAAACGGGGATACGAGTGCGTCGTCTAGGCTGATAGCAAAGTGACATAAAGCGAACGCGCGATGCACCAACGCTGCTCACTTCGAGTTGTAAACAATGTGCGATATGCAGTGCGATTCGCTGTTTACCGCTGGGTGCACCCCTTTTGCAACGATAATTCATCGCGCGAACATTTATACGCGTCGCGGTATGCGGCGTTCCGTTACTCTTCGCATGCTACGTATAGGTGTATACTACAACGCTATCGCACGACCATGTTTTACACCGTTTTTACACGAGTCGAAAAATGCATTTTACCGATATATATGCCGATATAGGTGTCGTTTTGTTGCGTAGGGATTGGCGCAGCATCGCATGCCTTTCTTCATTTTTTTAAGATGATTATTTTGAAATATGCACAATATTTTTTTATACATTTTACAATAGAAAGAATTTAATAAAATTTCATAAATACTATATGGTTTCAATTCTCTGAAAAATGTTAGATATTATACTGACAATGAATGAAACTGTCGAATCAAATATATGATGAGTTAAATATCTACTGATTAGAGCACGCAAGTGGAATATGCCGTTCTATTCCAGACGCAGCGTAAAGATGATGACATATTTTGGTTTACTTCAAATCTTGTTTCAGCACACTGTAGATTGCGAGGTAAAACGTTTTCGCGACTTCAATTTAACATAAGTTACCTAACGTATGCACTTTAACATACGTATTTTTGGTCGCTCTAATTGATAGATAAATTTTGCACGTCGGGAAGGAATTTAACCGCATCTCCCGCATCTCCCGCAAACGGTTCTCGATCTTCGTGAAATCTGCTCGCCGCAGTATGTGTATGCAACCCCACGACACTCTATTGCTGCATATAATTTAGTGCACGCCACTGGTACGCAGAATGACAAGAAAAAAAGGGAACGGCGTCGTTACACGTGTCGCATGCGTTACCCGATGGCGCGCAGATACATAGCTTGTAAACAATGTTCGCGGCATGACTGGTACGGCTATGCAACGGCCGTCGCTGCAACCGGATACATCCGTTTTTCGCAACACAATGATTCATTGCCCGACCGTTTTAAATGCGAACGCGGCGCCCGTCATGGACGATGCTAGAATTTTTCGGGCGTCGCGTCGGGCATCCTTTTCCCACGAGAACATGGCTATCGAAAAGCGAGAATATGAGCAGTGTAGAAACCATGAAGCAATAGGAAGTAAAATTTCAGTATCAAAACATTCTAGAGAAAAATCGTAAATGAAATGGCAACAATCGGATTAACTTGCCGTTATTATTATTATTATATTATATATTGTATATACGTTATTATCGCAAAATCCTGTATGTAATGTATAAATCTTATTTTGTATTTGATGCTTCGACAAAATATTTTTATCAAACCACTATTATCTGGAATAGCAAGGGGTGGAAGAAATTGAAATCAACTATTAAATTAATTGTGAAAATAAAACTAGAGTTTTTTTCAACTTTGTTCTCAAAATCTCAAATTAAATAATATCAGATAAATATTGCAGGTGAATTACATCAAACAAAATGACATTTGCATATACATATTCTACTGAGGATAAAGAATATTAATCAGTCGACCATCTCAAATCGAACATAAGAATCGAATCGAGAGTAAGAAATGAAAATCGATTCAGAGAGTTGCGATTATTCATTGGCCAAATAATTATAGACTCTGAAAGTTCCACGTTCAAAATCATCTTCGAGTAAAGAAAGCTTTAAAGATTACACTCGAAGAGGAAAAAAATAAAAAGAGACTGCGAAAAAATGCAACAACGTCAATGCAATGTCGATTACAATATTCTAATGAATTAGCCAAACATATGATATAAAAAAATACTAATATATATATAATATAAGATACAGATATCTTTCGTGCGCAATGATAATTTTCTACATTTTATTTTCAAAACGGAATAATTAATTTATTATAATTTTCGTATCGTGCATTGGATTTTTAATTAGAGTCTAACTTGTTTCAGTGAGTATATTTTGCTATTTACAGACTTTATGTATTTATTTTACTTGATTTTACTAACAATAACTGCACCATAAGATACATGATAATTTATAATAAATTAGAAAGTGTGTTTCAAAACACGTTAAATCATTCAAAAACACAGTCGTAATTAATTAAATATAAAGTATTTCTTGATTGCATTTATGACAACGAGCGCAGTTTCTACTATCAATTTCGATCTAAATTGTATTGTGATATTATATTAAATCTGCAACCGACAGCACAATGACGTTTTGTATTCTACCTCAAAATTAGTAATTATTATTTGTGTCGTACTACTAATAATGACCATCGCACGCGTAATAAACAATGAGCGCTCTTCCTATTTAATATCTAATTGCAAAATCGTGGAAATACGAGAAGTTAGAGTTACACAAAACTAAATTGAACACTGAACGCGTACGGAACAAGCACGAATGAAATAGCTATGTAATCTACTATAGCAGCGGCTCTATTATGCCGATAAATGTAATGCCAGTATGTATAAACAGCAAGTACTACATCGACGGTCAGTTCATTTTGTGCTTTCGTTAACAAATAGAATTAGGTTTGAACGCCGAATGCATTGATGGTTGAATTTTCCCGTGCCTAGAGATTCAGCATGTATGCTAAATAATATAGGGTGTAGAAAGCTTGGTTACTTATACAAATAATGTACAAAATAGTTTCCATATTTCGAAACCTAATTCCAAAATTTAAACATTATCAAGTTTTAAATAAAAAATAATACGATTGAAAATTACGTATTTAACCGTAGGATTAAAAAAAAAAAAAAAACAACAATTTTATTCTTCAATTAGCTTCCATTTTATGCAACAAGACGCATGATTAACTACAAAGATACTGCAAAGATATAATTTTAAAAATTAAGAAATGAGAAATATTACATTCAATGAAATCAATCACGCTAAAAAAAATCGAAGAAAATCAAACGCTTCAGCAACATCCTATATACATAAACTGTCAGAAATGAATATAACAGTTATACGAGAGATGTGCGTAGAACACTCTACCGGGGGTTACAACTATTTGTTTTCATTAAAAGTTATTACTGGCCATGTAAATACTTCAATGCACACGGCGGTAACCTTTTAAAACTGACCGGTATACAGCACCATTATACGCAGAATAATTTTTTCCTCTTTTTTTTTGCTGTGCGCAGTACATTTGCTCGGAATAATGTTCTCACTGGAAAATTATTCTCCCAATACAACCTGCGCGTTTCCATGATTTTCCGAATTACAATCATTACAGAAACATAGTGGTACAACTTTGCGAAATATTCTGCCAAATAATGGTATATTATAACCGCGAACGCTAACGTATCTCTTTTTCTATAATACTCCCTCTTTTACCTAACACTCAAATTACACAAATTAAAAATTTTAACTTTCATAAAGATAGAATTATCTTTGCTTTTCAAATTATTTTTTGCGATATTAGCAATTAATCAACAATGCGATTAATCAGTGAATTTATGTCTTAATCCTTTCCGATTGTAAAAAATTTATTATGTATATAAAATAAATTAGAAATGACTTATAGTTTATCTAGAGTAACAAAAAGCAATAAAATATAATATTATAATTATAATCGAAAAAAGTATAAGCAAGATTATTAGTTCTGATTATTACCAACAATTATCGACTAATTGCATGAAATTTTTTCAATAGCAGTGAGCATACGAGAAAAAACAATAAGTTAGCGCGAGTAAAAAAAGCGCCTTCCATAACGGGTGAATAAAAAAAACTATAGATTTCGATAAAACGTAGATATAACACATAGATATATCGTAACCGCCTGTTGCGTTCGCGTAGATTGATGAAAAACGTAATTGTCGAAACTGTCGATAACTTTTACGTGTATATCTTTTCTATTCTAGAACAAGAAAGTCAATAAATAAGTAAAATAAGACCTTCTTTTAATTATATTCGATAAAATTTAACAAAATCGACATAAAGGTTTTATTTAAATAGACAGCTAAACGCATTTTAAAAACTTTATACTCGAATAATAATTATAACATGGATATAAAATTGTGAATGATATTTTCTTTTCAATCATATGATAAGAATGATTACATGCGCTCTATCTCAAAGCGTTTCTAAAATAAATCGTGGCGACTTTGTATTAACGCTTTAGATTGCATATAATAAAACGGATTGCCTTTTATAGATACGCTTTCGTCGACGAGAACTTTTCTCTTATTTCAGGCGTAATTACGAACTGCGCCGTGAAAAAAAAAGGAGAAAACTGAAGAGGAAATGCAAGTAGAACGAGGATGAAGAGGTAGAAATGGCGCAGAGAATACGTGACGCACGAGGTCGCGCGTCGGTCACGACCTACTACCATCGTTTTTCCGAAAAAAGACTTTTGATCGTGAATTTTTCTCTCTACGCACATTCTCTAGTTAAAAATAAAAAAGCATTTTACGAGAAGAATAACTTCGTATTTTATCATACGTTTTATCAAGTTAACAATGCGATAATAATTCAATGAAAGATTTGCATTGTACTAACTATGAACAATACTAAATTATTATTCTAATTTTTTTTTAATTGGCAGTTCGAAAATACCATTCTAATTAACAGTTATAATAACATAATAAATAAAAAGAAACAGTTAAAACGAACAGAAATATAGAAGATAAATATAAATAAAATTTACAAAACTACGATAAAATAAATAAAAAAATATATGATAATACAAATGTAAACAAGTATGACATACTCCAAACAAATAATAATTATAAATTAACAATTTTATCTATGCAAGATAGATAATAAAAAATTCAAAAAAAAAAAAAAAAAAAAAAAGAAGAAAAGAAATTCAGATCGAACAAAGCTGATCCGTTGCGGATAGGCAGAGAATTTCAAATTATTTACGACTGAATAATAACGAGTGATTCATGAGTGCGATTATTTACGGCTGAAACGGTCAATGATTTATGCAAGCGGCGATAGTTGCGGCAAATCACAGACCATAGTCCCAACTATCCGCGGCAAATGGATGCACTCGCTTGATAAACGCCTCGCAACCAAGCGCAGCTGCATCCCAACCCTCAGCCTTTAGCTACACCCGCACTTTCGCCCTCGGGCGCGGTTATCTGCGCGCGCGATGATTAAACAGTGCTGAGGGGGCGGTCTTCCCTTAAGAAGGAAAAATTACGGGGAACATGCAACAGAGAAGGAACAAGGGAGATAGGTTTACGCGAGGCCGCATCTGCAGCGGTGCAATGACACTTGCAGTCGCGCGACTATAGAAACGACATTTGTATTTACCCGTAAATAAGATATATGAGAAAAAAACGTGCGAGTATTTTTTTTTTTTTACATATTACATACTTTACCAAGTTCACACACTCGTTGAAAGAGATTCGTTTCGTACAACTATTTCTCTCTCTTTTTTTCTCTGACAATGAGTGAGATACCTATCGATTAATGTCGTAGCTAACGAAGAGCGACATGCAGAGCACGGCAAAAAAATATCGAGTGCATATAAAACAAGAATTAATACTAAAGCAAATGTTGTATTAATGATATTCTTTTAGCATTGCGCGAATTATTTTCTCTTTCTTTTATTTCAATAAAAAAATGAAGCAAAATTAACAATGTACGTACAAAAAAAATATTAGTTGAGTCTTTAATAGTTCTCTGAACTTTTCGGATTTGCATTAGCAATTAATCCATCTCAAACATTTTTAGTATTACAACATTTATTTTCGAAAATCCTATGTAATCTCTTACATTCATTCATGCTTAAGTTATTATTAAGAGTGGCCCATTTACGATAAACATTCGTCAACGATTTAAACGCTGGAAAGCTGTCTTCAGTATTACCCTGTACGGAAGATTGTAATCCATTTAACATAACGGGCAAGATCGTTGGATTAGCGAAGGGGAATATTAACAGTGGGTTCGACGATCGTCCTTCCGAAGGGAGCTAACGACTTCGGGGACCTCGAGGAAGACGCAGTTCTTCGATAAGCCGGCGCGTTTAAATTTCCATCGATCGGCCATGGAGAAGGACGAGGGTTAAGAGGAATTTCATCCAAGTTCAATGGGAAAATACAGAAGCCAAGAAGTCCGCAGAAGTTGGTGGACAAGTCGACGAGAAAGGGAGAGAGAGGTCGCATATCACGTCGAAGCCGGCAAAACTCGGGGCCCGGAAACTCGGACGGAGATGAGCATGGCGCCATACGCGACCTGCCTTTGCGCGAATAAATTCCTCGTACGTGTCCCGAATCGCGGCGTAGGGATTCGCCGTGTTTCCGGTCCGTGTGCGAAAGGTGACGGGATCGGACGGGGTCGGCGGAGAACGAATTTCATGCAGCAGCGTCGGAGCGGCAAGGAAAAGGGAGGGGAGAAGGACCCGTTCGCTCTTCTCGAGCCTTTCTTGTCGCATATACGAGTGTGTGCCAGGTCGTTCCCTACCACGTCCGACATCCATGAGGAATATTGCAATCACGTGCTGGAGAAGAAGGAGAATGAGGAAGAGAAGAAGAAGAAGAAGAAGAAGAAGAAGAAGAAGAAGGAGGAGGAGAAGGGTGCAAACTTCGGACATAAAGCGCCATTATGCGCCGCGATATCTCGGCTTTTTGAGAAACGTTCGTCGTGGGAGTCGGTTGTATGTATGAGGAATATAATATGTATGAGCGAGAGAATTTTAAGTGGCTGTATCGATATTTTGTACGACTAATGTAGGTCTGTGATTTGTGCGAAAAAAATGAATATTTAATATCTAAATTCACATCTATATATTACTAAGTACATTTTAACAAAAATATTTTTCGTTCTTTAAAAAGCAAAAAATGAAATTTCTATCTATTCTCAAAGTTTTATCAACTATTAAAAGTAACATCTTTTCTTTGAGACATTCTGTATACCTTAATTCTCGATAACTAATAATAAATATAGTTGAGAAATAGCGTTTGATATATAAAGTATACCTCATCTAGCACGGTTTTCGCAATTCTGCACAAGAGTTATCATTGCAAACACCGACTCGACGAAACTATTGAAAAGGATCGCTTGTCGTTGATTCGCTGCGGCTTCTCCGTATTTCTCCTGTATTTCTTATTTCTCTCACACATCCGCACCGAATAAAACTATCCTCATACCTCGCCAAAGTAAATAGAGCGTATTTCTTCTGGAAATGACAGGAAATTCAATAATCTTCGCAACGAGTGGCGAGGCGGCGGAGCGCAGAGTACGACGACGGCAGAACGAGGAGGTCCTCGGAGAAGCGGGACAAGACGGAGGAAGGAAAGAGGTACCCGAGGGAGGAAAAACGAGCGAAAACGGAGACTGAGGTTACGCGTACTACGAGACTGCGATCGTACGACCTGCGTCTGAAGGATACATTCCTAGAAAGAAGTGGAACACGATGCCTCCTACGTTTTCCGCAATCGCCAGCTTATAAAACGCTTAACGTCAAACGTCAACCGTAAACAGAGAATATAAAACGCGCGCGCACGCCAATTGTCAGATATTATATTTGCCGTGCTTTTTTCGAACAAAGTGTTTCGGTGCATCTTGTATCTCGAAGAGCACATGATAACAATAAGCGCATAAAGACATGTTTGGCGAAATTATAAAAAAATTATTTAAAGAGAATAGAAAAAAGTTTATGAAATGAATTCTTAACAAGTTACATTTCTCTTCAAATATCTTTTATCTCTTCGCAAGGGAATATACTATTGTGCATTCACAAGTAATACGAGTCGTATTTAGATAATTCTAAAATTACAGATAAAACGTATCTTCTATATCACGATACTTTTTGTCTCAACCGTATACATGTCAGATATGTATTACATATCATAAAACCAAATATGAATAAAACGATATTTTAAAAAAATAGCGTTTAGCATTATGTTTAAAAATTAAAAAATGCCGTATTTTTGAACTCTTTGAAGTACAAATGAAATGAAAAGAGATACAAACGGGATAGAACGCAAATCTGACTATCAAACAAATTATTAAAAAATTGAAAAAGAATTTATTTTAGCTTTATTCAACAAAAATTATTATAGCCAGACTTGGACGAAGGCGATAAATAGCATGTTTAAAAAAACATCAGATGCTAGAAAGATCGTAGTTTCTCAAAAGAAAAGGGACTCTGGGACATGGGACGAGAAAAGAGATTTTCCTTTTTCTCGAGGCTATTCTAAATAGAAAGACTATCGAGGATAGAACGAATACGTCACCACGGATAAGGAGATGGTGGACCCGTCTCGTCGATTGAATATTTTTACACATGTATGAGATTTTTATTCTTGCGATGCGATTGGTCGAATCGTGAGAATAAAAATTTATTTCGCTTTACGCTCCCGCGTCTTATTCTTCCGCGATGCGACATGAGAAAAAATTCCTGACCTTTTGACTGTAAAAGACACGAATGCACCACTTGATTCTGAAAATAAATCCTGGGCGATTTACATTTCACGAAAGAGGACGATCATCGAGAATATTTCTTCAATATTATCAAATATCACGCGATATAGAATTGGCTTCTATTTCGTGACCTCTGATTGCACATTTGCTTCTCGCTTCATTCGCAATTGGTTTTATAATATATAACACATATGTGATAGAAGAAAAATTATATAGGATTAAATAAAAAATGGCCAACAGGATTCGATAGAGTAGAATTTGTATCCGTTTGTATCTCTCTTTTCATTTCGTTCGTACGTCAAAGGGTTCGAAAGTAAGGAATTTTTCAATTATTAAACATGATGCTAAAACGGCAACGCCGCTATTTTTTAAGATGTCGCAATCGGCCGTATCGTAATATCTTAAAAAATAGCGGAGATACCGTTTTTATTTTAGCGTTATGTTTAAAAATTAAATAACGCCATACTTTTGTATCCTTTGAAGTACAAATAAAATAAAATACGGTACAAACGGACTATTATTAATTTTTTTTAAGTCGAAAGTTTTACATCGGTTTTAACACAAGCCATATGTAATTGCATTTGCATCAATCTTATCTGAATAAATAAAATTATTAATTCTTTTATTTTATTTTCAAAGTTTATAATATATTATTGTAATATATAAGCGAATTCTTTAGTCGAGCCAGAAATGCGTAAGAAAATCAATAACAACGAAACGCTGAAAAATGTACGGCACAATTTAGAGATACAGATTTGCGCATCGATGAAAATTTCACGATCTCGTTAGTCCGTATGAAAGCTAGAAAAAATCTCGGTCCAGAGCAGAAATGATATATAACACACACGCTCAGCTTTTTCATCCGAATCCTCGATCTCTTCGGAATCACCTGTCTGCAAATTTACATGCATGGACGAGAACGGATATATCTCCGGGAATCGTTTGATGCGCACCCGTATAAATTGATGTTGAGGTGTTGGCCAGTCATTCGAAATTCAACCTATCGCGCCTTAAAAAACATTTTCTTAAAAAGAACTCTACAAAATGAGAACAGAATATAGAAATACTGAAACGGTATTAGAAATTCTAATTGAAAAATGCACACTTGAAATAATATAAAATTAAACGGTTGTTGTAGCGATACATTAATCGTAACGATCGTCTAATTTCTTTTGATTTGAAGGAATTCTCTTTTCTCGAAGAAATTGTCGTTGTCCGCGAGCTGAAATTACTGCACAGAATTTAACCCTCACCTACGCAACATCGACAACAAGTCAGAGTAATCGATATTTACGAGAGAAATTGGTTCAATTTTCGGAAATGTGGAATTTCTTCTACCTACACATATAAAAGCGTACTTACAGTATCAAAAATTAATTCACGAAGATTGTCCAGAAGAGCATCGAATTACTAAGAGAAGGACAAAAAAAGACGACTTGATAATCACACTGGCAAAGGGAATTGGACTTCTTTATATCTTCTGTAATCTTTCTCTTGTTTGCAATATATTACGTTATAATTATAAACGTTAAAAACACATAATCACCTCTGTCTTCTCTTCTGACCATTCGACAAACCACTGAGCGTAATAGAAACCTCCCCAAAAATATGTACACATTTTAAATTGTCGCAAATTACGAAGAAAAAGATTTGAGAAGGTGACTTTAATATTTTATGTCCCTCTATAAATTGCGTCATAATTAACCACTTAAATGCGGTTAAAAATCCAGGTAATTGCGAAAAAAATGCATGGCATAATTTAGCAAACTGCTCAAGATTTATACGAATCCGTTAACGCTTGGATAATATTCGGTAATTTCCAATGTCACGACGAGATGTAAGTGCTTAAAAGCGCTTAATTAAGGTTAACAGTAAAATACGTGTCGCATGCTCTAGCAATTTTTTTTCGAGAAATACGGTTGAAGATGACGGTTTAACGAGCAACCGCGTTCGCGAAGAATAATAAATTAACGTCTATGTTACGATACCATGATTCTGTTAAGAATTCTGACTTATTAAAAACAAAAGAAAGAATTCTTGATAATTTTTAAAAATAATTCTAGCCGTTATAACAATGAAAGTAGTCTTCGAAAAATAGAGATGTAAAGAATTTTTGATACATCAAGATTAAGCAGTTCTTTGAGCGTGTTCTTTTGAATAGTTACATAATTTCTGATTTTTTTTTAAACAGTTCTCTGGTTTTTAGTTCAAAAATACTTATACTTTTTTTTAAATATCAAATATTTTAAAAATCATGAATTCTACAAAAATGTTAATATTCTAAATTACATTCGATAATATAAATATAATCGTGAAAGCCAAAAGAAATTCATAACTTTAACATTTTCAATTAGAACTCGTGATTTCCAAAATATCTTTGATATGCAAAGTTTTTAAATTAACTTTAATTAAAAATCTTGAGGTGTCAAAAATCATAAAACTGACACATTTATTTTTCGAAATCTTATTTTATAATTATAATAAACATATTTTATAATTTTAAAAATTATTAATGATTTCTTTTCTGAATAACTCAAAACACTTAATAAAACTATGATATCATAACATAAGGGTGCCAACTTTACATACCCAAAAATGATAACATTGCGATAATATTACGATTGAGTATTATAAACTCTTGAAATTAACCGATATAAGTATGATCTAAATAGGAGTATATTGGATTTCATCGACTTGCGCATATTCCTCGAGTTAGAATGAGATGAAATTTCTTTTTCAATTCCTTTTTCAAAAGTATAAGAAATTGCCATTTTACACTCAAATTTCAAATTTGAATAACTAATCAAAAATGTTCAAATTTCAAAAAATTTCCATAAAATCAGAAAACATTTTTCCTAACTTATATTTTTCGAAAAGTAATATTCAGAGTTAAACTTTGATTGACTCTGAGATTTATCGATGAATCTTGAAAGGGAAAAAAAGAGCGATAGTAGTCTGAGACACTTGATATTATATAAAAATATAAGTTCGTAAAAATTTTGTACAAACTATTTGTCGTTTCATATCTCCAAGTTTAAAATATAATATCTTATTGCTGTAAGATATCAAGTCGTTGTCTTTCGATCTTTGAGAATTCGCGTGCCTCTCACGAAATTGTTCGAATTCAAGTTTTCCGTATCGGCGGCCATCCGTAAAAAGATCCGACGAAGTAGAATTACTTGGAAAGAGAAGGAACATGAATGCTCCGGTTGAATGGAAAATGGCAACTACAAGGAAGGTCTAAAAGTTTCAAGCTTCGAGAAACCGGATGGGGAAAGATTGCAAGTTTAAGCATCGACATAAACGATTCGGTTTCTTGCTTTCCGCGCTCGAGAAACGATCCGACCTGAATAGTCACCTGTGCCGCTTAGAAGGAAGCAATAACCGTTTGATTCTGGGCGTTTCTGAAGTCGAGCTCTCAATTGCTAGACTCTCTATTCGTAAGAACAGATAAAATCAGGAAGCTCCCTACATAGTGGCAAAGATATCATTCCGAGATTCACGGCTCACTTCCTTTTATCGACTTATTCAGTCTACTTAGTTTTATATACATATAGTCATTTTATCTAATTCATTCGTTAAACCTTAAACCTATTTGAGATTAGAGACTATCCCGGGTATATCTCGATGACAATCGATTAGCTCTTTAAAATTGTAAAAACTGAGAAATAGACTGTTCTTAAATTTATAGGCACACAATTTAATTTTAAAGATTAAAGATGTTAAAAATGTGCAACTACTGTTAATCACATTGATAAGATTTGGATAAACAAATATTTCAATTTGTGATTTTGTGGATTTCACCGCCAGAAACATTTATACGTTATTACGTAAATCGTTTTGTCGGAAGAAGTCTCGAATGTGATCACATAAACCAAGGATTACTGTAATCCGTCGAAATAATTCTGTATTAGAGCACACATGGATTTGGAAACCGCGGCTAATCTATTCAGGCCTAAAACCGAGTGCTCTTCGAAAACGTGAGACTTTAACGCGATCCTAAAAATACGAGAAAAATTTCCGTTATAATAAATCTCGACCCCAACCAGTAGAAATTTATATGTATGTCGTATAAAATAATTATTTATTAGCGCCAATTCAGAAATAATTGGAAAAGAAATCTTTTTAGGCTTCTTGCAACAAATCACGATAAAAAGAAGAAAATAAAATAATATTGTAGATTCTTGCATATAATCTTGATTCGTAAAAGCTTTTTAAAAATAAATTTTGATAAGAGGTAATAGAATGTTCACTATATACTCCGCAGAAAAATTGATTTATTTAATTATAAAGTATAATGCGTTATTAATAATTTAAATAATGTTCTGTAATATCTTATATTTCTAATAAATTGCAAATTATGTCCTCGTTTTATTATTTATAAAATACTGACTTTTATCGCTTATCATCTATTGTACAATTATCTTGATAAAATCTTAATATAAATGTTATGAACGTGCTAAGCATTCCAAAATTTCGTCATCAGAGCGGGAGAAGTTAAACGAAATAAAAATGTTTTTTAGCCTTCGCAGTTTCATACATATTTCGTAAATCAAAACTTGTTTCCGTTCATCAGTCAATTATTAAGTTTCATCCATTCATCTATTTTGAACGAACATAAAATAATCATTTTTCTAATATAAAAAAAATATATCAATCCTTTTATCACGGATATAATATATGATTAATTAATCGATTATTGAATACTTGAATGTTCTAATTTCAAATTTGGGGAGGGGAATATAAGGTTTACAGAATAAATTAGATAAAAAACTATGCGTATATGTAAAATAAAAAATTTTATCTTAAGCGGGAACAGTTTTATTCCCGTCAATATTTAAAATAAAGTCTGTCGCACATTTGAAATCAAAGAGTCTACTCACCGGTATCGTTGTCTCCTGGAACCCCGAGACTGTCGCTATTGTCATTGATGAAGGCCTCCGCCGTTGACGTGAAGGTTTGAGGTGATAGCGTGAGGTCCGGCCCGCTCTCACTATCGAACAACTCTAGGTTTCCATTTCCTGAAACAAGAAAATAAAATATTAGCAAGATTAGTTTCATCTACAACAACAATTTTTTATCTAAATAATATCAGCTAACTTTGACTACGAAATGTAATTAATAGAAATGTTATTAAAATTATTAGAATTGACTAGCGAGTTAACTCTTTACTATAAATAATCTTTCGCTTTTAATCAGAAATTAATTTTCAGCGATGACTCTTACTCGATCGAAAAGTTAACTACGTCTTTTGGCACACCGTATGATCTTGAAATAGTAAAAACGATAAACGATATTAATATAAAATTATGTAGGACTACATGCTCGACTGAAAGAACACAACGAACTGAAACCCTCACTCACGACATCGATCGTCTCAATGCCAGCTTACGCGACCTTGCGTTGTTAATAGGCGTCAACAACGGGTAATGTCAATAAACGAACAAATTCTTCACGTATTAAATTTTACGTATCATGAAAACAATTTGCTTAATAAGCACGACGCAAACAAATTATATTTTCATAGAGAGCATATTTATAACTACGATTATTGTAGATTTTTATATATTATTAATTTACAGAAATTTATATAATTTTTTATTTCCCTTGACATTTTTATATTTATATATTTTTAAAAAGTTATTAAAAAAAGGCATTTTGTAAGAAATAAAAGAAAATTGATCTAATATATTAATTAATGCAAATATTTAAACAAAAATGGAGTAAAAGAAAAGAAAAGAAATTCTTTGTGTCTTAATCTCATCAAAAAAGGTAATATTCCAATTATTTTACAAATTTAAGAAAAATTCTTAAAAATAGATAAAAATTCTAAAAGTATATTACATATGTATTTGTAAGAATTCAAAAATATTCATATATGCATTCTCACTGTTATTAGCACGCGATAAAATTATCTATTATATGGACTAAACGAGAATTTCTCAGCTACACCAGGAGTAGCATAGCTTGCATATCTTTCGCATATCTCGCCACTACACCGCAACAACGCTGGAGCACACTTGAAAGATCTCGCAGACAGTGGAAATCTCTCGAGACTCCGGATGGTTTCTGCGATACGGCTGAGCACCAAACTTTGTGCATTTTAGGGTATTAATCAATCCCAGTTACATTAAGTATAATTCTTGTTTCTTAGTTAACGATAGTTTGACCAACCCATATCGGATCATGTAAGATCATCATCGTCATATTCTGTAATTATCCAAAACACGCGCACAATCATATAAATTTTTAATTAACAAAAACAGGGTATAAACAAAAAGAATTTAATATCTAAGTAAGCAATAAATTTTGAATATAATAAATTTTAGAAATTTCCTCTATTAAAATACGACGATTTTTTTGTATAAATTTTTAATTAATTTTCTTAATACATATACATAGTTGTTTAAAGTTATTGTTTCATAAAGTCTTTGTGCAGAATTTGGAAATTACTTATCAAGTTGCGCTGATCGTAATATAGTAAATTATTTTGCATTTTTTTCTTCCGTATATAGATTTTAAAGAATGTTATTATTTAAAAATTTTCCAGCACTATTTATTCTCTGGAAAAATAGATAAAACGAGGAGTACTCTTAAAAGAATACTCTGTAAAAGCGATTACGATCAATAATAAAACAACTGGAAAAGCAAAGGTGAAAAAGTGAAGGTACGCGTTCCTATTCCGTTCGAGGGAGAATGGAGAATTAATCCGGTACGATTTTATGACTTATTAAGATTCAAAAGGCGTGTTTGGCGAACGCGTGACGAGACAAAAAAAAGTATAGCATCGCAGCGGCTTCCACTGCACGTCTGTCCGATTCGTTCCGATGTGGCAAGTACGCGGCAAAGTTACGACATACTCGAAGTACCGCGCGACGAATGGCCCCCGCACCCGTAAATATTTGACGACAATTTGATCTGCGCGAGTCGAGACTTAAATCCCCCCGGGGGTACGCGGACGAAAGCGGCTTATGGAAGCTCCGTCGTCTCCATGACTCTTCGGCTCTTCCTCTCATCATCGGGCTTACACACATCTGCGGACTCGCGGAAAATATATCGCAAATATCATATCGATACACAATGCGAATGTAATATTGTCTAGAAGGTATCAATATATCCTCTTATGAGCCTTAACAATAACGAAATCGCATTCCCTCAGACTAGTCAATTAACGTTGCAGTCAATAAAATACCGTAACTAAATATAATTAGTACGTATATAATGGATAAATATCGTTTTCTGCGAAAACCTCAAATAGATATTGGCTTTATATTGATATTTACTTTATATACGATAATAATATTGACACGCATATTAATCTCAATATATTATAATGTTACATAATATATGTACAAATGTATATATCTACATATACATATGTCAATGATATTACGTGTAATTGTTTAAACATTAACTACTTGTTAAAAAGATAGTTAAAAACAAATTAACTGTTGAATAAAAAATATTTTCCCCAAAAATATATATATGCTAAAAATAAAAAAGTGGAAGACAGCATGCTGTAGTCACGCAAAAACGCCAAAAAATGTTTTATCTAAAGCGACTTGTTATCGTCGCGTAATATGATTTATATCCGATGCATTTCACTTCCCCGGAAGACAAATTAGTACACTTGGAGAGAGAGACATTCCAATAACACCGCGTTAGCGGACGTCGTTCCTCACCCTCTTTCTCCACTTACGTCGTTAAAGTGTGCATCCAGCTGCACTGACAGAACGGCCATGCCGCGAGGTCGAAAAGGATGAGAGTGAGAGAGAGAGAGAGAGAGAGAGAGAGAGAGAGAGAGAGAGAGGAAGAGAAAACGCATTAACATAGCTGCAATATGCATGCGGGGTGGTGCACTTGTCCGATTCGACGTTGCAGCGCGTGCGGGGGCTTACACAGGAATATTCGCGTTAATTCAAAGCGATGGTATGCGCCCGCCGCGGATTAATATATTCCGGATTATCCGTCTGTGTTTGCGTTAATGCTCGCGCCGTTGGGTTAGTTAAATATGTAAATATAAGCGGCATGCGCAACGGCTACGCCGGACGTTATGCCTAGTTACAACGTCGACGTGTGGCAGAATGACGAAGGAGGGTGATTGCGATGGTGCTTGCAAAAAATACGCGACGTGACGAAGGATCGGATATTGATGCAAATTAAGTAGCGAAAGCCTTGCACGTATGTTATATTCACTCTCTCGAATGCAATCAACATAAATTGAGAAAATCGAGCTTTCTTAAATATTGCTGAAACAAATAATATTTATATTTAATTATATTTAACTGGAAATTAATGATGAAGATGATTTTATACGTTCAAATAATAAATTGAGATATTATTAACAAACATGTGCAATATATACCAATACAAGTCTTTACACGAAACAAAATAGAGAAGCTTGCATACGAGCTGACGTAACAGTTTCAAATTAAATTTTTGTTCCCTTTCTTTAGCATCTATTAATCATCGTAGCGATACATTTAACTTCGAAGAAACGGGAGAGTATTACCGCGGCCTTCTGCAAGTAATAAAGGAAGGATTACGCGGCGCGTAATGGAAAATGGCGGTTGCGCAACATCTTTCGAAAGAAAGCGCGAAAGAAAAATGCAATTCTCTTGCCGTTGTTATTAACATCAAGCCGGTGCCTGGTGTTGCTTATCAGAGTACATATTACCATATACCCTGTTGCTATGTTGCTAGCTAGCGTGAAACATGTAATGTTTGAAGCAAACCTCATGATTAAGTCAAGTTATATATATATATATATATATATATATATATATATATATATATATATATTTGAAAAATGTCAAAATATATAATATTAAAATATTATAATTTTTCCATCTAATATATACATTTAATACTACGTAATATATAATAATATAAATAATGAAATATGTTATATGCTCCGTAACAATTTTCCAATAACATCACTATCCTCTATCTCTATAGAATACTGAAATAACAGAGGAAAATTTATTTAACCGAAGCTAGCGCTAAACGACGTCGGTGCAGTCAGGCATGAGAGCCATTCGCGCGGGGCGAGAAAGCGACGGAACGAGGAGAGAGGAGAGAGGAGAGAGGAAGCCACACGACGTTGATCGTTGCCGGCGCGAGAAAGGGGCGGAAGAGAGAGGCACCGGAAGAGAGCGAGAGGGTGGGTTGCGAATCGGAAACCCGGGCGGCGCAACCGAGTTGATTCACAGCGCGCGCGAACGAACCCGACGAAGCCCAGATATTAATTTTCTCGATGTATATGGATGAGTCCTGACTAGGCCACGGGAGAGGAAGACGAACGAACCGGGAAGGCTGGCAAGAGGAAGGAAGTGGCGGCGGCGGCGATGGTGGACGACGTATACCTGCGTAGCGGTGGCGACAACTAGGGGACGGAGGGAAGATGGGAAGGGACAGGGGATGATGTGGCTGTGCACCATCGCCGCCGCGCTGGGAGGTGTTGGTTCAGAACGGCGAGAAGGGTGGCTAAATTGCTATCGATCTTCCAGCCACGCAAATATCGTTTACCTTGCATCACCCATCCACGATCCTTTTGCAGCCGTGCCCTCCCCTCTAGCCTCCCCCTCTTCCTCGCCCGCGCATATCCCCCTCGCTGTCGACGCATTACGCGAATATGCGTTATCAGTTTGATGGAGATCCCCGGCTCTTCCTATCACCGATTCTGATAGCTCGACCCGTCGATCGGTTAATCCTCGCGTTCGCGTACCTTCCAGCGTGCCAAAATTCGGCACTGCTATATCGAGTTGAATGTTTTTAACGTTCGATTCATCACTGCGAAAGTCTGCTGCGAGATCGACGCGTTACATTTCAAACACGAACATTGTAAACGTATCAAATATTCAACGATCAAGAATTTTTTGTTAATATTCACGATATAAAAATTCAAAAAGATGTAATAACATAGAATTATTTAATAATTATTAAAAATAATGATAAAATAATATAAATGTGCATTCGCGGAAAGTTACATTTTTTAAATGAAATTTTATGAGTTACTTGTGCGAGATAATAATAAACGATATAGAGATAATAATTGCGAAATATTCCGTTAAAAACAGAGCAAACCGGTGTACAGTAACCCTCTGAATACGCTTGTCTATCCGACGATCGCTCGGTTTTCGGTCGCTGTACCGTCGGATATAATTTCATTAAAAGCGTCATATTTCAACGTTCGGTAAATAGAGCCGCCGCTTATTTTACGGCGGGACGCGGACATAAACGCGCTCGTTTATCGTGTAGATCGACCGAAATAGTACATTCCGCGCGCGAACGCAAATGCGCGAATCCAAGCGCGCCTCGACTGATATTCGAGTTCTTGCAAATTTTATTGCGGCGAGAATCGAAAGAGAGAACTGAAAAAGAGAGGAATGCGTTTAATTATAAGCGACACCGACTCGTCTCGCGTTTATTCATGCTCGTAATTACTCTCAATTCTCGACGCGTATTCGCGGAATTCGATGGTTCGACGGAGACACGAGAATAATTAATGAAAATTCGATATTCGACAAGCCGATTGCAAATTAAGGGATGCGTTCTTCCGGTCGAGGAGGAAGTGTGCGGATTCGATTGTCGTGTAAAATGATCGGCAACACGCGGGATTACATCATTTAAAACTCTGAATATTTTCAACAGCTCGTTTAATAATTAACACACATTCGCCTTCACTATTCGTTCAATTTATTCATCTTTAGAAAAATTGAATCTAAATTTGGTTTTCGCGATTTAAATTCACACGATGCTGCTCAACGCACTTTGCACCATAAGAAAGTAGGGAAAAAGTTCTTAAGATGTATGGAGAGAAGAAAAATATTTTCATCGCGTTCTTTCGCAGCGTTCAAGATGTTGAAGAGAAATTAAGTGGAACTTATATCCTCTCAAGTGGATCAGTACACACGTTAAGCCACATCGGGCTGTTTACAAGTGGCTCTCTTTCGAGAGTGAAGGAAGTTTCGTTAAAAATTCCGTCTGTGTCAACCTCGCTTGCGCCACGATTCACGCTCAAAGCATCTGTTGAAGTAGTTGTTTTATTTCTTCTTGTTTTATAAACTTTCTTCGTCATTTTTCTTTTGCTTGTAAAGTCTATAGTAAATTTTACTAGAGAAAATAGATTAACATAAAATCTATTAAGATTCCCGTTAAACTGAACTCTCCAAATCAAGCGCACCTATTAATTATTTTAGTGCCGATTATGTGTAATTTATTGTTGTAGTCTGGATTTTGTTGCTCCTACCATTTAGCTGGAATTCACGTTCAAAAGAGGAAGAGAGAGGGCAGCTTGACGTTAAAAGCCAGCCTTCCATAATGAAAAAATATGTCAGACTATTCGAATTAAAAAATTACTTATACCAAAATATTGTTACTCTAAGATAGAAAGTAAAATCATTTTGAAAAAATTTCATTCTTTATATTAACAATAAGTGAATAGTATGTACTCTACTATAGTAATGTACTCTAGTATTATTTTTTTAATAATGCAATTTTTTTAATGTTTTAAAGGAGGGGATTATAATTTAATATCAAGTCACTGAATTCGGACATAAATTCTTGCCAAATGGTGAGAGAGCAACAAAATTAGTACATAATTAGTATATATGTGTATCCCGATGTGATTTATTTTATAGACATATGTGTGTATTATTTTTAATTATTTAATTTTTAAATTTTTTTCTATATATTGCGCGCAAAACGATGTGTAAATAAAATTTTGTCACAAATTATAGATCTAAAGTTTTTGAATAAAAAACATAATTAAACATAGGGAAAATAGGATGAATTGACGCAGAGAACGTCAAAACGCATAAAAGTACTTTCAAATGTGTCGTGTTCTCCATTTCAATGTTTCTATTTTCTTAAAATTAATTGATCGATCGCAGCAGGTTTTATAAACCTAACCATCTTTTACGATATCATAACAAGCACACTTGTCGTACGCGCGCGTATCGTGTGTTTGATCAGTAAGCAAACGTGAAAAAGAAGGTAAGCGGATTCACCTGTGCCAGCCGCTCCTAGCCTCAGGACTGCATCGCTTTGAAGAGAAATGGAGAGGGTGGCGGTGTCCTCGAGGCGGGCGAGAACCTCTTCGGGAATGTCCTCAGGTTCGCGGAGGCGGAGGGTGACCTCACCCCCGCCTCCGCCACCCTGGCCACCTCCACCCCCGGGACTCGTCGACGCCGAGTACATGAACACAGATCCGTATCCATGTAATGACTGCAGCGGCAGCCTCACGCCGCCCACTTCCCCGACCGGACCCTGAAAATCAAAAGATAAACTTCATCATTAGACAGCTAGATAGCAATAAAAATAACGATTTCAGTTAATTATTTAGTTCAGAAATTATCAAATTCTTTGTCCCAAAACCATAAGTTTATAAATATTTTACAAAAATACATAATACATAAATATTATATAAAAAAAAATTTGACATTACATTTTGATATTATTCTATTATCTGTTATTTTTCAGCTTTTCGTCTTTTCATAAATTGTTAAAATATAACGAATTATAACAGTAACTTTTTAATATTCATTAATTTAACATTTATAAACAGTAACTTTGCAGAAAAAAAGCATTATATTTTCGTGCATTATATAGGAGGTTTTATAGGAGGATTACAATAATAGAATGATAATCCAAATATTATAAAAATCTAACAATGCATTTCGCGCATGGAATGTATACAAGAAAATATATGAAAAAATTGCAATTTTAGTTCGCTGAATAAAACGGTTGTGAAAACACTTGGCACGTGTATTCCCGTAGAGAAACATCGAGAAGCCGCATAATATTTGCTGTGGAATTCGATTGGCCAGGATGAGTGGCCGGAAGGCGCGTCCGAATCGATCGTATAGCACACGTCATATTAAATTTAAGGCCACAATACGGCCCTTCCGTCCAGCCGTATCCCGCGGGAAGACCCTTTTCTCTTTCTCCCTCTTTTGTATCGTTTCCTCTTGACTCTTGTCTCACTTCTGACGCGACCATCGCAGGCAAACGTTCTCTTTTACGAGCGGAAATATTTTGCCAATTTCGCTGTCGATGCAAATTTCAATTCACGAGCGTCAATATTTGCTGACTCGCGCCGAAAAAGGATTTTGATGTACCGGCATTTTATCCGCCATCGAACGCGCGCTTGACTTCCGTGCGAGAAAGGCTCTACGTATCGGTGAAAAACAAAGACAGAGAATTTTTTTTTTTCTCCAACGAATAAGAATGAAAAGTCTTTTCTCCCGCTCGGGATCACAATAGAAAAAAAAATAGACATATACGGACCTTCCTGCAGACAAGCTCGATTCTGCTTGAGATATTATTTTAATGGAACGGAGAGATTTCAATTACCGCGGCGCGTGTTTCTCCACGTTGCACCGTTTCTGGTACGCCGTCGGAAATAATAAGAAATATCGAAGAAACGCGGTGAGATAATGATAGTCCATATTACTTGGAAAAAGTGCAATGCGATATCGAGATAGGATGGAAATTGTCCGGTGTTTTGTGGCGCGCGATCGATCGGTAAGTTAATATCACCATCAACGAAATGGGATTATGGTGTGAGCTATATAAATAAATTATTCTGTTATTCTCCAAACTCACTAGAGAGAGAAAGAGAGAGAGATAGAGAGAGACAGAGAGAAACGGAGAGACAATCGCCTTCGGCAAAGTTCATCGATTGCGATCCATCGTACGAAAGTATATTAATAAAAAAAGATATACTTTATTAGAATAAAGTGTCTATAAAAAAAATTCTTATAAAAGATATCAGAATATGCTTATTTAAATAAAATAAAAAATGTTTGTTCTGCGAAAAAGAATATTGAAAATATATAATCAACAACGATCTGATAAAAGCAAATTGATAGAAATAACTAGTGTGTTACATCGTCATTGATGATAAAAAATTGTGTTTTTCGGAAATGCGCATGCAACGTCAAAGCTAAACACGGATATGTTTGTGCCAGGCATAAATTTAAAATAACAGATGTTGTTGGTTTCTGTAAACAGGAAAGTCGACCGAATCGAACAAACTGGCGAGAATTAAAAATATCAGTATAATACTGATACAAACAAGGTTTACTGGAAATGTTTGTGGAACTCGGGCACGTATAAATGCTATCTGTATAAAGGCAACGCGCCGCTAGAGAGTACAAACACTGGTTTTAATTCCGACGCGAATCTATACAGATGAAATGTACAAACAGAGAGCGCTCCGTTTATCGATTACAATATTATGTGCTATAATTAATAAAAAAATGAATAAAAAAATCTGGAATATAGAAAAAAATAAGTTTGTAAGAGAATATTGAAAAAAATAAATCTTTAAATATATTTCTATAACAAATTGAAAAGTAGAATTATTATTTCGTAGCGTCATCCTCTTACTAATGTACTAATTACGTTTAAAACATAATTCGTTTCTGAGACATACATACATGTTCTTATCACTTATCACATATAAGCTCCTATTATTATATGCTTTTACATTAAGCTATTCAAGCCAAATTATCAGAATATAATAAATTATTATAAAAATAATTTTTACTATCTTTTGCTTTCCAAAGAAATTTTTTTGCTCCAGTTATTAAAAAACGAAGAGTTAGGTGATTTAAGACTGAGCTATCAAAACTTTTGTAAAAGTAGCATATACATGAGTCAAAAAAATTACTAATACTTAAATTTACCATTTTTTTGCTACTTTTTATTTCCAAAAATATTTTTTATGTTGTAATGTTATGTTTTAATTTATTATGTTCTATAATTAATAAATTTAACTTAAATAGTTTAATACACTTATGTTCTCAGCACACGAGCGCGCGCAAAACTTAATTTTGGAATAATACTCTTTGATGTGAATAGAAATTTCTTTGCTCAAAGAATTATGTGTGAATATGTACCGTTAAAATGTATTTCTTGTACAACAATTTACAATTTATTGCGATGAAAAGGTCAAATACACACAACAACGCATAATAATATTGTAAACACAAAGCTTAAATTATTAATAAATTATTAGATTTCTTTATACTGAAATTTCTCGCTTCTTTGATCATGGTTTGGCCAAATATGCAAGTCGCAGCCATTAACAGAAATTATCGACAAATTATTCAGTTTACATAATTTAAAATGGACGCAATCACTCGAGCTAATATCCAGTTATTAAACGAAGCGATACTGTGCGCATTGCTTTTATCGCCGTATATTAATTTAACGTTGGCTACTCACCGAGTTAATGGCTGTCATGCTGCTAACTCGACCTGGATCTGTGTCCACTAGCCCGCTGTCACTCTGTAATAGAAACAGGAAAATAGCAAATTAGAGCGAAGATCGATAATTTCTATTTCATTGCTATTTATGTCGTACTGAATGTCGAGTAAATTACTATCGTGCGTTAAAATGCATTCACTTTCATAGAAAAGGAAAAGAGATATTAAGAGAAAATCCTTTCATGTCGTATTTTCGAAGCGCAGAGGCAAATAATTTTCAGATGCAAAATTACAAGCGACGCGAACTGTTAACAATTTCGGAAATGTAATATTGTGGAAAGTGTACAGCATTCATATGAAAATTATTCGCGCTGTATCCCGACGTATTCAAAAGCTGAGTGCACTACACCATTCGCTATGAAATTTTCTGTAATCACTCGCCCCTAGAACTGAGTTTCATCAAATATGTGCTGTTTTCCGTGTTAGTTATTGCTTTATGATGAATTAATCGAGATCAAGCTTGAAATTTAAACAAATAGAAAGTCTATCTAAAAATTAAAATAAAATATTAACTTACATAAATTCATTTCTCTTTGTTTCAAATATTTCAACGCGTTGACAAACGTAAATGATTTCTTATACCTATGCAAAAAAAAAATATTCTAAATCGCATTCATTATAACAATATAGCTCGGGCTGCTATAAGGTACATGGAAATATGATATGAACGGACATGAAATAGTTCAAATAAATGCATCGAAAACTCTATGGCATTTTTCCTCGTCATTCAACGCATAGATATTCTTTACATTCCGCGTGTCACGTATATTTTGCGAAAATCGACTGTTTCTTCCACTCGCTAGCATCCGGCGCGTTTCAATCTCACAGCCAACGAAACGTGCTCTCGCCGAATTCATTCGCCTCGAGAATTTTTATCCTTCGATATGCCGTTCTCGAAAATATTCGAGCTCGCCATCGGTCACTGGCGACAGATCTCTTCTAGCGAGCAACGGAATTACCGAGACGGAAATTCGACGGTAAGGAAAGGGGACGATCACGCGACAGCGAGTTACTCGGTGAAGGAGAGAAGAGACGAAATGATGATGAGAGAAACCGAGAAATTGGCACCTTCGAAAAGGTGCAGCAAAGAAATAGTACAAAGGGTGATGACGACGGCGACGGCGACGACTACGAAACCAAAACGAAAGAGCCGACGTGTAAATGTCGTTCTGAACTTTGATCGTAAAACAGCGGCAGACTTCTCGGGTGGGTGGAGCATCCGTCTTGAATCGCTGCCAAATCGGTTAAGCGCGAATAAATTTCCGTGTCAAACTTCGTACGAAGGAACGAACGTACGGCGCGACGGTTCCGCGTGTCGGGCAAGGTTGGACCTGCAACTACGGAAATGGAACGGTGGCATTAATGTCTGTTTGGACAAAAAAAGAGTGTCAAGTTATAGTTGAGTAAAAAAAAAAAAAAAAGAAACGATTAGAAGAATTTACAAATCAGTGTCCGCTAATAATATCAATTGTTATGCAATTTGTGACGGAGAAAGTCTCAGTAAAATTTTTATATTTATTAAAAAAATAACTTATGAGTAAAAATGATTAAAAACGTGGTGTCATTTTGCAAATAAATTGGAAAACTTGGATAATTGATATTATTAAAACTTTTCTACAATAGCATTGTTACTTTTAAGAGAAATCTATTTTGTCTAAAATTAAAGAAAAAAAATTTGAGTGGAAAGAAATGGCGTTATTTTATAAAAAAAATGTATTATTAAAAATGTATAATATTAAAAAAAAAAAAATGTAATATTAAAAATGTATATTTTTAAAAATATATTTAATAAAATATAGATTATAGATTTATATGCGTAATATATTCACTCTCTTTTGTTTTTTCTCTTAATTATACTTTGATACAACGTGCACCGCGCTTTCGTATAGCAGCTATATAACAAACGGTAATAAAAACCAAAGGTACGGTACACAGGGAGAAATTTCCCCCGAGTCATTCCGTCTCGAATAAAAGCTTGGCTTACATATTGTTCTAACGAGCAAAGAGCTCGCATATATAATGAATAAACAGCAAACGCGGACGGAAGTTTCGCGCTACACCATTACACGCCAGCGTTGCGAAATGCGTAACAAAAAGACGCAACTGTCGGTTTGTCTAACAGAAACAGACGAAGGGTAACCGTGCATGACGAAGATTTAAAGGTGTCGTCTCGGAGAGCGCCCGAAGAATACAAAGTCGCGGAGCTCAGTTGGCGACTAAAATAAAATGTCGAAAAGTCGTAAAGCGTATTATGACCGTCCCATAATTTACAGCGATGCAAAACCGCCGTCGACTTACCGCCACCAGATTCGTGGCTACGCATGCATCTGCACAATGTTTATGCCATGTAGTTTTACCAGCCAAAATCTACGTCCATTATCAAAATAGAAATATTTTAAATAGAGTATTTATTTTACGACAAGCTCACTTACTGTTAGTTAAACTTGCTTTGTTGATTTCCGAAACAAGTTCTACTTTTTTCCGAATTACATGTGATTATAGAAATTTTATTAATCAATGAAATTTTATTAATACATGAAAAAAGTTGACGTGAAAATATTGTAAAACTAATAAACCAAAATTAAACAAAACATATGTTAACTTGGCAGTTATGTATTTAAAAATCTCTTATACTTTCCAGCTATGTACTTCACTGTCCCTACATTTGCATAATGCAATCGAATGATAATACAGAAATTAGGAATCGAGATTTTGTGTTTTTCATAGCCAGTTTATCTTAATTTAATGCATGAGTCGATAAGATTACTTTTTCTTCCGACAAAACCGCCGACGAGGATTAATGTCCTCGGCAAGTAAAGCGCAGGCCAGCGCGCGATCACCCTAATTTCGACATTGTTTGGAAGAATCGATTCGACAACGATCCATCAGCGATCCTGCGGTCAAGCCGATTATGCAGCGTCACGAAGCGGAATGAGAATCCCAGAGCACGTCAACGGCGGGCTATATGGCGAACACGAAAGGTCGTCAGAGCTTCATTATGCCCTGGCTCGACAGTCGGGTGGGTCGAAGTTACGCGAATGTTATTAACGTTGTATCTAAATCCCTCGGCTATCCTCTGGAACGCGTGCGTGTTCGCGTCGCATCAGGCACGGAAATAGACGCGATACGTGAATTAAGCGAACGGATGATGGCTAGAACGCAACGCGTTCCTCTGACCCTCGCTCGCAATTTGCGGATAACTGTATATCAGATATTCTGGGCGCAACGGATATCCATGAGAATCCCTATAGTCACCCAATTTCTAAAATCTTGTCGTGATTTAATTTAAACGACTGTTCTATCTATAAAAAAAAAAAAAAAAAAAAGCGTAATAAAATGTGAAACAATAAATAAAAATTGCGATAAAATCGTAAGATATATGCAGTGCAATAATGTGTAAAAAAAATGGCAATGATTAATTCAGATCATCGAGCGCAACATTTGCAACTATAGGGAATCTGAATTAATCGCACATTCGTGAAATACGAATCATTCCGGATTGCTGCAAATGAATATCGGGTAACGTTGTGCAAATCTCGTTCGTGGCATATCCAATATTCGGAAATCGCGTTTTCCGGGTAGATTATACAAAGCAAACATTATAGCACATTATTCAATATTGCGTAACACTCTCCGACAAAATAAAAAGCTCCCTTAGAGAGTTATATTTAGTTCATCTAACAAAAAATTAAAATCATTAATTATGTTAATAATTAAGAAATTGGTATAATTAAAAATTAATATTAACCGTTATCGTCGTACCAATTCAACAGTCGTAATGTTGAACCTGGTTCGTTTACTCAGCGATCTTCGAATCAGAACGGACGTTTCTAGCGAAGCGGAAGAGAACAAGAGAAACGAACTATCGCCATTATTCAATATAAAAAGGTCTTATGGATGATTTAAATAAGCTCGAGAAAGCTCGGCAGTGTATGCGGCCTGAAAAGTCGGACTTCTTCGATTTATGGGAAGACGTCAGAGACAGCTTAGAGTCTCTCTTTACGCGCCCGCATTTAAACCTCGCTCTATCTCTCTGCTGTTTCTTTTTTGCTACTTTTCCTTGTACTCGACTCTCCTCGTTTTTTATCGTTCCTCGTATCGCACAGCGATTGAACACGAAATCGTAAAAACTAAAGTTCACCAGTAGAAAACTGGTCAAGACCACGTTGTTCGTATAAGGAAGTACGACTTTATTCGATGTTCCTTGTAATCCGTTCATTTCCTTCGATGACATAAAATTTGAATTTATTTTATTATTTAAAAAAAAAATGTTATATACATCAGTGCTCAATCAAAAAATTTAAAGAAAATAATAACAAAAATCATATTGACGTATTGGAGAAAATAACTTATTTTCCCCTGAATAACATTTTTTTTAAATATTTTGTTAAAAATTATTTTCAAAGCCTCACAATTTATTCTCAAAAAGGAAATATTGTTTCATCTTCCTCAAGATCTTTTTCAATTATTTTACATTTTAGTCTTTAAATAAGTTTTATTACCAAAAAAAATATACTCCGTTAAAGCAACAAACGCTTTTAAAATCGTAGGACAGAATCGCGTACATTAAAAACTTTTCAAAGTGACGACAGAAAGAACAGCGCTCTGGCAAACGGAAGTACGAAGCGGATGATTGATGGCCAGCCGATTGCCATCCTCGCTGTGGAAGACGAACGTGGGGTTCTCGATAATTCAATGGTCTCTCGACACGCGTCGGGAGCGTTAAAAATAGGAAAGGAGACGGAGAGATTAAGCGCGAGGGCAGCGAGTTGTCCGACATCGAATATCAAGAACTACAGAGTCTCGACTAGCAACATGATGAAAAGTGACTCTCCCTTACCGCTGCCCACAACCGGTTCCTCACGAACACCACTCTTTAGCGCATAATTAAGCGGCTCCGCGTCATTCGTCACAGACATTTCGCCAGACTTTAATTTAAAGTTATGATTCATGCCTGACGAAGTCGGAACGCGACTTCTCGGAGTCGAAGCGCGTAAAAGAAACGAAAAAAAGCTTCTTCAAAAGAAATCTGGACGGTCACTGAAAAGAATGAAACCGAGAAAGAGTCTAGAGAATGCGAAGGAACGACGAGAAGAACAATAAGGGAGAAAAAGTAATGTGAGTTCTTGCAGAAGATTCTCGCATATTTGCGAGAAGTGGAAGTCGGAGTTTTAAAAATCCATGCAGGTCAATGATAGTCGAAGAAACAGTAAAACTTCAAGGAAAAATTCAAGATAAGAATTTCAAAATGTAATTCATTAATTTTAAATCTGACTTTGATAAAAAAAAAAAAAAAAAAAAATTGATTCTAAATTGACAGAATATACATGTGTACTTGTATTATTGATATTCATTTTCCTTGTCTCTTCAAAGTCTCTATAAAGCCATGAAATTATTTTTCGATTGAGATCTTAAATACGAGACAGCTGGTATGTTTCGCGCAAGCAATTAAAAAATTCAAAAATTATATTACAGATATACTAAATATGTTGACACACGTCCGATACGAGACAAGCGAAGAGAGTATAAAAAGGACACATCCGCGTATGATGACGGAGTGACGTCAAATACTAATACGGCGATTCGGACATTGATTAACGCTTCGTAAAAGAGCACTGCCAGCTATCGGGTTCTTCTAGACGAGACTTCCCGGCACTCAACGTGATTGATCGATTCGGGAAACGATTATCGACGTGTCGCGAGACATAAGGACGAGAAATCCATTCTCGACCGCGACCATATAATTAGCGGCGCGCTGCCTACACACATAATACGTAATGATCGAATGTCGTATGATTTATTATCCAATTACGACCCATCGGTGTTCATGAGCGCGAATAGGGAAACGCGCATACCGAAATACATCTTGATGTAGAACGCGATTTGTTGTCGCGGCTATTTTCGGTTCGACGATGCTAAAAGTTTTGAGGTCGTTGCGCGCGAAGACATCGACAATTCCGTCGATTCAGCTGTCGCTTTCAGCATGACTTCGTTTTATTTTTAATGCGTCGTCCACTTGCCAAGAATTCGAAAAGTATTACCACATTTTTTTCTCTCACATAATATATACCACAGGAAGTGGACACGACTAGTATTATTAGATGGCGCTAAAATGAAAGTGCGACGATAAATAGCACACTAATATTTGAGACACTTCTATAAGACGCGCGTAAAAAAGAGTACGACTAGTACGGCAAAGTTGTTCAGTAGAAAAGTTACAGACTAGCCAGCCAGTCAGCCGATCGGTCGTTGCGTAACGAATACGAGGAGCTTCTAGCGCGATTTCTGTCGAAGTTTCAAGCCCTTATAACGTCACGTTATAAATCTATACCTCTCTCCAAACTAACTTATCGTTCTTAAGTTTAAGAAATAAGACTTCGAGAACTTTCATGCTATTGCACTATAAAATTTATTTAAAGAAAATATTTTTTTACAGAGAAAAACTTTTTGCTCTTTCAAAGAGACTATCTTTTCCCTACTTCTATGTTTAAAAACTTATCGATATATTCACAGTATAAATTATTATAATATTTATTACAATATTTCAACGACAAGAGACATTCATTACCTTTTAACATTATATATGTATAATTAAAAATCAATTTTTCAAAAACAAAATAATAGGGCAAGAAGGGATTTTTAAATGAATGGTTGTACTATTTATTTATTTCAATGGTGTAACTCCTCTGAGGCTATAAAAGTTAGTGTTTCGAAATATTTTCTAAATTAAGTAAGTACTAATTTTTATGTATTTCCAACAACTTTGCAAAGTTCGTACTTTACATTGCCAGAAATTTTAAGTACACCCTCGAGTATGCCGCAAAATGAGTGTAGTTTCCAAATAAAAAAATGTGATTATCCTCTGCCGACTTATTTGTTTGAGCGAGATAACGAGGCAAATAATTCTATCAGTACGTTTATATTTTATATACGAGGACACAGAATTAGTATAGCGTTTTTTTTTTTATCAATATCTCTCTCTCTCTCTCTTTTTTCTCTCTATCTCTTTCTCTTTTTTCTCCCTTTCTCTTGGCAATTTCGTAATAAAGCAGCCATCCGTTAACGAAGGGAAGCCTAGGCGATGTGTTTTGCCGCCAACTTCCGCGCACCGAGAATTAATTTTCCTCCTCGGATTTCAGTCCGCGTAGAATGAGAGGATCCCGCGGGTAAACGATCCCCGGAAAAGCAGGCATTACTTACGCGGAGACGTACTGCTAGTAGCCGCGGAACAGCAGAACAATGAATCACGACCGACGAGACGAACTTAAGAGATTCTCTTCGCTTTCTCGCGATAATATTCAATGTCATACTAATAACGTATGCATAGCAGTTATCGATCATAGTCGTTTTGTTACATCTTTAGTTTTAAAATGCTCTCTGTTTTACTCAGCCTAATATTTTCTTAACAATGCACTCACATGCGTACACAAGTTTATGGTAGGTTTTAAAAGCCTCACCATTGCTGCACCATTATTGCGTTAATGCCACATATAAAAATGTTTTATAAAATTATTCTGACTATATGAGTACGCTCGATGGAAAGAAAAAAAAATTGCAGTTCAATTCTAAATTAATAAAAGCACGAATATAAGAATCTATTACAAATTCTGAAAAAAAAAACATGTATATATAATTAAATAATTTTTATATTTAATATCTTAGCGATATATAAAAAGTTTGCAGCAAATGTTAGTTTCTTATCAAATTTTAACTAACAATAAGATAAAATTTATATTAGAGTTTATATAACAAAATTATATTTGATTATATTGTATTGGAAAATAATTTACGTGATAGATGAAATTATAATCACACTACTAAAGTCTTAAGAGCGTGTCGAGTAGGATAAAATGGAAGAAATAAAAAGGTCTCTTAAGCTATCTGAGCCAAATTATCAAAACATAAAAAATATATGAAAATTATTTCCCAATTATTTGCTATTTTTTGCTATAAAAAATATTGTTTTTGTTCTAGCCGTTAAAAAGTTATGAAGGGCTAGATAGCTTAGTCTTAAGCTATCTAGCCATTATAAAAAATTGCACATACATAAATAAAAACAAAAAATTAATAGTACACAAATTTTTTGCTATTTTTTTTGCTATATTCTACTCACAAAAATATTTCTATTACTCCAACTGTTAAAGACTTTTTATAATGACTAGATAGCTTAAGATTAAGCTATCTAGCCCTTTATAACTTTTTAACGGCTAGAACAAAAAAAATATTGGCTCAGATAGCTTAAGAGACCTGAAATAAAAGAAATAGAAGAATAGAATAGAGCTTTGTATCTAGAAACGCGAACGGTTTAACGATTACATTTTGAGTAGAAATCAACAAAGTAGAAAGCAATTGAGCAGAAACCTGCTACATTTGCTTTAGCTACTTGCTCCTTCATTTGTCGCAGAGAACTTCTCGGCAAATTGTGCGCGACCACTGCGTGTTTAGCTAAAATGTTGCGTTTCTTCTAGCTTTCCCACTTCCTCTCCTGTCATTCGTCTTAATGCATAAACAGTGTATAACGCTGCTGACACTATAATTTGTGCAGGTCCGAGGTACTAAGAAATAACAGTCACTCATTACGGTGAGAACGGTTTATCGACTACAGCAGCAATGAGGTATATCGTTATCGCCACTCTCGACATTCAATTTAACTTTTAACGCGAATCGATAACACGTTTTTGGCACGCGATCAATTACGTAACGTTTACCGTGTCTACCAATTACCATGGTGATTATTTGCGTTTAATCTCGCTCGACGATAATTTCGAGAGCGGGGTGTAAAAACTATAATTGAAAGTAGCATTTTAGTAGCAAATTAATGCCCGATATCCGCAAACACCGAACATTGTGTAAATACGAAATTGTAACGTATTCGCCTAATGATGATTGGTTTGCAGACTGATTAAACGACCAGGTTTCTAGGACGCGGGGAGAAGGGGGGGAAGAGGCGAAGAGGAGGGTAAGAAAGAAAAAAAGAAACACGAAGCGGTATTAATGCGTAATTGCTTCAAAGCGGCAGTTACGCAATATAAACTGTGGAATGTCTGATAGTAATTTCCGCATAAAACTACCCTGCAAAGTTCTTAAATTCGTTCCTGAAGCACAACGGGGCGGTGTAATTAAATAACGAAATTTTCTGCGTTCCGCACGCTTTATTACAAAATTCCGCTAATAATTGCCAGATATTTGAATTCACAATTTTCCCCTGACGAGTCATAGCAATCAAATTAATTTAAACACAGTCGACGATTATGAAAAAATTGTTGTTTGATATTAAATACTCCGTTTCTCCATTTAGCTAATTAAAAAGGTAGCGCTTCATGTCGAAAACCATTCATTCTGTGTAATGTTCTACTTGCAATCTCTTCGATATTGTCGTGACTTTCGATGATCGATGTTATCGATCAGCGAAATTATGCAATAAAATAAAAAATAGTCATAACGCGGTCTTAATAAAATTAATACTGAATAAAATTTCAGTTGCAAAATTAAAAGTCAACAGAACAGAGAAAGGCCATTAAAATAATTTGTTGAAATTATTAATGAGAATTACATTGTAATATAATGTTGCAAAATTCATGTATAAATCATACTTTCACATTTCACATTTGTAATCTAAAAATACATAATCGTACTAACGATTTATCATGTTAATTTTAGTACAATGTCTTTCATTAGATGTAAGCAAGAAAGCAAGTGGTTTCTTTGGGAAAATGTCGATCGATATTCCTCAAAAGCTCCTTGGCACGTAGCTAGTTTCTGTATCGTTTTACAGAAAACACACGACTGTGACCACGACGATCGTAAATGTCGACGTCGACGAAGCTACGACATGAAGCTTTCAAGCGGTTACACATTCACAGCGACGCGTCATTCGTCGAAACGACGATAAAGTGGCCCTGCACCTGTTCAATCTATAATTTGACGGCATTCGTGTGCGTTCTCCGTGTGGCAGTAATATTTATACACAGGTGCGCGCGAAATGCCACAAGAATTTTCGCGATGTGTCAAGAGAATAATCTCCGCGTTTCATTTATGATTTCATCGGCGATGCAAGAAAAAAATTGTTTTTTAAGAGAAAACTCAAAAATATATTAAAAATAATTTCACTTTATAATTTTCTTCCCTGTTTCTTGTGTCCAAAAATCACAAACAGTGCATCCAATTAAAATTCTAATGTTGCTAAAATATATTTTTTATAAAGAAAAAATATTAATATTTAAAACACAATTTATCAATCTTAAATATACCTCATTAAAAATCTTAGACAATCTTACTTGTATAATATAATACTGAAAAAAATAGCTTTACAATTTTCGATGAAAGCATTGAAAGAAGCATAACAACATAATAATGAAATTTTATAAAAGATACACAATCCGAAATACACTACTTTTTTCCGCTGCGTGAAAAAAGTGTTTTTCTCTTCCATCCACGACCATCAGATACTAAGTGTTACGTAGTAAGTGGTTGCGGCGCACCGTTGAGCGTCATAAATTCTAGAAACGATGACCGAGCTTCCGGTCTTCGTGACATATCCGGCACATGACGGAGTCATGAAAAGAGGTCGGTAACGTCGTCGACCGATGCGCGAGCGACACGTAACCTCGTGATAACTACGCGATAGAATGTTCTCTTAAATTTCCCAGGTGGATCCGAGTGTACTTGCTTTCGCGACGTCTTTATACGCTCTACTCGGCGAATACCTCTACATCCTTATTCAAGCGCCCTCACAAGGAGTCTAGCAGTCCTTCGAGGATAAGCGAATATCGAAGATGTTACACGAAAGAGAAAGAAACAAAAAGAGAGGAGAAAGAGAGATAGCGGCCTCGTCGGTCTTTGAAATATTATTCGTCAACATAACGTTACATACCAGTTGGACTTAGAAAAATTTTTCAAATAATTTTCTGCGAGATATGTAAAAAAAAATTTGTGCGCGACAGTTAAATGCTGTATAACGGAATAGAATGCGTAGCGATGGAAATATACATATATATATATATATATACATATACTATTATTATGAGAAATAACAGGGACACGCGAGATAACATTCGTCTCATCTTCAACGGTGATATTGTTAGCAGCATGACGCAAGGATTGGCTTCGCATTCTCGGGTTGTAAATTAATCGTAGGCTATACATTAACATTTATGAGACGTGAAATGGAATGTCAGCAGATATACTTATACAAATAGAGATTGACAATTGTCAAATAGCATTTTCATTCATCCTCTATTAACATTCTTAAAACTTAATATATAATCTTTGATAACAAATACATTATTCTGTAGAACATGGTATTATTTCGATATTAATGGTTCGTAACTTCAAATTGAAATAAAATTTATGAGTCTCAGCTGTTATGGATGAAATACGTCATTAATTTCAAACTACATCGTAAAAACTGACAATAACAGCAGTTGCGCAAAATATAAGAAAACCCAAAAAAACATCACGCGCGAACGATATAATTCACTTTGCAACAAACTTAATAACTTTATAAAAAATGATTAATATATACTATTGCAAATGATTGATGTCTAACATCCAAAGAATTACGTAAACACCATCATTTTGTCGACGACATAATTCCGATTGTAACGGGACTATATGACGAAAAAGTTTCGCTTGTCCAGGCTTTCGCAAAAAAATGCAGAACAACCTGGACATGCATAAGAGTCATGACATGTGGAGACAACAAAAGCATAAGTTAAACCTCATTATACGAGTTGTGACAGGGACGAGTCGCGCCTCCTGGTCCGCGAATTAAGGATGATTAAAAAAAGTAGAATGGACAGAAGGAAAAATAATAAAGTTTATATTGCCAGAGACAGAGAATGGGAGAAGTGGGAAAGAAGAGGGCACATGGTGACTCCCAGTGGTATTTATACAAAGACTGGAGTGCCGCCAAAATCATAGACCTCTCCATCTTCCTTCCTTCGTCTCGCTTTCCATCCCGCTGTTTCTCTTTTATCCGTCTCATTCCTATATCCACTTATCTTTCTCTCTCGACTATCTATAATATCTATCTATCTCTTCTATCCTCTTTCTCTCTCCCCAGAATCAAGGGTACTCAACACCCGTGGAAAGGTGGATATCTAGCCTTGGCTTTTGCACGGCAATTCCAGCAAATACTTCTGCTGCTTTATTTGTCAACCACTTTGAGCCCGGCAAATTTACCAGCCGAAATTAAAGGTCCCTGCGGATAACAGCTAAGGTAGCTATCCACGACTATTACTAGTGTTAGCGATTGACAATGTACATGGCAATAAATTTCATCTTTTTCTCCTAGTTAAAAGAAACACGTGTCACGTGCATAACACGAATGTTATGCATATATTCTCTCGTTTACGATATTATAATTCAAATTGTAAAATAGATTTATATTTTATATTGACATTTGAATAGTTTGTAGCTAAATAGTTTTTAAATTTAATTGTAAAGAATAAAATCATATAAATAATAATTCAATGTTTTGTAATAAAAAATAAATATGTGTATATAATACACATATTAAAATATTTTTCGTATTTAAAAGTAAAACGCTCATATCATTTGATATGAAATTAGCTTGTAACAATTTTACATTATTGGAAAAAGATTGAAAATATATATCTTGCTTTTAGATAAATTATATGATCGTGCACAGAAATATAATTGCACTATGTGCAAAAAAATATAAAAACCTAAATGTGTTTTTCTCATTTAATATCAGTGAAAAATTTTGTATCATTCTTGTATTTCTCACAGACACACATGTTCGTAAAAGCAATTTCCTAAGTACTCAAGGAAGCTTCAATTTATACATGCTTCTGAGTGGACGCATATATGCACAGAAATAATGCTATAAAACTACTTGAACTATAAAAATCGATACGCTAGATATCCAATTGGCCACGAAGATTCCAAAGCAATAACTATAGCTGCAAGATTTTCTTCTGTAGAAGCTCTTAAGCCGAACAGTCGAGCAAACGACATGCCCAATGTATTTTGATTTTATCAGTCTTTGCCTTCGATAATTCGCATCGTTGTCCGGAACCATTGCTAGATCCTTTTTCAGATATCTATTCCCCGTTATCTCATGCTTTATAGAAAATGCGAAATGACTATTGAGATCAATGGATAACAAGTAATTTTTAAATTAAATAATTAACCATTTAAATTTACAGCAAATGTTTATTATTAAATAAACCATTATCAAATCATTATTCCTTCTAAATAATTTTTTTGTTTATTTAAACAGCGCTTATATGTTTAGAAAATTCTTCTTTATTTTTTCTCATATATGTGTGTGTGTATGTGTATCTCTTAAGTTAATTTAAATTTAAGTAAAATTTAAAATTTTAATAATATCTTAAAATGAAAAAATTAATATATTCAAAGTTGACACCTGATTTATATCAATCATACAATCGTGAATTTTTATCATTAAAATAGAAATTGTAAAAAATAACAGAATTATTACATAGTGAAAAGCTGCACCATTTTACACATTTTATTTCGACAGCGATAACCAATCGTTGCGCTTTGAGATCAACTTGACTCCGATGCGAAAATATAAAGATATCACGGTGTTGTGAAGGAACATCTCACGATATCTGACGATTAAGGGAGTCATTAAAGTGAAGGTACCTCGCGGACGTTTGTGATCGTCGTCAGGCGGCGCAGTGATAACCGTAAAAGAATACGAGAAGCATTAAGAGAAAGAAGCCGCGTCATCTTGCACGCACGATCGCTTTCTAACGACCACAACATTGTTACAACAAAAGACAAAAATGCAGCTCAGCGTTTGTGTCCCGTCTCTTTAAGGCCTTCATGACATTTAAATGACCGTTTTATATCTCGTTACCTCTTTACATGCCCGTCTTCCTCTGCGCGTCATTATTCTTAAGATACATGTTTATTCTTCCCGGATTCATCCATTAGCATGAGCGATATTTCAAAAAGCGCATTTCTTCTCCTTTCTTTTAGGAATGTAAAAATGAAAAATGTGAATGAATAAAAGAAGCATCGACAAATTTGAATATAAAATCGATAATTCAATATAAAAGAATTGTGTCTAATAAATTATTTCTTGTTGTCTCGCTAATGGATCCAATAGAATATAATATCCAAATATTAAAAGCAAAATTAAAAGTTTTTCATGTATACCAGTTTTTATAATTTTATGATATCGCGATGGCGGCGTAAGCCATCGATCGGTATTTTAACAGTAATTTTTGACATTTCGAACGTTTATGTAGCCTAAATACCAACGAGACACCGTTGGACGCGTCAGTACTAATATAAAAGCATGTGTTTTTGAAGTGAGCACATGCGACTAGCTTAGAAAATGGAATCGAACAAAAGCGCCGGCCAGGTAGCCTAATGAACTCAGTATGCGATGCAAGAATGTCTCGAGGACTTCGTGGCCTGCCAACAAATGCTTTTCGTCTCGACATTACGAATGCGAAACATCAGGCGTCCAATACGTTTCATATCTCCTACAAACAAGCTGCATAATTGCGAGTGATGCATTTAATCGTGGATAATTAGTATCTTTGCGAAAAATTTTCTATAAAAAACTACAGAAGCGAAAATCTATTTCAAGGTATTAAGAAATAGATTATTAGTTATGTTATTAGAATTGTTATTAAAGTACTGTTTAAAAAATGATAACTTTTTAATAATGAATAAAAATATATTAAATTAGAACATATGCGTTGAAATGTTTGAAATCCCGCATTCAGTCTTGTATGCAACATGCATGTAATTTTTTTCATATATATATAAAATAAGTTTATATAAATCTATGTCAATTCTTTAGACTGTACCCAGAGATAAAACTTGACAACGCTATTATAAATACATCATAACAATTGATCTTATCGGCGATACAGGAAACACTATAACAGACAAGGGTAAATTGAGAAGTGCAGAAATATCCAGATGAAAGACAAGAGATAAGAAGGAGGAGCTACTGGTTTAGCCTCGATGTAACCACGATGACGTTCACGCGCGTGTCAGTCGCGTGTCACATTCAGCGCGATGGCTTTTCCCGAAATTGTTCAACAAAAAATGTAAAATAAACTAAAAAAGAAAAATCCCATTGGCGGCGTCCTGCACGTACAAGAACTTAATGCATTTTCTAGCACAATCTTCAATGGCATTAGTACTTTTAGTAAAATTAATTTTTCACGATCGCGATCTTATTTTTAACGTATGATATAGGCTTTGGTAAAAAAAGAAACAGTTATAAGTTAAATTATAATTACATAAAACTGACAAAATATTATCGAAATATTCCGCAATCTTAAATGTATACATCCACATTGCTTTTACCCCTGAATACACACACATATATATATATCCAAAAAATTCTTTTTCTGAAAAAGTTTACTCTATCGAGCTTGCAGGCAATTTCACGATCCGGATCTCGCGTGCGGCAGAAATCGTTTATCTGACTCTTTTCTTTCTTCTCTCTCTCTCTCTCTCTCTTTCTCTCTCTTTTTTTTTTTTTTTTTTTTTTTTTTTTTTTTTTTGTTATCGAAGTCAGCACCTAGTCTCCGGCTTTTCCACGGTGCAGCAAGTTCGTAACGAGTTCCATCGATTTCCTCCCGCGGCGGTGTATTGAAATAAACCAAAGAAACGCGAGAGAGATGTTCTGCGAAGAACGGAAAAGAAAACTGGAGAGACTGCGTGAGCGAGTGGAAAAGCCGCAATAAACGGAAACTACCGTCCATGCAACCGGAAATGAATTGCGAGTAAGACCCGGTGTAACGGAAGAGTAAGCATCGAAAGCGAGCTAGGTTTTCCTCCTGTTTTACTCGCCGGAGAGAAGATGATTTAATGATATTTCCTTTTATAACGCAGTTGTGTTTGTCCCCAGTGTAAATAGAAACATATTTAAACACGCATAAAAATGATTCAGCAAACAGAGCAAAAAAAATGATAAAAATGTTTAAAAGAATAAATATATTTTCCTCATATTACGCATTTTACGAGATACGCATTTTAATGGTTTACGTAGGGCGCAAAAAATTCTATCGCCTGTTGTGGTATAATATTTTATTTCACGGCAAGTAGAGGTATTCCGTAATATTCTCTTCTTCCTATCTACCTTTCCCTCCTCTTCGTTACATATTACATTCATGAAAAAAATATCTCTTTTGTGAAATTTATGAATATAATTGCATCCACATTTAGAATCTATATTAATTAAATTTATTCGTATTTACATTTAGAATTACTAGAGAATGCTTATGTCGCTTTAAATTTACCGATAAAAAGGATCGACCTTGAAGAAGAAACGATGGAAGATAGGTTGGAAATAAGACGAACTCCTGCCTCCCGGTTACCACGGAAACGATAAGACACTTTTGATAAGGTGCGACCGTGATCTCGACCCCTCGCGTGTTCAGTTTATTCGGGGAAAATGGTCGCTACCTGTGTTCGCCCGAACGATTTATCCCGTATAGTTGTTATACCTTCTTTGTCAACATGTCAACTCGAAAAAGAACAAAATTTAATCTATGTTAAAATATGTATCGTATGAGAAATAAAAATATGATTGCATAAATTCGTCTACATTTTTGTTTATATTCATAGTAAAAAAAATGAAATTAATTTAATTGCCGTTATTATCATTAATTACTAATTAAACTTATATTCGAAAATACAATCGTCAGCTTCAGTACCCCACCCAAGATCAGACAAGCCGATTTCGCATTGTTACGAAACGGTAGCCAAACAATTGTACTGTGTGCCAAGAGAGTATGAATTTCCCGTCAAGATGCAGATGTCTCCCTTCTCTCTCACTCTCTCTCCTTTTAGTGCGAGTAATAATTAGCAACATTAAATGTCAGTCTAAAGTACCCTCTCATGCTTTAATACGAATCGTACCAGTCTCTCTTGGAACGAGAAACAATATTATTCTGCGACTTGAAGACAGAAGAGAAAAGATATGTTACACTGCGTATATAGGACATTTTCATTCTCTCATCTTCAAGTCACAGAATAATATCGGCTACCAATTCAAATCGTCATTCAAATAGAAATATATTAACTTTATTATGTTATTCGTTATTAAAAAAAGGAAAATATCAATTACTAATTGCAATTATAATGACGGTGGTATAATGATAGCAACATATACATAATTCGCGGATCATTTAATTGCGCGCCTACGCCGCGAGTAATTATTTTCAAATGCCACGTGGCAGACACATAAAATAGTACGTCCTTACTGGCGACCGAGGAAGCGTGTCTCGCCACGATGTAAGAATGCAACGAATGCGGGGGCAGGAATTTCGACATGCATTATGGGTGCACTATGTTACGTCGTGGATGGTCGCTGATCTCGGACGACTGTGCGCGGTCGCGCGGGAGATACACAATGTAAGTTGTTCTATTTATACGATGTGCACGGTCGCGGAGAGAATGAGAGAAAGAGAGAGAATGAGAAAACGAGAGAGACCGATTTCGCAACACGCTTTCGTCAACGTCGCGTTTTACGCGTCGCGAAGTTAAAACGGAACGCAGTATTTTGAGGACTCGTCAAACGTAACGTAACGCTCGCGCGCGTGTTTAATCGTGATTTATTTCTAGCGGCCCGTTCGTTATCGGAAGATCGGACAGCGCGACGAAGTCTTCGCGAAGGAATCATCCTCATGACGAACGCGTCTAAAATTATTACAGTTTTATTGACGTCTCTCTCTAAATCTCCTAAAAAGGATAAGCATCTCTCAAAGAGGAGAACTATACAGATCAACTACGTTCAAAATTACTTAATATATGTAATACATTTCGAGATTCATGAATTTGACATTGCGCAAAATACTTTTAGCTTTTTAAAATATAAAATTAATAATTAATTTGTGAGTTAAAATAATGATTTGCCTTTGTAGACCATTATTTATTTTAAAATTGTAAATATTTTCTTGTTCGTACTTTGACCGTATTATGAAAATTTTACTTTGACTATATACAAAAATTCATATAAATAAAAATTTTAATTATACAGAGAAAATCTTTATTTTAACTCACAAATTAATTATTTTACTTTTAAAAGTGCTTTGCACAATGTTAAATTTATGAATCTCGAAATGTATTAACTTTTGACAGCTAATCCATATAATTTCTTTTTAAACTATTTATCTGTTTATGCTTCTTTAGAATTATTTCCTTTTTATGTAATATTACCCTATAAAAAAATTAACACAAATAATAAAGTACAGTAAAATATTAAGTAAAAATAATTGTAAAAATAATAGTAAAATATATATGTATGTATAAACGTGCACAGAAAGGCACACGTTAAATAATATTAATTATAAAACTCTGTTATGTAATTAAAAGAGGGACTATGTACGCATTATGTATCTCGTAATGCGTGTAAGAAAACGCGCGGCGCAAATATCCAATATTTAATTAAAATCCTTAGAATCTGCGTGTGAGAAGAGAGCGATCAAGCCGCCTTAAACGAGGCGAAACGTCGCGAACGATCGTGCAGAAACGCGCGAGTAACGTCTCATTGGGTACAGATTGACCTAATTACCGATAGGAAATGTCTGGCGCGCGCGACTCTCATCTCATCGGAGCACTTGGTGCGTTGCCTGCTTTTCCGCATATATCCTATAATTGCAAATTGTCTTCCATTCACAGCATTTTGCGAAAAAAAGGTAAAAAGCGAGGATATTCCGTATCATCTACGAGAATCGTTACAATAATATTATACAGCGTCTATATTTCACACACACAGATTCACCGCACAATAATTTCAATCATTTATTTTTTTTTCACTTTGAAAATAATAGAAATGTGTTACATAATTTTTTAAAATACAGATTTAACATTTGATAATATTGTTAATATTGAATGCTGTATAATATTTGGCACTTCGAATTTAGTTTTTAAATAATTCAAAATGTATTTTGAGTTTAATCACATCTTTTTTTTATCAT